>NC_000067.6:124467103-124804603 GCF_000001635.26 Mus musculus
AAGACATGACATCAAGTGAGGGATGAGGCTGCCATCCCACAGTCACATCTCTGATCCATAATTGTTCCTGTCTGAAAGAATTACAAGGATGGAAATGGAGAGGAGCCTGGAAAAAGAAGGTCCAGGGACAGGCCCAAAGTGGGATCCATCTCAAGGAGAGGTCCCTAGGCCTGACACTATTAAACTACCTTTTTATTGTTTAAATGTTCTCACAGGAATTATATATCATTATTTTCAAACAAAGTATATTTGAAGGGATTCCCCATCAATATTAAGAATAATGGCTATAGAAAGTACCCAAGGAGCTGAAGGGGTTTGCAGACCCATAAGAGGAATATTAATATGAACTAACCAGTACCCCCAGAGCTCCCTGGGACTAAACCACCAATCAAAGAAAACACATGGTGGGACTCTTGGCTCTACCTGCATATGTAGCAGAGGATGGCCTAGTAGGTCATCAATGGGAGGAGAGGCTCTTGGTCCTGTGAAGGTTCTATGCCCCAGTACAGGAGAATGCCAGGGCCAAGAAGCAAGTGTGGGTGGGTTGGTGAGCAGGGGGAAGGGGAAGGCAGAGGGGGTTTTCATAGGAGATACTAGGAAAGGGGATAATATTTGAAATTTAAATAAAGAAACTATCTAAAAAAGAAAAAAAATCACATCAAACTGTGAAGGAACCATTTTGGATTACTGGACATATGAATCAAAAAAAATATGCCTGTGGGGATTAAAACAAACAAACAAACAAAACAAAACAAAACAAAACAAAAAACAAACTGTTAGATAAGCTGACAGAAAGATAAAACGAGAATTTCTAAATCAAAAAATTAGATGAGCAAAGGTCATTATTACAACAGGTTTTCTTGAAATTCAGAATATCATTGGAGGAACTTGTGGCCCATGCCTTTAATCCCAGCACTTGGGAGGCAGAGGCAGGTAGATTTCTGAGTTTGAGGTCAACCTGGTCTACAGAGTGAGTTCCAGGACAGCCAGGACTATACAGAGAAGCCCTGTCTCAAAAGACCTAAAAAAAAAAAAAAAAACTAAAAGCTAAAAGCTAAAAAAAATTAGAAGAAATATCTGGGCTTCTATACACATGTGCCCCACTAAAATAAAAGCTAGAAGATATAAATAAGTAGCTTAAGCAGAGACATTACAAGGAACAGTATCAAAAATGTAATTGCAAGTCTTCACACACACGCTCGTGCATGCGGGCGCGCGCGCGCACACACACACACACACACACACACACACACACACACACACACACACACACACACACACAAAGTCAAGGACCAGATAGACTTAGTGATTTTATCAAACTTTTAAAATGTGTATGTCTGTCTAGCTGTCTGTTTCTGTCTCTGTGTCTGTCTCTATGTGTCTCTCTCCTTGTCTCTCCATGTGTTTGTCTCTCTGTCAATCTCTCTCCCTCCCTTCTCTGTGTGTGTGTATGTCTGTGTGTGTGTGTGTGCAATATGAATGTCCTATTTTTCTACTGCTGGGAGCCATGTGAAGTGGGGAGGAGCCCAGCATGAAAGCTCCGATAGCAAAAGATTTCTTCCAGAAACCAGGAGTTCATTTCTAAGTTTCTTGCACTCATGCCAGGTAGATCACAGATGCCTATGAAAATCTCTCTCTCTCTCTCTCTCTCTCTCTCTCTCTCTCTCTCTCTCTCTCTCTCTCTCTCTCTCTCTCTCTCTCCCCATCTCTCTCTCTCTCTCTCTTTGTCTCTCTCTCCCCATCTCTCTCTGTTTCTGTCTATGTCTCTCTCTGTTTCTCCCTGTCTTTGTCTCTCTGTCTCTCACTCTGTCTCTCTTTTATCTGAAAGATAAATGATAGCGAAGAATGGTGGTAAATCAAAGCACATACTCAGGACACTCCTGCTTCTTGCCAAGGCAGGAAGTCAGGATGACAAGAGCCCCCAAGCCAGACTGACAATTTATAAGATCCTGCTATAATGCATGGCTGGAGGATTTTAGGCCCATCCTACGCTCATACTGGAGAAGGATTCATTCTTGCTGAGGAGGGCTGAAGTAGTCCAGAACTGTAGGGGAATGCCAGGGCCAAAAAATGGGAATGGGTGGGTAGGGGAGTCTGGGGGGGGGGGACTTTTGGGATAGCATTGGAAATGTAATTGAAGAAAATATGTAATAAAAGAAAAAAGAAAAAAGTGAGATTGGGTGAGTTTCAGTGGCTGAATGTGCCAGCCTCTTTGGTCAATGATCCAGAACCTCTTTCTCCAAACACTGTATCATAATGTCTAAGAATATCCCTCTTCTATCTCTTAGAATCTGGGTTGGATGTACACAAAAAAACAGCTCTATCAAGAAAATGGCCAAACAGAGGGACACACCACAGAACCCTTCCCTTTATCACTGAACTATTGACTTTTGGTAGACTCTGGAAAAGGGGAAACCAGTATCTTTAGATCTATACCCACTTTGGAGCCTGCAAATCTCCAACAGATAGTCCCAAAGTACTTGTCACAGGAGACCATGGTTCATCTCAGAGAGCCACAAAACAGGATGAGCAAACACAATGTGAGAGAGATTCGTGAGAGGTAGGGCAATAACAGGGGTGACAGGGAGGTAGACCATAAGAATCCTCATGTGCAAAAGTGTCTAAAAACAAATGTAGTTGATAATGTACATATCTCCTTCCCTTCTTTTTATTTAAATTCCCAAAATATAAAGAGAAGCTTCTTTGAAGAGTGGTGGGAACTATACTTATTTGCAGGCACACATACATGCACACGCACAAGCACACACACTAACAAATATAATAAAAAATAAAGAGGCTATCAAAATATGGGGTTACATAAGAGGTTTGAGAGAGGGTAACTTGGACAGACTAGAGGGTAGAAATGAAAACAAAGTGATGTAATTCTATTCCAATTAAAAATATCTTGACTCTAGCTGCATATGTATCAAAAGATGGCCTAGTCGGCCATCACTGGAAAGAGAGGCCCATTGGACACGCAAACTTTATATGCCCCAGTACAGGGGAACGCCAGGGCCAAAAAGGGGGAGTGGGTGGGTAGGGGAGTGGGGGTGGGTGGGTTAGGGGGACTTTTGGTATAGCATTGGAAATGTAAATGAGCTAAATACCTAATAAAAAATGGAAAAAAAAGGTCCATTTCTCACAAATAAAAAAAATATCTTAAAAATAAAATGAAATCAACTTCTTAAATGATTTCTGATACTATCCATAACCACCACCTTACCACTGATCAGGTTTAAGAGAGTGAAATTGATTTGATTATCAGAATCCAGACTATGTGATACCTCAAGGGATGATGAGATGTACTGTGATCTTGCTCATTTTGAAGTTCTCTGAACAGCCATGATACCCACTTCCCCTTTAACAGAGTATTGTGTCTCACTGTCCCTATAAATTGGAATCATGGGATTCTACTTGGGAAAGACAAGGAAAACATTTGGGGCTTCTCATGGGAAGTACTCTTGGGAGAGTTGATTTCGAGATGTCAGTTGTGTAGCCACCACCTCTCTCAGAGTTTCTAAATACTTAAGAGTAACATGTGTCTACAGAACTGGTGATCCAAGCATACTACTCAATTCTAATTCATGGGCTTATTCTGCCACATTTCTCTGCCTCCTTAGGTGTTGATGTCTTTTATTTAATTTTGTTACACCTACAAATTCACTTTTTACTATATTCTCCTCTAGATTTACTTGCAGTGGCAAACAGTATTGGTCTTAATGTGTGACTATGTGATGTGTTTGTGTGTGTGTGTGTGTGTGTGTGTGTGTGTGTAAATGTGATAGTCTTTGTATATATGCATATTCATGAATGTGTGTACAGTACAGAGAGGTTAATATAGGATATTTCTCTCAATCATTTTCAACCTCCTGTTTTTGATAACCTGAAACTCACCTACACTTGCAGGGCAGAAAGCTAAAGGAATCCTCCTGTCTCTACCTTTCCATGTCTGGTATTACAGGTAACAGGGCACCATGCCCCTCTCTCTGAAATGTGGGTTCATGGGGATCAAACTCAAGTCTGTCAGCTTGCAAAGCAAGACCTTTATTGACTGAGACATCTCGTCATCTCTTTAATGTGTGTCTTACTCTTATTGCAAAACCAAAAATGTTAGAAGGTCCTGACTTCCTCAGGAATACATTTAAATTTTCCAGATGATTTCTTATGCTACTCAGGACCTAGAATATGACCTTTCACTCCAATCCCCCACATTACTAGGAAGGTGGTTTAACAGAGGGAAATTTATTTGGTCATTAAAAGGTAGACTATTTGAGATTTTATGTAAATTTGACATATATCACTTGTAAATTTTGGAGTTCTCCCCTTTGACAAACTTCACGTAAGCTTAGAATATTCTTTGTCCTTTAAGTTAGTGTTAATTGCAAGCTTGACAGGATCTGGAATCACAAAAGAGACAAATCTCCAAGCATTCATCCAAGAGATTGCTCAGGCTCCAGGCATGCCTCTGGGATTTCTCTTGACTGCAGCAGTTGAGCTAGTGTCTTGCTTTCATTTCTGTTGTTTTGATAAAATATCTGGACAGAAGGTAATTTAGGGGAGAACAGATTTATTTTAGCTTGCAATTATAGGTTATAGTCCATCACTGAAAGGGAAGTTACAGGGGCAGGAGCTAGAAGCAGAAAGTCACATTCGGTCGTGGGCAGAGAGAAATTGATTCATGCATACAGCTTGCTTGTTCCTGCTCAGTTTTCTTTCTCCACTTTTAGGCAGTTCAGAAGCCCCTGCCTAGGAAATAGTACCAAACAGTGTAGACTGGGTCTTTCCATATGACTTAACTTAGGACAATCCCCCAAAGACATGCCCACAGGCCAACTCAACCTAACTAGTCTTTCATTGAAATTCTCATCCCAGATGAATCTACATGGATCAAGTTGAAAATTAAAAATAATCTCCATAGATGGGAAGGAACACCCACTATGAGGGGTACCATATCTTGACTGTGATCCTGAACAATATAAAATAAATAAAGTTAAACATCAGCATGTTTGGGTAACTCTCTGCTTCTGATGACTATTGTTGAACTGTGAGCCAACAGATCCCTTTCCCTCTTCAAGTTGATTTTTGTCATATTTTATCACAGCAATGGGAAACAAAATTATTCCCAAATATGTTGCTTCCCAGTAGCTGAAACATTGTGAGTGGTACTTGTCCCTTGCATATCTTTCTTAAGATAGGGAAAGACTCTGGACTCTCTAGATAGCTCTCATTTCATGACTCTTTAAATTAAGAGAACCAACCAGTACTTTCTGGTTAATGTTAACTGAAAAGAACTAAAGCTACTGGCTTCACTATTAGAAAAGGGGGAATAGGGATTATCTGATGTGGTAGCCTTACAAAAGAGAGGGAATATGTTAGTTTGCTGACAAGGAGATAGTGGGAATTAAAACGACACCTGTGAGGAACCAAATTATTCCCCAAACCCTGATAAGCAGGAAATGAAGTTTTCCAGTGAGCCTTTAGAAAAGAACATAGGGCTGTTGATCGCTGAGCTGCAGCTCACACTGACTCAGGGCTTTCTGCCATGCAGAACTATAAGGATCACTTTTATGTTCTTTGAGCTGCTTAGTATGTGATGATTGCACTTAACAATATCAGAAAACAACGCTCAAGTCCCTTCATCACATCCTGGTGATCAGTTCTGCACAATCACATGACTCTTTCTGCACTTTCAGTTCATTCTTAAGCCTGGGGCCCCAACACCATCCTAAGAAATTATTATCTTTTTTATGGTTTATATGTATCTTTATTAAATATGTGGATGGGTGTCTGTGCATGAATATGTCACATGTGCATGGATGCCCTCAGAGGCCAGTTATATCAGCTCCCCCTGTACCTGAAATTATAAGCAATTAAGAGCCAACCCCTGGGAACCAAACTTGAATTCTTAGGAAGGACCAACAAGTGATCTTATTCCCTGAATTGTGTCTCTACAACACTGGCTTCTTGGTGTCTTGAATTACATTATAGCCTTTTAGGATGAAAATCATTTTATATTTATTTTGATTCCTTCAATAGGAGTTGCAGGTTGGATATTTATGTTTGATCAGTCAATATTCATGTTAAATAGCTGGTCTCCAATGCTATGGTATGTAGAGCTAGGTTCTTGGGACATAATTGGTGTTACTGAGTTCATGAGGGTTGTGACCTGCTTGATGCCCTAGTAAAAAGAGACACAGCTCTTAGGTGCTTGCTTATTTTCTCCCAGCATCTGTGCACTGAGTCCTAGGAGCACTCATGGAGATGCAGCCAACCAGATAGCCATCTAAGGCACACAGAGAGCTCTTGGGAGAGCATCACCATGCTTTTTCCCAGTTCTCAGATGACTTAACTCTAGAACAAAAGAAAAACACTCCCCTATGTTTTCTTTCATACCGACTCAGTTATCTTGTTATTGGGGTTTGAGTAAACGAGTATAGTAGGGGCTTGTCATTCAAACTTGCCTATTCTACTGTTAGTCAGAATGTTTTTATCTCTAGCTTCAAAGAAACAAATGACTCATGCTCAAATTCAGAGAATTTAATAATATTGAGATATGCTAACGTTCATCAGTTCCTCCTAACATACAGGAAGTATTAATCAGCATGTATCTATAGATTTTATCTTCCTTTGATTTTTCTTATTTATCCATTTACAGTTTTATATATGTATATATATTATACATATATATTAATATATGTTTATACAGGATAATTTAATATATATATACAGTTTAATATATATACATATATATGTATATATAATTTATACCCCCTCTTCCTCTCACTCCTTTGAATCCTTTCTTCCCAAAAACTCGAGTTTAAAGTTGCTTGTATGAGCAACGTGGAGGAGGGTTATTGAACATTATACAGAAATTATCATTTTTGGAGTAATTTGTTTTTAAAGACAATATTTATTATATTTACTTGCATACTAAGTAATCTTTCTGCTCTCCATTCTTATGCAATTATCAACCTCTTTGCAATCTTTTTACTTTGAGGAAAATAGCCTTCAGAAATCTCTTTAGTGCAACTCTTTTCTGTTAAAATGTCTTTTGTCTTCTTGCAAATGTCTTTGTTTCTATGTCATTTTTCTTGGCGATAATTCTGGATTGATTTTCTATTTGCCCCCACCTCTAAGTATACTAATAAGGATATTCTTTTGGATTCTGACTTGCCTGTTATGATGAATGTTTTTCATTGTCTACTGAACATAATCTAAACTTACTTGAAAAGTGAGTCTCTGAGAGGAATTATCTGGATAAGGTGGGCCTGTGAGCATATCTGTGAGGAATTGGCTTGTGTACATTAGTTTCAGTGGAAAACCCCAGCCAATTGGGTGTCATCATTTTTCTGGGCTTGATATGCATAGAGAAGAGGATGAACATCAGCTTAACTTATCTCAGACCATTTCCATTTATCACCCAGGTGGTTTATATAATTTATCTCAGTCTTTGTTACTTTCTTTAAGACTTTTATAGTCTTTTCAGTTTGTATACACTGAGGCTAATTTTATTTCACTTAAAGAAAGTATGTCTGAATATCATTGTGATAATTTCTGATTTTGAATTACAGCTTTTTCTCACATTTCTTTTTAAAGTATTAAATTAAAATACAATTACATCACTTCCTCCTCTCCTTATTCTTCCTCCAAATTCTCCCATACCCCTCCACTTTCCCACTTACTCTCAAATTGTGGACACAAACACACACCTAAATGTATACACACAACCTTCTGTGTCTGTCTACTGTGGTTTATGTGTCTGTAGTTTCAGAGCTAATACTTTGTACTGAATAACCAATTATGGCCTTATCCCATAGGAAAGACCACTTCTCCCTTTCATAGTAGTTGTTAGTTGCCTAACGTTCTTTCTCTAGTGTTTGAGCCCCATGAGACTTCCTCTGTCCACACTGGCATGTCTTTCATTTTACATTGAAAGTTGTTTTGATGTAGCTTTAAATCCAAGGAAAGTTACAATCAAACTGTATATGATCTCATGAAATGTTCATAGATTTCTTACAGTAGCATCATCTTATATTGGTATATAATGTCAGAGCATATTCAAGAAACAGGTAACTGTATACTGCTCAGTAGACTACTAACATTGCTAAGATCTTGTTATTTTTAAAGGAATCTGTGGAGAGCCGTGCCGTGAGCAATCGCCATTATAAGATGGCACTAGCTTCCACTGCGCCTAACTAGTAAACAAGCCTTATGTGCAAGTGCAAGAGTGAACTCACGCCTAGTCACTGCCCATCTCGCGGAGTAGTAATGGGGTGATGGGCGAGCAACGAATCAGGAGCTGTCACACCACATCAGGTGCTGAAACGTCATGCTGCGGGCTATATAAGCAGCGCAATTTTCCCGGTTCGGGGTCTTCCCTCCTGATAAGTAAGCAATAAAAGCTTTGCCGCAGAAGATTCCGGTTGTCCTGAGCGTGTTCTTGCCAGCGGGGACAAAAGCTTGGGCAATAAGTGGCGCCAAGGAACCTGGGAACTACCATCACACCGGAGCAAGGGAGATCCCTCGTTCGCGAGGCGGAACCAGAACTGCGGGACACATTACAGCTTTACGAGGTATGTCTGGCCTTGAACTTTCTCCAGTGTTAGAAGTCTTTTTGTTCCTTTTCACATGTCAACAAGTGGTTAAGGCAGGGCAGAGAATTCTGGACGAAATTCAAGACAGTCTATCAGAGGTAAAGCGGGGAGAGAGAGTAGGAGCAAAGAGGAAACATAGTGCACCAATTAAGTATACAGGCCTTTCCACGGGTCTTGAACCCGAGGAAAAGTTAATGTCAGGGAAGAATACTTGGGGAGAGATTGGAAGGAAGGAGAAGGAAAAAGAAAAGAAAAAAGATCAATCAGTGGAGGTTTCTAGGAGAAGGAATTTATACCTGCCACTAGATGAGTTTAAGCGGCTAGCTCTTAGTAGCTAAGAATTAGATGAAGGACTTAGCTCCTCTGAAGAAACTGACTTGGAGGAGGAAGCAGTTTGTTACAAGGGAGAACGGTACCAGCAAGATAAAAAGCGAGCTACTCAGTCCAGAAAAAGGCAAAAAGCGGCTGGCTTACAAAAGCCAGCTTACTGCTCGGCCTCCGGACTGTTGGCTTCAGGGTCCTAGTGCACCTCTGCCCTATGTGCAGAGGTTCCATTCAGAATCTTATGTGCAGAGGTACCATTCAGAGCCTTATGTGCAGAGGTATCATTCAGATTCATTCATTCCAAAAGAAGAACAGAGAAAAGTGCAGCAAGCGTTCCCAGTTTTTGAAGGAGCTGAGGGAGGGCATGTTCATGCTCTGGTAGAGTATATACAGACTAAGGAGCTCGCAGAAGCAGTTCTCAATTATGGAGTCAGCGCTAATTTCACTATAGCACAAGTCGAAAGGATTGCGAATCACGCTATGACTCCTGGTGATTGGCAGACTGTAGTAAAAGCTGCAGCCCTGAGATTCCACCTCACACCAGTCAGAATGTCTAAGATCAAAAATTCAGGTGACAGCAGATGCTGGCGAGGATGTGGAGAAAGAGGAACACTCCTCCATTGTTGGTGGGATTGCAAGCTTGTACAACCACTCTGGAAATCCGTCTGGCGATTCCTCAGAAAATTGGACATAGTACTACCAGAGGATCCAGCAATACCTCTCCTGGGCATATATCCAGAAGATGCCCCAACTGGTAAGAAGGACACATGCTCCACTATGTTCATAGCAGCCTTATTTATAATAGCCAGAAGCTGGAAAGAACCCAGATGCCCCTCAACAGAGGAATGGATACAGAAAATGTGGTACATCTACACAATGGAGTACTACTCAGCTATTAAAAAGAATGAATTTATGAAATTCCTAGCCAAATGGATGGACCTGGAGGGCATCATCCTGAGTGAGGTAACACATTCACAAAGGAACTCACACAATATGTACTCACTGATAAGTGGATATTAGCCCAAAACCTAGGATACCCAAGATATAAGATATAATTTGCTAAACACATGAAACTCAAGAAAAATGAAGACTGAAGTGTGGACACTATACCCCTCCTTAGAAGTGGGAACAAAACACCCTTGGAAGGAGTTACAGAGACAAAGTTTGGAGCTGAGATGAAAGGATGGACCATGTAGAGACTGCCTTATCCAGGGATCCACCCCATAATCAGCATCCAAACGCTGACACCATTGCATACACTAGCAAGATTTTATCGAAAGGACCCAGATGTAGCTGTCTCTTGTGAGACTATGCCGGGGCCTAGCAAACACAGAAGTGGATGCCCACAGTCAGCTAATGGATGGATCACAGGGCTCCCAATGGAGGAGCTAGAGAAAGAACCCAAGGAGCTAAAGGGATCTGCAACCCTATAGGTGGAACAATATGAACTAACCAGTACCCTGGAGCTCTTGACTCTAGCTGCATATGTATCAAAGGATGGCCTAGTCGGCCATCACTGGAAAGAGAGGCCCATTGGACACACAAACTTTATATGCCCCAGAACAGGGGAACGCCAGGGCCAAAAAGGCGGAGTGGGCGGGTAGGGGAGTGGGGGTGGGTGGGTATGGGGGACTTTTGGTATAGCATTGGAAATGTAAATGAGCTAAATACCTAATAAAAAATGGAAAGAAAAAAAAAAGCTGCAGCCCCCAGTATGGGAATGTATCTTGAGTGGAAAGCCTTGTGGCAGGACTCCTGCCAGACACAGGCAAGGGCCAATGCCACCATGTCCTGCTCCACTATTAGCTCCCGTTCTTTGAGCTGGCAAATGGATGTCATGCATATTTCCTCCTTTGGGAAAAAGTTTTGGCTTGCCTCTTTTATAGAGTTCGCCCTAGGTCATTTAGCAGTTACTGTCACATAGCACTGCAGTATCCAGGGATGGGCAACTTTCCTCATGCACAGATCAACCTAAGACATGGGGCCCGATGGTGATAGGGTTACCCTATGACAGGAAAGGGTGTGACATTGGAGGAATGACCTAAGACAGGAGCCACAGCAGATGGACATGACTGCAGAGGCCTAGACCAGCCTCAAATTTTAATAAAATAAAAAGGGGGAGATGTGGAGAGCCGTGCCATGAGCAATTGCCATTATAAGATGGCGCTGGCTTCCACTGCGCCTAACTATTAAATAAGCCTTATGCGCAAGTGCAAGAGTGAACTCACACCTAATCACTGCCCATCTCGCGGAGTAGTAATGGGGTGATGGGCGAGCAACGAATCAGAAGCTGTCATGCCACATCAGGTGCTGAAACGTCATGCTGCGGGCTATATAAGCAGTGCCATTTTCCCGGTTTGGGGGTCTTCCCTCCTGATAAGTAAGCAATAAAAGCTTTGCCACAGAAGATTCCGGTTGTCCTGAGTGTATTCTTGCCAGCGGGGACAAAAGCTCGGGCAATAGGAATCCATGTCTGTTCATGTGCATATGCATGTGATATCATGAAATGTTCATAGATCCTACTGTCTTCTCAACCAAGACACCAGAATCTTTCTGCTCTCCATTCTTATGCAATTATCAACCTTCAACAGGAAGAATATTCCTTTACAACCAATCCTTCCATGATTTCCACACTTTGCTCTCTGTCTCTATATTTTTAATGATTTTTTCAAAAATCTTATATAATTGGAACTACCTCATGTACAAGTAGAACTACAACATTTGGTGATTGGTATTCTAATGGAAGTAATTACCTTTTAAATCCATCTATGTGATTGTTTACATTAGTATGCTGTTCTCTAGTTTATTAACCATTTGTACCTTATATTTTGAGAACTCTCTGCTTACTTCACTAACCTGTTTCTTGCCTATGTTGTTTGGATTGTTACCTAGTTATTGAGTTCTGTATTCATTCTTGATATTAAAGCCCTGTAAGATGTATAACTAGCAATCATAGATGTCTATCATCAAAAGATAGATAAAGAAAATATGGCACATATACATACTGGGGATTTTTTTCAGACATCAGAATGAAATTATGTTTTGTGCAGAAAAATAGTATACTTGAGATTGTCACATTAATTGAATTGAGTTAGTCTCAAAAATATACATAAGTTTTCTCTAACTTGTAGATGCCCCAGGGAAGGGAGATTCTGGGGTTGGTGCTGGGGGAACATTCTCTCTAAGGCACAGGCAAGGGAGGATGAGGTACAGAACTCTGAGAGAGGAGACCAGGAAGGGCGGCAACATTGGAATGTAGGTAAATAAAATAATATAACAAAAAAAGATACAGATTGTCACAGAAATACAAAATGATATGAAAGTAGAACTATCCAGAAAACAGTAAGTCTGGATGGAAGAAAGGGGTCAAGAAAAGAGAGGCAGCAAGGTATGAATGAACCCTGATGGAGGTAGCTTATCATTTTGTGTGAAAATGATCTATGTGTCCCAGACTCATACAGATTTTATAAGGAATCTTTCTCTTTATTGCAAAGTATTATTCCATCGTGTAGATATAATAGAACCAGGTCAATCATGTATGCTCTGTAGAATATTTGAATTGCAGCCAGTAAATTTGCCATCTGTGCCTGCATAGAGAATTGTGTGAATTTTAGCTTGGATAGATTTCCAATATTGTGATAGCTTGGTCAAATAGTAATTGTGTTTTCAATTTCACTAGAAGATAATGAAAATTTTTCTTCAGTGGCCTCACTGCTTTATTTTGCTTTTGGTTTTGTGTGAATCAGGAACTCAGTGTGTTGCTCAGGTTTATCTCTAAGTCATGGCTCTTCTGTTTCCTCTGCCCCAGACTGGTGCTCCATATGTACAACTCCCTGCCCAGCTAAATTTCCTCATTTTAAATAAAAATATTCTTCCCATAAGAAATCTTCAAAATTGTGAAGAAAATAAAATCATGTTGACAGCCCTTCTGTCTCAACAGGTTATTCCAGACACTAATTCTGAAGCCATTCCATATTGAAGCCACAGCTGAGAGAGTATGAGTGGAGTCTATTGATCTGCTGAGGACTCTGATCCCCAAACCTGGAGCGTGTGCTCCCTGCCATGGTCTTCACCACTTGTTCCTTTCTATGTAAAATTCAAGCTGTCCCATGTTGAAAATATCTATCTATCTTTCTATCTATCTATCTATCTATCTATCTATCTATCTATCTATCTATCTACCTATCTATCTACAAGCCAAAGCAACATTGGTCAAATTAAACCCAAATTTTCTCACCCCTGCTCAGACAGATCATACTATGTGCCCACTCTAGATGTGAACTCATGATTGTTTTCCATCCTCAGTGCTGGAGAACCACTCTGGACCCTCAACTGACTTGGCATTAAGATCATTCAAAATTTCCATGAGAAATATATACAAACCCACCTATTTTCTCTGTGTCCTTACAAGCATTTTGTATACCTATTTCTCTTCTAATTTGATTGAGGGCTAAGAACCTTCAGAATTTTTATTGCAATGACAATGGTTCTAAAATTCCCATGCAACTTCTTCAAGTATGTTTAATTAGTAATAAAAATTGCTGTTTTACATTGTGCCTGTTTTGTGAGGTCACATTTAGGTTGAATTTAATCTTCATGTTATTTGGGAGAGCAAACTTGTAGGAATTACTTCCAGTCAGTATTTTTTAAAGAATCTTTGAAAATTTTATTTCAAAGCAGACCTTATCCATCTTCCCTGAGACCTAAACCCATTCCCTTAATCTACTCCTCAGCATAGCAGCAGATCATCAGCTACAGCCTCCCTTCAGCCATGTCCACATGCTGTGGATTCCACAAACCACCCCCTCCCAACCTCCTCCTAGCCAGAAACTGGAAACCACCTAATTGTTCCTCAAGACATGTCCATTTACAACAGATTATTACTCAGCTGATAAAATGATAAATTTTCAAGCAAATAGATGGAATTAGAAAAAAAAATTATCTTAAGGTAAATGAGACCCAGAAAAGCAAATATGGTATGTATTCACTTATAAGTGGATGTTATCAAGAAAGTAATTGGCACCCAAGCTACAATCCACAGCCCATAGTTTGTAGGCTATTGACAGAGAAAAATGGACACCAACTCAGCCACCAAACCTTGACCTGCAATCTGTCCTGCCTACAAATTATGATAGGATAATGGTACAGAATATATGAGAATAGCCAACCACTATTTTATTTGAACTAAGAACTATGTCAAGAAAAGAAACTAATACCTCTCATTGCTTGGGTAACCAAGCACCATAGACTAGATAGCCTAGAGACCTAGGGTAAAATCAAACACTACTGCTCAAAGGAAAGCATCAATAAAATGATCCCTAATGATATTCTGCTATACCAATGGATCAATGTCTTAGCCAGTCATCCTCAGAGAGATTTCCTCAGGCAGCAGATAGGAGGAGATGAAGAGACCCACAGCTTGATATTATGTGGAAAGAGAGAGTTTAAATAGCACATCTCCATTAAGCTCCCCCAACCACTGAGCTCATGGAATCCTGTGAAAGATGAGGAGAAAAGATCATAAAAGCCAGAGGAAATCATAGACACTACCATAGAAAGGCCGTCTGAGTCAACTAAGCAAGGCACATATGAGATCATGGAGACAGAAATGGCAAACATAGAGCCCACAGGGTCAGCACCAGGTCCTCTACATATATAGCCATTAGCTTAGTAGGTTTATGGGATTCCCGATTAAGAGAGCAAGTGGGTCATTGACTGTTTTGCCTGCTCTTGGGACTCTTTTCCTCCTATTGCACTGCCATATCCACCTTCAATATGAACATTTTGCTTTATTTCATATTTGGTCTGTGTGGGGGTTATCTCTTAGAAGCTTGTAATTTTCTATTGAGAAACAAAAGGAGAGTGGATTTGAAGAGGAGTAGAAATAGGGAGGGAAAACTATAATCATAATATATTGTGTAAGAACAGAATCTATTTTCAAAAAAAGAGAAATGTAATATTTAGGATATTCATGTCCTGTTTCTGTATATGTATGTGTGTAAGCGAATGTATAAGTGTAGGTATATCTGTAGGTGTATACATAGGTGGATGTGTAGGTGTATGTAAGGTGTAGCTGTAGATATATGTAGGTGTAGGTATGTTAGGATAGTGACTGTGAAGGCCAGCAGAGGACTTCAGATTCCTTGGAGATAGAGTTTTTGCAGGCGAGATACCTGATGTAAGTACTGTGATCTGAACTTGTCTTCTGCCAGAGCAGTAAACACTTTTCACTGTTCTCTCCAGCCCTCAGTAGTATTTTAGATTCACTCATGCTGAAACCTGAAGGGAAGTCATTATCCAGCTGCCACAATGTTAGTGCTTGTTGAAGGCCTGAGACAAATGCAAAAGTTCTATCTGCACTTCTAACCTGTGAAGGGAGACCAACAGCGTGTTTTTTTCAGTTTCTGCCCTGATGGTAGTAAGTGCCCCAACATAAGCTCCAATGTCCAGGTTTATAAATAGTACTTCTATGTTTAGATTTTGTGAGATATCATTGAGTGTTAAGTCCGTCGGAAAATTCCACTTAGATGATAATGTTAAGGATGTTGGGCAAAGTAGCAAAATATGTGTTTACCATTTGCTTTAAGATATATTATGTGTTTAATCGCAGTTATTGTGTGTCTGTGTATGGGGTATGTTCATATGGCTGTAGTTACTGTGGAGGCTAGAGGAGGGTGTCACATTCCCTGGAATTGGATTTACAGGCAATAGTGATCCATACAACTGGGCTCTAGACAATAAACTCCAGTGTTTTCAAATAGCATTAAGTGCCTTTAATTGTTAAACTATCTTTGCAATTTTTCTTGTGTCCATTGTTATCCTTTTGTTATCCTTTAAAGGTCATATGCACTGAAATGCATTTTCTTTTTAACAGTTTTCCATTGTATATAATCATTAACATGGCATTGTGTTACCTAAGGATATTTTCACCCATGCATTCATTACACATAGGGCATATCCCATATTCCTCTGACCCATCCTTCATTACCTCTCTATTCCTCTGTTCCTTAAGACTATTTCACTTCTGGAGAAACTAGTTACAGGGTTTATTCTCCTAAACATTTTGAGGTGTCCATGTGTGAAAGTATAGTCCTAATCTATTTTAAGAGATATGTAGAAAAATATAATTTTCAAACGCATTTATTTGTTGAGGTAGTTGTTTCATGGAGCTGCCCAGAGTAACTTAAAACTAGTGATGCTCCTTCCTAAGCATCCTGGGTAGTGATGGTTACAATTGTGTATCCCCATCCTCAACTCTGAGAACTTTTGGTTTTTCACTACATGGAAATGTACTTCTTAGCCACTATGTCCCAAAGTATGACTGATCTGGTCCTTGTATCAAAATCTTAGTCCTTGAAACTGTTTTCCATCTGTTTTAGTGTTTTACCTAATTTATGTCTGTGTATCATGGTCATGCCTGCTCCTGGTTTCTGCATAAGCCAGAAGATGACACTGAATCCCATGAAACTACAGATGAAATTATAGATGGTTTTGACCCACCAAACAGTTTCTCAGAACTAAAGTCTGCTCCTCTGCAAGAACAGCAAGTATTCCTATCCTAGTTCTTAATTTCTATCATCCTCAATGAATGAATGATCAGTACAATGAATATGTTAATGAAAATTAGTAAAAATTACAAACTTGCTGATTGTATCAGGGAAGTATCTGGAAGAACTGTACTGAGAATGTTTCAGTTCAAAAGACTGAATGAAACTGTGGTATTTTTATCTAGTTTTCCTAACACAGAGATACACAATGACAACATGATTACTACAGATCAAAAGTGTAAAACACAATCTTTAGACGTTGATGATGGTCAGAGGTTGGCTTATTTCTGAAATAATAACAATCAGACAAAGGACAATAAAAATGTGCAATGCCACAAGTCTCTAACCTCCTGAGTAGACAGAGGTGGTAGCTCCTGATTGAAATGACTTTCGCAACACAGAGAAATCAGAGAAACCATGTTCACTTCAAACCTGGAGTCTGAGCTCTCCTATATGTATCTCCGACATTCTAAAATTCAATCTTTTGAGGTCGTACTCCATAGTATTTTTAAAAATACTTACTATTGTCCTTCAAATGAAATCTCTTCTTTCCTTAAGTTATATCCATAAATCGCAAATTTAACTAAAAGAATCACATTGCCAAGGGCAGAAATGTCCAAGATACATTGAAGAAATGGAAGAAATTATCAGAAAGTATTAACACAATACCTCCCCAATACTGAGTTAACTGGTAAATGCCTTCTTAGATGATTACAAAATGAATTTTTTCCTCTTTTATCATATTGGTGGTTTGCTAATAGTTTCTTTTGTAAGTCACAAAAATGTTATTTGCATGAGATGATGCTTGTTATGTCAAAGTCAATAAATGAACTTTCTGTAGATTCATGCAGGGATGTATGCAACTGTGTAGTTGTGTGTATGCGGCTCTCTCTCTCTCTCTCTCTCTCTCTCTCTCTCTCTCTCTCTCTCTGTGTGTGTGTGTGTGTGTGTGTGTGTGTGTGTAGAGGTCAGAGATTGACATCAAGCATCATCCTCAATTTCTCTCTCTCTCACTGAGCCCACAGCCCATTGCTTTGGCCATACTGCATTGCTAGTAAGCCTCAGTATTGTCTGTGGACCCCTCCCCAATACTGAGTTAACTGGTAAATGCCTTCTTGCCTGGAGTTACACATTTTATTGCGTGTTTTTTATAACAATATAAAGAATTTTAGTCATTTCACCCCAATGCTGCTATTTTGCCCCCCTTCATCTCCCACTGGAGGCCTTCTTCTGAGAAAGTTCCTTCCTACTTTCCTGCCTTCATTTTATATGCAGTCTTCTAAGTTTCATTAGACTTTCTACAGTAGGGGTTGAGAAGTTATTTGGGCACAGGCAATTTCTCAGTGGGATGATGAAGAAAGTCTTTTTTTTCCTTTATGTGGGTTTTGGGCTGTCAAACTAATCTCAATATACACATGCATACAAACACACACACACACACACACACACATGCATACAAACACACACACACACACACACACACACACACACACACACACAATCCTGTTGACCTCACCTAGGAGCTGCTGACATATGTAAATCATGGTCAACACAGAAGAAATTTTTTGCCAAAGTAAAGTCTGAAAGGATTCTCTCCTCTCTGCAAGTATAAGTTTGGTGGTCACAGTTTTATTCACATGCAGGTTTGTGGGATAAGCAAGCATGCACGCAGAAGTCCATGGGTGACAGAAGACAGCACTGGCTTCCCAGGAGCTGCAGTCAATGTGAGAGTTGCAAAACAAACATGGTTGCACTGCAAGAGCAGTATGGTTCTTAACCTCAGAGTCATCTCTCCAAACCCCACATTTTGTGATTTTTAATTGAGACAATGAACTTAACACTAGTAAAACTCAGATCAAATCTGTTTTCTGCCCTTTTTCATCCTTTCAGAATATCTACGCTAAAAAGAAGCCTGAAAGTAATAGAAACATGATTTTTAAAATAGCAATTTAAAAGAGCAGCATTTGCCAGAAAATGAAAAACAGAGAGAGATCTGTCAGAGTACCTCAGCATAAATAATACAAAAATATGCAGTTTTTCTGACTAAATGAATGATTTTCCTGTTTTTGATGTCACTGCAATACCACTTAGGCATACAGCCAAAGGTAGCAAAAAAAAAAAAAAAAAAAAAAAAACTATTTAAGAAATATTTATCACATGTAGTTGCATAAAGGAGTAAGTAAGTCTTTGATCCCGGAAACCTAGTTTTCAATATTTGATATGGTCTTTTGAGATATCGCAAATTAAATGAAAATTTCTTAGCAAAGAGCCAGATCTATGAAGGCAACATAAAGAATACTTAGGAGTCAAATTGTAGCCAGAAATCATCAGCAAAGCAGACACAATGGGATGCTTGAAAGACAAACCTCTTGCAGGAGGAACAGGAAGGGAAGCAAGGACAGACACCACGGGGGCCGAACTTTAATGGGACTGACTTCCTGTTCCCACTGCCACAGGGACTTGTCATATTATAAATGGTGTAAGGAAGCACAATCTTTGACTTTGACAACTTAAGTTTTTCCAGTGCTGAGTTCAAACCTGAGGTTTCACCAATGGTGGAGAAGTGCTTCTAGTGAGTTGTAAAGAATCTTTATTAAGAATACTGAGTTTTCCTGGTTGGGATATACATACAGACAGACAGACAGACAGACAGACAGACAGACACACACACACATGCAGTGCTGGAGAGATGTCTTGATATGAGAGTATATAATGGTCTTGCAGATGACTTGAGTTCAGTTTCCAGGACTCATGTGAGGCAACTCACAAACCCATTGTAACTTTTGCTCCAATGGACCCAGCACTGCCCTTTGCACATTGCCAAAAGCATGACATATCATACATGTATACATACATGAAAATAAACAATTTTTAAAATTAAATACAATTGTAACCAATGAATTGAACGTACAAAGTAGATACCACAAATTTGTCTTACAGTTAACTGGTCTCACTATTGATTAAAGACGATAAAGAGCAAGAAGAGAAATGAAGAATGAAACCTACCTATAAACCATGTCCATGGCTACATCTTAGCTCTCAGGATAACAACCAAGTCTCTTAGCATAACACAAAAAGCCTTTCAATATCTGTCCCTCCTCACCAGCTCAAGAATATTTCTTCCAACCCCCTGTTCTGAGGATTTCAGCCAGATTGGCCTTCATTATTTCCAAATAAATACAGCAGCCCTTTTATTCCCAGATGCTTCCAAACAACTGCTTTTGTTTCAAGCTTGGAAGTTTCAACTTATTTCCTAAGACCCCCCAGGACCCAGCCTCCCCAGCACTCTTTTAGTAGAAAAGTGTTGCCCAGCTAGGACTCCCCATGGCAAAGGTATATCAAATTTAGAATTCTTTCCCAAGAGTACTATGCTGGCCATTTTACACAGCTGTTTCTCCTTTATATTTTGGGAAAAGCTATGCCTCTCATCTTGGCATCCTTGGAGCACATCAAACCACCAGATACATCATAGATGCTCAGGCTAAGAAGTACTTTTACAGAGTCTTTCTGCTCTGCTGTCTAGGGCAGGCATAATCTTTTCTGTCTACATCATTTAATTCAGACAATGGTTAGGTCTCCACTCAGAATACCATGTTATAGATCTATTCGAATCCTGCCTCATAGCATCTAATTGTTCGATTTGTCTGTCTAGCTATTGACAGCCTGCTGGGTGTTGGGAGAGAAACTCGCAGCTATTTTAAGAGGCCCTTATTGAATCAACCTTGAAAGTTTTGTTTATGGTTTTCTGTATTCTTCTTCCTTTTCTGTTCTATGGGACCCACTCAAAAACATTTAGGGCCATCTTCCAATTTATTTCTCCAATGTATATTTCCAGCTGAGTTTTGTTTTATTACTGAGAAGTTCCTCCTGGAGAATTCTCAGACCAGCACTGAGAAGACTTCATACCAAATTATTCCAGTTTCTCAGCTGAGCTGTTTATGCCATTATTCCATGTAATGTGGTGGAGGAAAGAGAAAAGACAGACTCTTTTCAAGGTTCGCTAATACTGAGTAGCAATTAGAACAAGCAGGATTTGGGCACAAAACCTGAATAGACAGCCAAGCCAGGCTCTTGATCTTATGTTTAAGGTTTCCTCCAGAGCAGTTGTTTAAGGAGAGAAAGATCTCTTTTGTGAAGAGAGATTTATCTTTGCTTCAAGGATGTGAAAAGCTGTGTAATTAAAGCCAGGAAGGTGGTTGATGCAGGGAAACAAAAGCAGAGATTTGCAGGAAGCCTAGCATCTACTTCATAAATGTTTGCTCCTGGAGCTTGAAAGAGGAGAATCAGAACTTAAATGAGGCCGGACAAAGCTGTAGCCAGCACAGGGTTGTTCCAGAGACTCTGTCTTCGGCAGCACAGTCTGCTGTCTGCATTCCCTCTTTGGTCTGTGATCCACATTGGTGATCAAGAGGAGAAAAAAATGTATTAGAAAAAGAAAACAAATGTGTTTTCTTGCATGAATACTTGTTAGAACCTGTACTTTGAATTTTGCATTCCTAGGAATGGACAATCACATGCCCAAGATATTAGTAGCTTGGGGAGAAGCCATCAGATTGACTTTAAGGCTTGGAATGTGGCTCAGTTGGTAGAGTACTTGCCAGGCATGCCTTAAATCCTGAGTCATAGCCAAACACTGCATAAAATGAGCATGGTGGTATACTTTTGTGATTTGAGCATGGGCAACTAGAGGGAAGAAGATCAAAAGTCCCAGGTCATACTAAGCAATTTTTATACTTTGTATATTAGTAAATAATTGCAAATTATTGGCTGATAAGGAGCCAATAAGCTCAAGTGCTTTTAGAGAGTCACCCTTATTTTTACTGTAGGTCATGTTTCCTTTTGCCTCCTGAGTACCATAGGGGTGACAATCAAAAGACAGAAAGAAAGGAACCTAGTTTAAGAAATCACAATTTTATGAATAGTCTGTTATGGTTTGTAAGTAAAAATATCCTCCATGGACTAGTGGATTTAAACAGTAAGTCCCCCACTGTTTTTGTTGCTTTGGGAGACCACAGGTTCCTTAAGGAGGAAAGGGCAAAGGAAATGAATCATTGGCAGGTCAGTATGAATTT
The DNA here is from genome assembly GCF_000001635.26 of Mus musculus. NCBI lineage: Eukaryota > Metazoa > Chordata > Mammalia > Rodentia > Muridae > Mus > Mus musculus. The sequence goes on from NC_000067.6 coordinate 124,488,641, forward strand.
CCATAACCTGCAAAGACATAAGCCAGCACTACTGCTTACCACAGTGCCCTTCCTGTCATGATGAATGGGATCTCCTCAGACCTTGAGCCCAAATAAAGCCTCCCTGCTTCTCCCTTTCAGTTGCTTCTTGTCAGCTACTGAGTCATAGCAATGAGAAAGAAAGGAACATGTATGCAGCAGCCCAACTCTCCTGTGTGTCCCCACAGACAGAAAGATTGTGTGACCAATATTGTCTAGAAAAGTAAGCCAGGGTTCTTCCCAAGAGGAGAGCAAAACTCCAGACTTTACTATATTTGGATGTCTTCCTGTACAAACATCTTAAACTTGACTACATGTGCTTTTTCTCAGATCAGACTGCATAAGAATGCAAGGAACCTGGGGAGGATTATGTTCTGAAAGAAAAAGTATATGTCAATTTTCCAAATCCTCTTACATTACAAAGACATCTTATTTTTCTTTGTATCTGACATTTTGCCCAATTAGAACCCCTTGGAAATCCTTCAGAAATATACCAATGTCATGGCCTAGTTAAAAGGTGTGGGGTCAGATAATTTGGCTAAAACCAGCTGATTAACCAGCTGTGTAAGCATAATCAATTGTTCAGTCCCTTGAGCCCCTGCTGTTTTCTTTTGCAATGGGGGAAAAAAAAAAAGACCTGAATTTGACTGAAGAATCAGAAATGTTCCACATGGTCAAAAGACATGCTAGTTTCCATGATATAGTCTTTGTCCCCCAAATAAAATTATTTTGTTTGTTTGTGCCCTACTTATATATCTGTTGCTGTGATAGAGTGCCCTGAAAAAACCAACTTCGAAAGGTCAGGGATTATTTGGGTTCACAGCTGACACTAACAACCCATCGAGTAGGAAGCTAGGGTAGCACTGAGTCAGATTAAATGTATGGTCAAGAGAGAAAGAAAGTGAATACTGTCATAGTGTGCTCAGTTGACTTTCCCCTTTTATGATGGTACAAGTCAAACTCAGAGAATCTCACTTCTCTGGTTTTAGCCTCCATTAACATCATCAATACAGCCTCCCATAGACATGCCCACAGGCCAACCTGATGTAGACAACCCTTCTTGAGACTCTTTCCACATGACTCTAGACTGAAGTCACAATGATAAATGGCGATCATTGTTTCTAAGTACCTTAATTTCCTCAGAGTCATTTGGAATAAGTTCATTTTCAGGGTCTTCCAAACATTTTCCTCAGATGAACTTATGAAAAAATCATCACAAGAGGCAATTCTTAAAACGTTTCCAACTGAGGCACTCATATCCTCTCATTGATACACATTTCATTTGTTAAGATGATGTGAAATTTCTTCATTCTAGGATGAAATTAAAAATGCAACTTTGGGAAAGCATGTGTCATCTTCCAAAGTTAAATGACTATATTCACTTGGGCTTCAGAGCAGCAAATGAAGTTAGACTATCTTACTGTTCATAGCAAAAGAAAACAATGAGAGAGAGAAGCTAGAGAATGTGGGAAAGTGCTCGGGGAAAAGGGTGTAGTGAGAGGGTAAAGGGAAAGAAAGGAAGGAAGAAAAATAAAAGAAAGGGCAGGGTAAGAATAAGAAAAGGAGAGGAAGAAAGGGCAGAAAGTGGGGATGAAGGGGAGAAGAAAGGACCAGCAAACTCTCTTAAGGATTAGGAAAGTGGAATCCTTACAGGCAAAGTGTTAGTAAAGACCTGACTTAGCTGACAGCTACCCTCACTGTGTTGACTTGCTACTTAATGCTGAGATAAACACATTGACCAAATCCAACCTGGCAAGAAAAGGTGTCATTAACCTATACACCCCATCACAGTCTGTCACTCAATGAAACCAGACAGAAACTCAAGCAGGGCAGGTACAAAGAGATAGAAACTGAAGCAGAAGCTATGGAGGAGTGTTGCTTATTGGCTTGTTCTGTATGGCTTGCTTAGCCTGATTTTTAAAAAAAAAATTTTTTTTCATTTATATGAGTAGCTCTCTTCAGACACACCAGAAGAGGGGATCAGATCCCATTACAGATGGTGGTGGGTCGCTATATTGAACTCAGGACCTCTGGAAATAGTGCTCCTAACAACTGAGCCACATCTCCAGTCACCTAACCAGATTTTTTTTTTAATATACCATCCAGGGACACATATCCAGGAGTGACACTGAAACAGGAGACTGCACCCTCACACATCAATTGTTAATCAAGAAAATCACCCTGAGACTTGGTTTCAGGCCAATATGATGCACATATACTAAAATTGGAACGATACAGAGAAGATTAGTATGGCCCTTGCGCAAGGATGACACGCAAATTTGTGAAGTGTTCCATATTTTTAAAGAAAAAAAAAACATGTTTTTCAAGAAATAGTCTGAATTGACTTGCTCAAGTGTGCTAGATGACTCTAACTTATGTCAAGTTGACAAAAACCTTACAGTACGTTCTCTTATCTTAAACCTACCACAAATTCTGTTGTATGCAATAAAATGATTTCTCTCACTTTGATAGTTTTCCACATGATCATTCTACATTGATCAAACCCTGGGTGTGGTATATTCAAGGACTGATCCTATGATCTCAGGTACCTCTGAACACACTCAGAACAATTTGAAGGAGCTATGGCCCACCCTATGCAACACACTGTTTTAAACTAATAAGGGAGTAGTGGATGCATTGCCTTGGGAGGGGTATCTGGTAGACCAAAAATGGCATATTCCTACATATGTAGACTAATTACAATGACTTTCAGTCAATTCTGATTTATGGAAGTGGCATGGTAAGTCAGATTAGGAATGAGCACACATACAGATGGCCAGAACATTTGCAAATGTGAAAGCTAAAGTATCAATAGCCAATTTCTGTTGATATTCCCAGTGATCTAATTCCAATCACTCTTTCTCTGTTTTCAAATTCTCCCATCTGCTTCAGTTCCCAGAAATGTTGGAGTTGCTAGCTACTTCATCCAGGTTCACACTCACCTGGCAGTTCTTTGCAGGTACTTGTCTGGGGCTTTAGACCTTGAAGCTTGCATTTCAAGCTCTTCATCTCAATTCAGGGTGCCCCTGACCTAGCGCTGCCTAAACACTTGTAAATCTTTTGCAATCTGCCTCTTTGGAGAAAAGTACTGACCTTGTCCCCTCAAGTTTTTGGCTATGAAGTACATCAGGCAGAACTCCTTTCAAACTTGGACACAAGTAATTTGATATCAAATCTTGATACAGGCCAGAGTCTCAGAAAGAGGTAGTCAGATGAAAAGATAAAATCTACAAAGTTTTTTAGATTTTTTTTTTTGGGGGGGGGGGAGATTTACAACTTTTTCTCTGAGACTATTTAGTGCTCAAACAAAAACATACTGAGTTCTCATGTCAGAAAGATAAGAATGCTTTACAGCCTGTTTGCTGCTGTGGCCACCCTGCTTAGATGATTGATTATATCTGATAACACCACTGGAGACATCTAACCACACACTTGGTCCAATGTTTAAAGAGATTAGAATTAGTTGAACCACATTAAAACAGTTCATATCTATATATTTTGATGCATACTATGCAAGTTATCAATATCAGGAATTTTTTCTTTCTGTTAAGTATGATATTATGTGCCATTGCTAGAATTAAGGTTTGATTATATAGAATCCTTGAAAATTAATTGACTTGATCACTTCAAAATTAACTCAGTTTGTCTTCATACTCCATATGTTTGGGAAGGTGCTTTGGACGTACATTAATGCATTTCTTTTACTGTCAGTAGATACTTTAAAGATTATTTAGTTTTTGTTTATAGCCAAAAATTTAATAAGACTACAAGGTGATCTGAACATCTATTTTTTCCCTTACGTAGATAACAGAAATAAAAGGCAGAAGAGGTGCTTTAAATGTGGGTTTTGCACTATTTGTTTTTTGTATTTTGTTTTTTGGTTTTATGATGAGACTATGATCGCCAATCCTTCATGTGATTTTCTAAAAAGCTAAGTGCAGACAGTGTACAGTTCACTGTGGTTTCTGTGGCTTCCCTATGCTATTAATCAAATTTTGCTGTAAAATAATTCATTTTTCATGCACAGAGACATCTCTAATTTAGCCTTGTTTAAGAGGGTTAGGCGGAGAATTTAAGCCCATACATTTATTTGAAATACAATTAGAATAATGGAAACATCTATATCTTCATAGCATTAAATGCTGTAGAATGGACAATTAAAAGCTATCCCAGATTAATACTATTAAAATGTCATGAGCAATATAGGCCTGGCCATCTGATTTATCATTCATCATGTCTATATAACGTACTCAGAAGCTGTATAATGAGGAGGGATACTACATTAACACGGCTATGAATTCTTAAGGAGAGAAGAAGAAGAAGGAAAGATTCCTCGGAGTAGACTGCTTTTGAGAATAAAGATTCCAATCTTTATCTAAACTATGATTAGTTGACTGAAAGCCTATGGAACCGCTCAATACTTGCAATGCTGATATCACCTGAAATTCTGAAGCCTTTGGAATAGGGGAGAAGAGTGAAACTCATAGGATGTAACTGTTCAGTAGATCATATATAATGGTGAACTATGCAAACGACTGCATTGCCAAACCAGCCATTGTGGGAACTCATTATTTTTTCAGACACAAGTTATGACAATCTTTATACACGAAGTTGAAAAAAAAATCTGCTAAAGTGATCTAAAATGAATAAATCCTAATAATGACTTAAAAAATGCTTATGTGAGGGCATGAGAGATGATTGCATTGGTAAAGTGTTTGCTTTGAAGGCCATAAGGACCTGGGTTTGAACAAAAACCAGGCTGGAGGGGCATTCTTGTAATCCTGATTCTGGGAAGTAAGAGATAGGCAGAATCCTGGGAAACCCCGTCCAATCAACTGAACTGAAAGAGTTTGCCCAGGTTCAGTGACAGACTGTCTCAAAAAATAAAATGGAGAGCAACTACCCACACACACACACACACACACACACAGAGAGAGAGAGAGAGAGAGAGAGAGAGAGAGAGAGAGAGAGAGAGAGAGAGAGAGAGAGAGAGCTCATTGGAGGGGAGCCACAGAATTTCCTTTGTGTGCAGCTAAGATGAAAATCTGTGGCTGTTAGTTACTGACCAGCCATATTCTCATCATAGTAACCTCATGTTTGTCTATATCATTGTTTCTCAAATCAGAAATTGTTTGTAATGAGGGTCTGAGGCACTGTGAGAACTTGGATTTGCCCAGCTGCATATGTATCAAAAGATGGCCTAGTCGGCCATCACTGGAAAGAGAGGCCCATTGGACATGCAAACTTTATATGCCCCAGTACAGGGGAACGCCAGGGCCAAAAAGGGGGAGTGGGTGGGTAGGGGGTTGGGGGTGGGTGGGTATGGGGGACTTTTGGTATAGCATTGGAAATGTAAATGAGCTAAATACCTAATAAAAAATGGAAAAAAAAAGATGCTGTTGTATAGACAAGGACACATTGAGAGATACTGAATACACTTTTGCACGTGTGTGCATAGTTTGGAGTGTGTACTGGTGTACACATTGAAAGGACTGGTACCCACACAGCCCAAAACACACAAGAGCAACTTCTCAGCACAAAGGAGAATTGTCTTCCCCTGAGGGACAAGGGACAGGGAGTAATAAATAAAGACAGGAGATGGGGGACAAAGGAGAAGGAAAGGGAACAAGGGGGAAGGGGAAGGAGAAGAGATATTGGTTCCCAAGGGACAAAGGACTGCCTCTGGATAGAGAGGAGACAGACATGATCTGTAGACAAATGGCAGTTTATAAAGGTAAATGATGAAAGAAACTTTGTGTTAGGATAAGTTGGTTTGTTTTGATTGGGTCTGTTAAACTAGGGCAGCCAAAAGGAGTATTTTGATTGCTCTACTGATGTGGTACTTTGATAACCTTGGTAGTCAGCCTCAATGGGAGGAAGTAACCAAATAAGTGAATAGACGTCAGTGGCTAGCTTTAGGAATGTAATCTAATGGTTTTTCACAAGGAATAGGGAGTAGGAAAAGGTCAAGGCCTTTCAGGGCCATGTTTTTCATGCTTGGGCCAGTTAGAGTGCCTTCTTCACATATGAACATGTATCTATGTGAATGCCACAAGCCAACCCAGTATAATACTTTAGAAATTGTTCGTCTCTTTCTTCTTTTTTTTTTAAACAGGATATCACAGTATGACTTATGCCTTAGCTACTAGGCCAGCAAGCCAGAAAAACTCTGCTCTTTCTACCTCCTAAGATTCAATGTGTGTCCCACATGCTCAGATTTTGATGTTAAATATCAAACTTGAATGTTCACCCTCATATGCTAAGCATTTTACTGGTTGAGTTATCTCCCTACCCCCATAGTTTGAACCACTAAAACAGAATATATCTGAAGCATTCAAAATCTAGAACGTTCAATGGATATGTAAGTATTAGATTCTCAGTTATGCAAGTTTCTGTCATGTGTTTCTTTCTGGTTTTGCTTACTTTATTTGAGATTCTTGGGATATGAATACTCCAGCTCTCAAATGCATCCCTCCCCCACTATACAAGCAAATTTCTTCATTTTCCTCCACCCATCTCTCTCTTTCTTCCCTCGATGCCCCACATATTCAGTGTTTCATATGCTTTAGGCTCCAAGCCAAGTACTTCATGTCAATGCAAATGAGCTCTTGAAGAACTTAACCTCACGTATAAAATAGATACCTGAAGACGAGTGCAGGAGGGACAACAGCAAAGCTTTCTTCAAAGTCTGGTAAGGAATAAGCAATTCCTTCTGGTACCATGAACCCATCACTCACTTAGAGATATTCAAACCGAACTAGGAAGATGGCTCAGTTGGTAAGGTGCTTGCTTCACATGTATAAGGATCTCAGCATGCCTGTAACTTCAAGAAGGGGCAAGGGTGAAGGAAGCAGACAGATAGCCACCTCGCTGGCCAGTCAGCACAGCTCATTCAATCAGCTTCAGGTTTAGTGAGTGAGACACTTTCAGAAACTGTAAGCACAGAGTGTAGAGATCTCTAATGTCTAGCATTGGATCGCAAACTCACTGCTCATATGTGCATCCAGTCCTACAGACACATGTGTATACACCTATACTGAGAAGAGCATATACCGAGCACACACACACAAACACACACACAAAGAAACATTTAAACCGTTTCTTAAGTAAAATCACATTCAGGAAGAGGAGACACTGTGGTCTTGTCACATCACATTGATGGAAAAACACCTGTGAGAGGGGAGGAGCGGCTCACTTTCCCTCAAGTTCACTCCCAAAACCCAAATCCATTCGCTGTCCACATCCCACCCTGATTCTTACTGACTCTTCAAAGTGACACATCAGCCTTTGTGGACTTTACAACTCACTGGGTCACTCTAGGACATTTGTATTCTTTGATTTGCAAAATAACTTATCAAATTTCATAACATGACAAAAATTTAACCAGTAACTTAAGAAGCAGCCACTGTCTTTGCTAGAGTACTTTGCAAGCAAACCCACATGGCCATCATTTTAGAAACCTGCGTTTTCTCTCATCATCTTGTTTCCTAGCTCCTTGCAGATCTGGCATTTAGCCACTGGTTACTCAGCCTCTGCTTCATTGTTTTTAATTGCTTCATAATCATTTGTGAAGAAAATCAATGAGAGAAATGTCATTTTCATTCATGGGAACAGATACCTTGGCCTCAAATAGACCTTCCTGACCCAAGCTGTGCATTAGAATCATCACGGGAGATTTTTAAAACAAACTTGGTGCCAGGCATCACCTTCAGAAATTTACATTTTATTGATTTTAGGGAGATCCATGGCTTGACCACTGTATTTAATGTCCCCAGGTGATTGTAATGTGTCTAGCCAAGGTTGAGAACCATTGACCAAAGGAAGTGCAAATAACTGTGCTCTGTTAGAGCCAGATTCACTTGCTCTCCTGGCTTGCAGGTTGGCCCCAGCTTTCAGATCAGCTGAGTCACTGACCCTGAAAGGCTGAGAATTAGCTCCTGTGGTGTTTGGCACAGCCACCTGAACAACTATTAAGTCTTCTGTGTTGGCTAAAGACTGACTGATACAAAGCAGATGACTGCTCCACTCATGGCCCCTTGTCTGACTCACTGACTCTCAGAACCCAGTACTGAGAGCCCCTGCCCTTCATCTGTTCACCATGTGTGAACAACTCTTCCCTGTTATCTCCTAAAATCTACACTTTGTCTTTCTTCTGAGCCATGCAAAGGCATGGTACTTGGATGGGGTCACAGCTGTACAGCAATTCCCCATTTTTCAATTCCAACTATATGTGATTTTTGTGTGTCTGTGTCTGTGTCTGTGTCTGTGTCTGTGTCTGTGTCTGTGTCTGTGTCTGTGTCTGTGTCTGTGTCTGTGTCTGTGTCTGTGTCTGTGTCTGTGTCTGTGTCTGTGTCTGTGTCTGTGTGCAGTACTCTTCCAGAGCTGGAACTAGTCATATGTAGAGCCAAATTTGTTTTTCTTTTTGTAAAAGTAGTCAGACCAGAACTCAAGCCCTCACCTTATGAAGATATTCCTGAGTCATTTCTATATAACCCTGTCACATATAAGATTTCATCTTAAACTGATTGTTCATACCAGTTATTTATTAGGTATTTTTACATATCACCCCTTTTAGGTCTCCATAATTATCTCTTTTCATCATTTTGAAAAATCACTTACACCTTATATACCATTTTCATCTTGTGAGTTTGCCTAAGATTTCAAATTCTTCAGGAGAAGACATGAAATATTTCACTCTACTAAGTTGCATAAAGTTGCAAGGCTATAGGATGAAGTAGAATGGCAGGGAGAAAGAATTGCTAAGCAGAGTGCTCCTGGACATAATGAGTCACTGCACATACAACCATTGAAGGTTTGACTTCTTGGCACTGGACAGAAGTAAATTTGAGGGACAAAATTAGTAGCTTAAGTGAGAGATAATTCATATCCAATTTGTATTTACACTTATTTTCACTACTTACATTATTTACACTAGAGGTGATAGCTAGACCGGCCTTTGCAGTGAGTTGGGTAGGCAAGCTTGAGCCTTGGGTCTCAGTGTTAAGAGATAGTACAGCTACAGATCAAAGTGGGGCATGCGTCCTTGCAAGCTAAGCTGTTGGCCCACAAAGAGAATGAAGGAAGAAGTGCATGAGGCAGCAGCTGGCAGGAGCATAGGTTCTATGACAGCTTTCCTGACCTTTAGCTTCAATTGGAGAGGCACCCATAAGAAAATGCTTGTAAGGTTAAGAACTGCCTGGAAACCAATGTACACATGAACCAGTTCTAGGGGTGACTGCTGAAGAATGCTACTGTTGGGCTGGTGAGATGGCTCAGTGATTAAAAGTAAATTTCTGTTTTGCAGATGACAAGAACACTGACTTCCAGGACTTAAACAGACACTCAACCACTTATAACTCCAGCTCCAGGGGATCTGATACCTTTTCTGACCTCTCTGGCCATTAGCACATATATGTATACATATATGCAGACATATATATGAATAACAATAAAGTAAATTTCAAAAATAATGCTTTCTTAAAGCTACTATTAATTTTCATATATGTAATATTTTCCAAATTTGTTTTATCCTTGTACGTGCAGCCTTGGTACTGGGTACTTACTGCTGAATTGAGCTGGAATAACATCCATTGTTTTCTGGCCATAGAACCCAAAAATGTCAATCATATAAGTGGTAGCTTTGACATTGGCTGCCATTTTAGAAACAACCAGAGTCATTCTCCCCATCTGTTAAAATCTCAGTCATGTCATTGGGCACGTGTTTAAATTTCCAACCTCATGCCCCATACCAATCTGAATTACTCACTCCCACTTTGCATTTCAACAAAATCCATAGTAGTTTTGTACAGTCATTAAAGATTTTTTAAATTTGTGTTGTAACAAGTCCATATACCTGTACAATGTATTGTTAATGTGTTATTCATTATTCCCTTTTATACCCTTCACTCCTATAGACTTTTTTTTTTATTTCCAGTTAGTTGGCTTCCTAGTTCCCTGATATTAAGCTAAGTGCATATGTAGTAAATATGCTTCCTCCATATTTATATTTATACCCTTAGACACACCCTGCTACCTGTGTTGGCTACAGAAGCTTTATTTATTTATTTGATTATTTGTTTATATATTTTGCAGTGGGCAATGACTAATATGAAGACTCACAACTGGTTGAAACACCAAGAAGAAATAATTCTTACTGCTCAGTTCTCAATGGGAAATCTATATCAGTGTCCCCACCCAAATCCAAGACAAGGGGGCATCCTGGAAAGAGTGCAAAAACAGAACCAGCAGATGGAGAGGAATACTATGAAGTGTCATTGCTATCTGCACAGGACCTAAACAGGAAAAAAAAAAAAAGAATACATCAAAGATACTAAAGTGCTGGTTCAGAGACAGCAATGCAAAAGTCAAATCCTAGGGCAGGGAGAAGCCAGCAAGCTTTTAACAAGCTTTGCAGCCTAAGCAACACATGCCTGGGGAGTGGAGCTGCAGTGAGGACAGATACTGAACCGTGGAGAGAGAGGGGTTGTTCTATGGAAATCTCTAGGAACCAGAAGCACCTGCTTCTACCCACTCTGCTCTCATTAATCTCACACCAGGTTACCAGTTAACTCTGTTCCATTCTGGCACTGGTTGGATCCAGACATACACCTGGGGCGTATTGTATCTCATTCTATCATGCGTGGTTCTCATTGACAACTGAGATCTACATGAAATCCTGTAAACCCAACTCCTTTTGAAATGCTTCTCACAGCAGAGCAGGCCTCCCAAGATGTCCATAGAAGGTCATTTCTCAGTCCAAACATGTAGGATCCTAGGATCAATAAGGGCCAGTGCAATGCTGAGCATTTAAACATGTGGCAGGGTGTGAATAAGTAGCTGGGGGATTTGCTAAAAGGCCAGGTGGCAACTGCTAGCTCTGTAACCAGGTATCTTTGTATATATTTGGCGTTTCACAGAACCTTCGGGCTTAGTTTGATTAGTTGTGAAAATTGTGGTGGGCCAGTGGGGAGAATCATGGTAATTGGTTTAGGTCATAGATAATCAGAAATGTCTCTCCCAGTGGGATAAAATCTATTAAAATTCCTTACTTAAATATCTTTGTCATTCTGCATTCTGCTCACATGCAGAGTAGCGTGTCCCACTCTTGGTCTCTAAGGAAGAAAGCAGACATATTTCATTGTTCTGCATTTAGGGCTAATTAACATTTTCAAAAGGGGTGACTTACATATGGTTCTATATACCCCTAAAGCAGTTTTTCCAGATTCTAGTTTTAGTCCATTCAAGAATTCACATCTTGGGTTTAAATAGATGTTGCAATACTAAGAGAGCATACTATGCAAGCATGAAGACCTGAATTCAAATATCTAACATCCACATAGAAAGCCAGGCACGGCAGCATCTACCTGTAATTCTAACATTGTGGAACTTGTGAGCTTGTTGACAAGTCAACCTAGCAGAAATGCCAAGCTTCTAGTTCATCTGTCTCAGGAGAATAAGGTGGAGGGTGATAGAAGATACCAAAATATTCTTTTCAGCTCTTCACATACACACAAATGGGCATGCCAGGCCACATTCTTACAAGCAACACATGAACGCACACCTTAAAAATCTCAAAATTGTTAATGTCTTCTACACTTGGAATTATACATAAACAGCTCCTAGTCTAATGCCTAAAACCCTAAGGGGAGGAAATAGCTTTATGAGCAGTGATAGCTGATCCTTTGCCCTCCATTGAGAATACAGCTGTGCCCATTAACAACAACAACAAAAAAGTCTCACAGTTCCCAATACATGCCTAGAATGTGGCTAAACTCTAGGTATACAGTTCTTTTCATGTGGAGCCATACCTGTGATAAGGTTAAATCTACAAATTCGACACCAAAAGGAGATTTACAAGATGTATTAAACTAGAATAATTATAATAAAGGATTGTAAAACAAAGTTATGAAAGTGCCCTCACTCTTTAACCTTTCATCTTTTTTTATTTAAAGCCAGAATGCAGAGAGAACAATGCTCTATGGGATCCCATTAATGTGGATAATTAACATGTGTTAATCAAGACTGAAAGTGCTGTAGAGTTTCTCCTCTGTATCTATGAACAGCATCCACCTTATTCATATGTTTTGGGGTCATGATCAAATGAAACAAAGATTCTTTGACACTAAAAACATTCATAAAGATGAATTCATTGCTAATTGACAACCCTCAAGCAGTATGTCCACAACATGCAAATTGCAGGACCCAGAGCATCCAAGGTAGAGCAGACAGAAGAGTTATGAGGTTTTACCATGCTGCTCAGAGACATGTATAGCTGGAAACTTACACAATGCTTATTTTAGGATCCCCTCCCCAAACAATCCTTGTAGTCTCCCTTGAACTCCAGTTGACTGAAGCCATAGAAAGTGAAACTGTGGATAAAAAGTCAGCCATACAGGGATCAATTTGACAGTGTTTATGGGTTTGCACCCATCTTTAATACCCTGAGGGCTGGAGGGGAATGGCTGTGACCAGCTAAGGTGTTGGCAATACTGATTCCCCTCTTCTCCCCTACAGACTTGTTAATCTGGTTTGAGGTTAATAACCTCTAAAACCCTGTTACCAGTGTCTGGGTCAATGTTCTGTCTCCTTCTAGTCTTCTGTGCTAGTTCTCCTAATCTGTCTTTCTTCAGTTCCCTACCTTTCATTGGGACCCATGTGTTCTTTGTGACAGCTTCTGATGTAGATGCCAATGCCCAGAACTCAAGTCCTAATGCTTACAGGCATTTTTCGAACCTGGAGGTATTTTTCATTTTATTAAAAATACATTCTTTTCTCTCATATTTTTCTTCTCTATTCCTCCTAGTTCTTCCCTACCTCCTCTAGCGCCTGAACACACTCTGTCTTTTATTTAAAACAAAAACAAACAAACAAACAAAAAAACAGGTTTCTGGGAGATTATAATAAAATGTAATAAAATAAAATATATGATTAAGCAAAAATTATTACATTGAATTTGGAGAAGACATGCCACCAGAAAGAAAAGAGTCCAAGATAAGGTACAAGAATCAGAGACCCACTTGTTCACATACTCTGGAATCTCATAAAAACACTCAACCGGAAGCCATAATCTATACACACAGCATCTTGTGCTTGCTGCTTCAGTCCCTATGAGTTCATAAAAGCTTTCATCATGTAGATTTAGAGAACCTTGTTTTCTTGACGTCTCTAGCTCTTATACTCATTTTGCATCCTTTACTGCAGGGTTTCCTGAGCACTAAGGCAAGGGATTTGGTGAAGACACACCACTTGGGGTGAGTGTTCCAAGGTCTCTCACTCTTTGTGTAATGTCTAGCTGTGGATCTTTGATAAATTTTTTCATCTACTGCAGGAGGAAGCTTCTCTGATGATGGTTGAACAAGTCAATGATCTAGGAGCATAGCAGAATATCATTAGTAGTCACTTTATCATTGTCTTTTTGTTATTGTTACTTTGTTTTTGTTTGTTGGTTTCTTGGTCATCTGTTCTGCATCATCAGGTATAGGATCAGTCTCCTGTAGTGAGCCTTAAGTCTACTCAGATATTGGTTCATTACTCCCACAAACTTTGCACATCTTGCAGGCAGAACATAATTGTAGATCAAAGTATTTGTGGCTGGCTTGGTGTTTTATGTTTCTCTTTTGGTAGTGGCTTGCAGGCATTTTTTAAATGCACTGAGCCATTTCTCTGTCTCCAAAGAGGCTAATTCTTGAATGATATAAAGGTGGAATCTAGAAGCTGACTTTCTTAATAAGCATCCTTACCTTTCAAATTTATTTCAAAGACTTTAGACTAAAATTAGAAAAGCATCGTGAACTGGATACAAAACACAAAAAATCATGCAGGAACAAAACTGAAAAACTGCAACTAATCTTAGCACATAAGGATAATTCCAGAGAATATTTCATGTCTCTTTCTATGCATACAAATACACATATTTTTTCTCCAGAAATGCATTTTGCCAAGGATATTCTTTATCAGCCAAAATGTTTACCTTAGGGCACTGGCCTGTAAAATATCTACAGCAAATTATGACTGTTTTGTGACTTTCTCTGTGTTTTTATACATGTATGCTTGTGCATGGGCATGTGTGTGTATACACACACACAAGAAGTCAAGTGGCCAGCACTGCATGTTCTCCGCTGTCACTCTTCACACTTTTATTTGATTTTAAACACATATTTTTATATGTGTATGTGTGATAATATATGAGTTTATTCATACCATATGAATGCATGCAGTGCCCAGGACAACCAAAAGTGGAACTAGATTTATAGGAAGTTGTGGGAACTGAGAGCTGAACCTCAGTTCCCTGTAAAAGTAGAAACTGCTCTTAAACTGCTGAACCATCTCTTGAGACCCTCCACCTTGCTTTTTGAGACAGTGTCTTTCCCTTAATCTCAAGCTTACTGGTTTAGAGAAAAATGTCTATCTTAATATCACTCCACTCCTGACTGTCCCACAATCCTTTTGTGTCCTCCTTTTCCACACTGGGGTTATAGATCTTCACTGTCTTACTCTGTCCTTGTTTAGAACCCAGCTCCAAGGATTCAAAGTTATGTCTGAATGCCTATAGAGTAGTCACTTGTCTTGGCAAAGCCTCATCCTCATATATTAGGTGATGATTCCTTACAATCATATTGGGAGTGAATTGAGGATACCTGAAGGCTGGTACTGTAGCATTAATTTATTATTGTCTGTTGGAGTAAGGGTTTGGTTTTCTTTTAAAAAAAATAAGCAGAGACCAATGCCCATGTTTATATGTCATTTTAAGTCTAGTGCCTTTCCATTAATGTCTATAAGCAAGACAAGAGGTCTACAGTACTAGGCTGGTGGTCATAGAGTGTAGAAGGTGCTGGAAATAATACAAATAAATCTGCCATTCAGGTTTTAAAGAAGCATGATGTTTCTTAAAGGTGTGTGTGTGTGTGTGTGTGTGTGTGTGTGTGTGTGAGAGAGAGAGAGAGAGAGAGAGAGAGACAGAGACAGAGACAGAGATGAGAGAGATCTGTAATGTATGTGATCTGTGATGTGTTTGGTGTGCAAACATGTGCATGAGACGTGTATATGTGTGGGATATGTGTGTGTGTGTGTGTGTGTATGTGTGTGTGAGCGTATGTGAGTTGAATATGTGTATGATGGTGATATGTTGCATTTTATGTGCATATCATATGTGGTATGTATGTGATGTATGTATAATATTTATGTCACTATGTATGCCTGCATATTTTGGTATATATTATGTGTATGATGTGTGCATGTGGTGTTTATATGGTATGTATGGTATGTGTTTGTGCAGGTGTGAGGTGTTTGTATGGTGCCTACATGTATGATGTTTGTAGATGCATGTGCTGTTAATGTGATATGTGAGTGTGATATGTATGTGTGTATGTGATATACACGTGATCTCTTTGTGTATGATGTGAGATTGTGTAGTGTATACATGTTATCATTGTGTTTTCTATGTATGTGTGTACATGGTATGTTTATGTATAAAACATAGGGGAGACATGCATGCCAGTGCCCATGTGGTAATCAGAGGCCAACTCTATGAGCCAGTTCTCTCCTTTCACCTTTATTCAGGTCTCAGGGATCAGACTAAGTCACTTTTACCCACTGAGTCATCTTGACACTCCCAAGACTGTAATGTTCAAAATGGAGTTCAATGGATTTATTTCTCTGAGGAACCAGTAACTATGATACAGTCCACAGCAGTTGCTCTTCCTGTATAGCAATATTTCTCATACTATCTTGGCCAACGACCAGATTTTTGCTTGTTTTATTTTGACGTCCTTCCAATTTTTCATGGATATATACTTTTGTAAAATAGTATAAAATGAATGCATAGAAAAAATAAAATAAAAATGATATACAGTATACAAGCCAGTGTTTTTTATTACTAGATTCAAGAGTCATAAAATTTCTTTGACAAATTGCTATAAATATTTTAAGAGTGTACTCTCAATCTCTCCACTCAATTTTTCATGATGGGCCAGTAACTAACACTTTACAGCTTAGCGCTGGTGGACTATAATCTGAACAGTGCTGCTTTAGGACGTATTTTCGAATAAATGGAGCGGCTATAGAAGATGGTAGTGTTTGGGTGGAAACAAAGTTCCTAGCAAAGCTATTATATGAGTGAAAAGTCAGGGGACCAGGAAGATGGCTCAGTAGAGAAGGAACTTGCTGGAGAAGTAGTAAGAACAACCTTGGCTGTCATCACTCAAGTCAACCTGGTTGAGAATGGGAACCCTCCTGTAATCCCAATGTTGAGTATGCAGAGCCAGAGAATCTGGTTCAAGCTGGCCATCTACATTAGGTAAGTCAGTGGGAACCCCGGTGACAATACGTAAGAAGAGAGCAACCCATCAGTAAAGACACCTGATGTCAACCTCAGGCCTCCATACACATACTCATGAACACCTACAAATTGGTGCTCATATACATGTGACTATCAAATATGCACAAAATGTCATAATGTGTATATTTGGAAATTGGCTGAAATAACCAACTGGGTCCATGGTAAGCAATAATTTAGAGACACAAGAAGATGGGAAGGAGCCAGGTGGTGGTGGCGCATGCCTTTAATCCCAGCACTTGGGAGGCAGAGGCAGACGAATTTCTGAGTTCAAGGCCAGCCTGGTCTACAGAGTGAGTTCCAGGACAGCCAGGGCTACACAGATAAATCCTGTTTCGAAAAATCAAACTAAACCAAACCAAATCAAACCAAACCAAACCAAACCAAACCAAACCAAACCAAACCAAACCAAACCAAAACAAAACAAAACAAAACAAAACAAAACAAAACAAAACAAAAGATGGGAAGGACATAACACAGTATTGGAAAGACTCAGGAAAAAAAGTAGTACAAACTGCATAAGAACTACATAAATAGCCAGGGATGTAGCTCAATTGATTCAGTGCCAAACATGCACAAAGCCCTGAATGCCAGGCTCTACATCACAGACAATTGGGTGCAGTGTTTCATGCCCGTATCCCTCCCCAGCACTGGGGAGGTAGAGAAGGAGGATAAGGAAATTAAAAAAAAAATCAAGGCAGTCCTGGGATATCTGAGTCAAGGAGGGGGAGTGGAGCAAGAAGTGGACACTCATGAAGCCATTATGATTCTTGAAAATTTATAATTTTAGGTTTAAAGGGGGTTTTCTTTTTACAATCATTTATTAAAATGTACTCATCCAAGTAAAAGTTGTCCACCCAGGAAGACAGTCAGAACGTAGCAGGGCACACAGCACACAAATTCTAAAACCCGGGCATTGGAATCTGGAGCCTCAAGGAGAATTTTGTTGCTTGTAGCTTTAGTCTAAAATTAATTTTTATTTGTTTTAGTTTTGCAGTGGGTAAATCATTAATTAAGAAACTCATCCTGCTCAAAGTGACAATCATATATAACTCAGAGAGCTTAGCTATGCATGGACCATCTACATTAACCTCCTACCATCCTGGGCTCAGGAAAGCTCACACCTAAGGGACTATAAAAAGTGTAAGAGCTGGCATATAGAAAGGAGATCTGTGAAATAAAGACTTCTGGCCATGGCCTACCTGTTCCAAGTGTCAACTCACAGCAGGCGTGGCTGCCTGCACAAAATAAAGCCAATAACATTTCAACTCAGATGTGCAGGCACCTCTGATGCAGCACTCCTATAGAGAGAGGTGCTAAGGAAGGAAACGTCACTCTCCTTTGTCTGTTAGTAGGTTTCCCATGCACCAGTGCTTGGCCACACAGCTGCATGTATATGTGCAGCACTCATTGACCTCAGGAGTATTAATGCCAAAAATAAACAAATAAAAGGACATGAAGCTCGAAGGTGGATGAATAGGACTACTTGAGTGGTTTGATAGGAAGCTTGGGGTGGATCGATATGTTTAATGTGCATTTTATAAATGTCTGGGACTTTTAGAGTATAAAACATACCAGTTTGTTTAAGAACATAAAATAGGTACATAAAATATTCTCATAAGTTTTATGTATTTCCACAAACTCCAGAACTTTGAGACACCACTCTTCTGGGTGTTGACCCTTTTAAAGGCTTTGACAGGTGTATCTCTGTCAACACAGCTGGACTGAGGTGAGAGAAGGGAGATCTATATTGGAGGTGACTTTGCCATATTCATGTTAGAAAGTACAGTCTTTTTCTGTCCAAAATCTCTTCAGCGGCCCTTAAAAAAAGAAAGAAAAAAAAAAAGACTTTCATACTTATCGCATTTACAGAGGGTAAAAGACTGATAAAAAAATGAAAACAGAATGAAGTCTTATTCTTACTGGTGAAGGACACAATTTGTTATTCTTAAGGGAAAGTTGTCAGGTGGCTGGCACCCTAAAGGACTAATGCTGTGTGATTAACATCTAACTGCCAAAAAGCAGGGGTGGGAAAGGGAAATTCTCCCACCAGCACCATTTCTCACCTACTTATCCATAGTCCCTTAATGAAAGTAGGAGAGACTACTCTGTCACTCCTTCCCTTAACCTTTATGAAGGAAAAGCAGGCCACTCAGGACTGATTAAATGACAAAGTTCGTTCTCACCAAAATAGATGCACAACCGAGTGTGTACCAAGGAAACTCACAGTGCAGCCTCAATCTCACTGCAAGTTTTGGTTCTTAACATTTTTAAAACATTTATTTTAATTCTGTGTGTGCATATTTGTATGGATTTGTGTGTGTGTGTGTGCCTGGTTGCACTCATGCATGCTCATTTCTATGAAGACCAGAAGAGTGCATCAAATGACCTGCCCATCTTCCATCTTTCTGTGACTCCATAGTCACAGAACCATACTCGGGTCTTTTCAAATGAAACCTTTTCTTCTTCTTCTTCTTCTTCTTCTTCTTCTTCTTCTTCTTCTTCTTCTTCTTCTTCTTCTCCTCCTCCTCCTCCTCCTCCTCCTCCTCCTCCTCCTCCTCCTTCTCCTTCTTCTTCTCCTTCTTCTTCTTCTTCTTCCTCCTCCTTCTTCTCCTTCGTCTCCTTTTCCTTCTCCTTCTCTTTCTTCTTCTTTTAAATTATTCACTTTATATCCTGCTCACTGCCCTCTTCCCATTCACTCACTGCTACAATACTTCCCTTATCTTTATCCCCTTCTTCTCTGAGCATTGGGATACCCCTGAGTATCGTCCCACTCTGGGACATCAGATGTCCTTTTCCACACAGACCAAACAATTCAGCCCAGCTAGAATAACATATCCCACAGATAGGCAATAGCTTTTGAGATAGTCTCCCCCGCCCCAGTTGCTCAGGACCCACATAAAGACCAAGCTGCATATCTATTACATATATGCAGGGAGGCCTAGGTCCAGCCTGTGTATGCCATTTGTTTGGTGTTTCAGACTCTGAGAGTCCCAGTGGTCTTGTGTATGCCCTTTGGCTGATGTTTCAGTCTCTGAGAATCCCAATGGTCCAGGTTAGTCTCAATGTTGATCTTCCTGTGGAGTTCCTATCCACTTTAAGGCCTACAATCCTTCCTCCTATTCTTCCACAAGAGTTTCCAACCTCCTCTCACTGTTTGATTGTGGATGTCTGCATCTATCTGAATCAGCTGATGATGGGTGAAGTTATTCAGAAAACAACCATACTAGACTCCTATGTGCATGCATAAAAGAGTATTAATATTAGTGTCAGGGATTGGTACTTGCCCATAGAATAGGGCTCAAGTTGGATCTAAGATTGCTTGGCCATTTTCTAAGTCTCTGTTCCATCCCATATCCCTGTATTTCTTGTAGACAGGATAAATTTGGGGGTGAAAGGTCTGTGGGTGGGTTGGTGTCTCTGTAGTTTCACTGGCATTTCTGGCTGACTAGAGGACGTAGCTTCTTCAGGTTCCATATCCTCAATGATGTGAGTCACAGCTAAGGTCACCCCCATTGATTCTTGGGCATCTCCCTTGGCCCAGGTCTCTGTATAGTCCTAGAGGTGTCTCCTACCTCCCCAGCCCTGTCAGTTGCAGATTTCCATTCATTCTCAAGACCATCTGGCCACCTCTCCTGTCCCTCCCCAGTGTACCTTCTTATCTGCTCATCCACGTCTCCAGCCCGATGCTTTGCTTTCCATGCCTAAATGAGATGGTGTGAGACTGCTATAGACACATAAAGGCCCCTTGTTTGGGGGATTGTTTGGTTCCATTTCTATTTCTGTTCATCTCTAGATGGTACCTAAAGGAGTTGGCTTCATTTCTTTAATTAGAGTTCTAAATAGTTTCTCAGTGGGTTCCTTTGGAGTTGGCTCATCAAATGCAAGGAAGGAAAATGATCCGGCGTTTTCTCTAAGATGATTCTCAGATCTATTCTCCAATGTCTTCTGGAAGTCTTTGCTCCCCTGTGGAAATCAAATGATCCAGAGACAACACTTTCCAGCCTCCCAGCATCCATTATGCCTGGAAGGATTCTGCACCCTGAGCAGATCGCATAGCCAGTAAGGAGTGTGTAGTGGTGGGGTTTTATCTGCCATTTCTCTGATGATTATTAAATCCCTTTTTCTTTTAATTGATTTGAAACAATTGATTTTTCTGCCCTGAGATCAGAGGAAGGCAAGAAAAATTAAGACTGATAATAGGGTCAGAGCAAATGAATGAGTTAATTAAATGTACTTGGCTCAGCAGAAAAGGACCTCGCTGTGGGGAGGGGGCAAAGACAGCTCTGCACTTTGAACCACTGGACATCTATCGAGCTCAGTGTCACTATTCTCATGCTTTATTGGCATTTTGTGTTTGGGAAATAGTTGGAATAAAGGGAATTAGTATGAGAGAAACAGAAAGTGGAAGGAGCTGGTGAAATGGACTGATCCACCTAAGTTTCTTTGGAAATTTTCCAGTTAGTAAGAAACAATGGGTATAAAAAAAGTGTACCTGTGTATGGTAGCATGAAATTGTATTCTCAGCTCTAGGGAGGTAGAGACATGTGGATCCCTGGGACTAGCTGGACAGCCAGCTTAGCGAAATTAGGTAAAGTAGCTTCAGGCCAGTGTGAGACCTCTTTCCAAAAACAAGGTGGATGGTGTCTTGAGGATCAGCACTTGAGCTAACGCTCTGGCCTCCACACATATGTGCACATACATTCATGTGCAACTGTCCACAGACAGGAACATTTCTACATCACTAAACAAAAGCTCTCTCAAATCATAGAAATGTCATTTTAAAGCAGGTCAGTTTCTTTAAAAGAATCAGGGAGAGGCAGGGTAGCCAGAGAAATGGCTCCTGGGTGAAGAGTGTATAATGGTCTTGCTGCCTACGAGAGCCAGTGTTTGGTCCCCAGCACCTGCAAAAGAGATTCACACCTGCCTGTACCTTAGCTCCAGATGGTCCCCTTTTCTGCCTTTGGTGGGTACTAACATTCACATGTGCACAGTACATGGGCTCACTATAGACATAAATAAAAACAATAAAATAAGCCTCTAAACATGAACAGTAAAAGTAATGAGGAAGTTGGCCCAGAGAGAAAGAAGAAATGATTGGACAAAATGATTGCCTTTGTAGAGTCAGTCATGTTCCACTCCCAGTGACCCTCCATTGCCAGGTCCAAGCATCCCACATATTCCAACTTGAACAGGTTCAGCCCCAACAGATCTTCTGATATTAAAAGAAAAATCATACCTAATTTTCATTGAAAGTATCCCAAGTGTCAATATGGACTACAGTCGTTTCATCTTTGTTCTTAACTCTAAGAAAATGTGAAAGGAGAAAGAAAAGTCAACTCTTTTCATTTAATCTCTTTCAGGCAGACTTAATTTTGCCTTATAGTGTCTTTTTGTTTATAATTCCTTGGACCTTTGTTTATGGGAAATTAAAATTTTTTGAAGATCAGATAGCCAGCTGCATATTGGTTCATGTGCCCCTTACACTCATCAGTATACACTAAAAATAGGGTTTGATTAAACAAAACAAAACAAAACAAAACAAAACAAAACAAAACTTGTGTACTTGAATAAAAAATTATGTGATGATGTATTCTCTTCACTAACCAATTCCAAATGCAGTAGAACAAAACCTCCCATCGCATGTGATTATGTAGCACGTTACCATAACAGTGTGAAGAAATGCATCCTCCAGATAGCCCATTTTAGAAGCTATCCACCTCCAACACTGCCAGCTAGAGTCTTTGAAGTTTCAGACACTGTTTTCAATTTACTTTGAAAGGAAGTAGCAAATAGGGTACAGTAGCTAATTCGATTTCTGAACCTGACTATAATTATTAGGGCATTACTACTACGACTACAACTACGACTACGACTACTACTATATATATGTGTCCTCGCATGTGTGTGTGCATGCTTAATTGTGGAGAACAAAGAATGACCTTTAGTGTAGTTCATCATGCACTACTCACCTTCTTTTTAAGTTAGGGTCTTTCACTGACTTAAAACTCACGGAGTAGTTTATTCTGACTGCACAGCAAGCCCCAGAGATACGCCTACATCTACCAGCACAGTCCTGGGATTGTGTTCACATTCTCCTGGCCAAGCATTTGGATTTTAACTTAGGTTTTAGTGATTGAATTCAGGTCTTCATTCCTCCAAGTTAAGTACTTTATTGACTGAGCTATTACCCCAGTACATAAATGTATTTTAAATTAGGAGTCAACAAGTCATCCCTGCAAATGGCCAGGTAGGTTTAAAGCACCAATGTCATGATCAATTGTCATGGGAATAGTTTTGTTCTTGCTGTATTCAAGAAACCACAAACAAATGAATCAGTGTGTCAAAAAAAAAAAATCCAAAGACAGACATTGGGCAACAAAGGGCCAGAAGATCATAGCTGTCTATCCCTCTTATTGTCACACACTATTTTCAGCCTGTATAGATGTCTAAGTTTCAAGATAGTTTTCCATTGTACACAGCTCATTTTCCTTACTCAAAATTGTCCCATACCCATCTTGATGTCTCCATGCTAGTACAAGATACTCCTACTTCTATGACTCATTATTTCTTCTAATATCAAATTCAATGACTATTCACCCCAAATTTAGACTGTTTTTAAGAAGAGAGTTTTAGAAAGCAACCGAACAATATTTTTGGCAAGAGTTCTAATTTATTTATAGAAGAACCGCTGCCACATTTCATTACTACCCCTAACATTTCACCTTCAAAAATATGCTGTCTTTCTTAATGTCTTTATTTATGCTATTTGATTTAAGAATATAAAGTGAAGTCTCACTTAGACTAAGAATTTTGCCAGAAGGGAAGAGGTTGTTTAAGGATGAGAAGAACTGCTGGATGACAGGCATTTAGGAATAAGACTTCTTTAAATACTTACGGATTGAGGACAGGTGGATTTTTAAAGCTTTGTGACAAATGGATGACCTGATACTGTTTTGTGCCATTTGGCTGAAAACAAGTATTTAAGAAGAGACGGCATGATTGAGTTAGGTTGCATGACTTCTCACCCTTTGTCTTGAAATGATAAGTCTTGAATTTGACAGTCTCAATAGGGCTAAGTTCCCTGAAAGGACAATCAAAGACTGCCACTGGCACAATACAAATGAATGGCAGGCAGGTAAAATTGACAGATGTTGACTGTGTTGTCATTGTAAGAACATATATTCTATATTAGCAATTTCCCTGGGCTTTCTGCTGTTCATACAATTAATCAAATGTACCAGATGAGTGAATTATGACCTGTCTTGTTCAGACAAGGTGGAAAAGGTGTGCTATGTGGGACCTTGAAAGGTAGCTTGGTCCCCAGTTGAGCTAAGGCTTAAAGCCCCAGAAACCCTGAAGGGAGAATAGGTGTTTTGCTTTCCCAGATATCAAACCCCTGTCACTAACTGCAGCCCCCTATAGATTTGTGGCCACTAGTCACTTAAAGACAAGGCCCCAAACTCCTCCACTTGCAGAGGACATGACCAGTGGTCACATAGGCTCCAGACAGATCTCCATTTTAATGAGGTACATAAAGGCCTGGAGGGCTTACCCAATAAGTTTTTTCTTAGCCAATAAGATATTTCTCCCTGCAAAAGGTACTTATCATCAGGCCCATCTTGAGAAATGGGATATGGTTTAACTCATCCACTTTCTACCATGACAATAAGTGCCTTAGAACCATGGACTACCTCTTTTCATTGGGATCCACCATGGGTAGCCATGGAGAAGGCCTTCACTTACAAAGCTGCCTTCTAATCTCCCATAAATGAAGTCAAGGTTCAAAATATTAACTTGTTCTGAAAATGTGCAAGACCTGTGAAATAATTGGACAGAGATTGGAGCACAGACATCTGGCCCCAGATTCTCCAGTTAGTCACTCTACTGGCCAGCTATTGTTTCCAGTTTTGACCTTTTTCCTCACTAGAGGTAGTGATCCTATAAAAAGAGTAAGAGATTTTTGTGAAGTCCCATAGGGACCAGGCAAAGCGCTCCCAGCTTCTCTGCAAGCCAAGCTTTCTCCTGAATGGATGGATGTCCAGCTCCAGCCGTCCTTTCAGTTGGAATGTGTGCTGGTGCTAGATGGTTTTCCTCTTATATATTTTCCTAAAATTCTAGAAGAAGAAACAAAAGAGGAGTAAACTAATATGCATTTTACAGCCCAGGAAACAGGCTTATGTGCATTGTTTAAAATCACCCCCAGTCCTGGAAATGACTGAGACTAGAAGCTGTGGGACATGAAATCACTGCCCTCTGAGGTTTGGTATCTGCCCATCAGCATATGATCTACTTGAATTTTAACCTTCTGAAATAACCAAATACTGACCTCGGGATGGTCCAAGACAGGAATACAGATGCCTCCTATTGATTCTATCTCTCAACTGTGTCTCCTTGAAGTCTTATAGATTCTGTCTTCCATCAAGCTTTCTGTATAAGCAGTGCTTGGGAAAGGCTGGAGGGATGTTTTGCTGTCAGGCAGATTTTTGTCTCCTAGAGAAATGTTAGCCTTTTCACAGACCACTGCCTTCTCTTCAAAATGTATAGTAAATCTGAAATTGTCTAGACAACAGCAATAAATGTATAGGTCCCTACATTCTCTGATGCATTCAAAATGCCTTCTTCAATCAGATACAAGTTCAGGCCATTGTTCCACAATTCTTTGACAGTGGAAAGGAAGATGAATCATGCTAAGGACTTTTCTAACTGGTTGATTAAATTTCACAAAGTTGATGCAGTAATGCTGGCAACAGCTAGTATTTAATATAGTTTAAGCACAAATCCTAGTTATAACTATGAAGAGATGTCAACAATGCTTTTGCTTTTATTTCTTGTTTATGACAATTCTCATATATCTTAACTATGGCTATGAGATGGCTCAGTGGGTAAAGTGCGTGCATACAATGAGGAGATGGGTTCAAATCTCTAGAACCTGCATACAAGTTAGGCAGGGTAATATGTGTTTGTAATATTATTGCTCCATAGCAAGGTGTGAAATAGAGATAGGATGGTACTCAGAAGCTTGCGAGATATCTACCCTGGCATGCATAGTCATAAACAGGAAAAGGAGACCTTGTTGCCCCAAGATGAAGGCAAGTATAGATGTCAAAATTTATCCAGCGACCATGATACCCAGATGAATGAACACACACACACACACACACACACACACACACACACACACACACACACACATGAATATACAGGTTTCATTTTCTTACTCTGCACTGCAGTTCCCACTCCCTGCCTCTCTGCTTTCCCCTCCCTAATTGTTTCTCTCTGTCTTCACTGGGGTAGAACATTATAATTACCATCTTCTCATTGTCTTCTTTGGTACCCCTCTTCTGTTGTGCAAGAGCAATGCACTGAACCTATTATTTAATGTATTTTAGTGAACTGCCTCTTTTAAGTCCCATCTGAGAGATACATTTTGTTTTTAGCTATTTGAGTAAAACCTCTTCTGGAGATTAAAACTGTCTTAGTAGGTAGGACACAGGGCATTGACCAGAATAAGCAAGTTGATTGTAAGATGGACACTTGCCCATGGGTTAGACACTGGACTTTATGCTCTCAACCAAAAGGGGAAATCCTGGAAAAAGCATAAATGTTTTTTAGTGAAGAAACATCTATGTAAATATCAACTGGAACTCCAGAAGAGCAGAGCTGGAGATCAAAGCTTTTGTCTGGGCTTCAAGAGCAGTACAAAAAGAACACCACACTTGGGAAGAGTGACAGAGAAGTTATATTACTAAATGACAAGAAAGATAAAATGTTTTCAAGGAACAAAGCAATTCTTGGGAATTTGAATATATACAATTTGACCTTAATGAATGGTATTAGCATTTTTTTTAAAGAAAAGAGTCAGGGACTCAAGAGGTGTCTCAGAGGTTAAGGATAGTTGATGCTCTTTCAGAAGATCAGTGTTTGTTTACTTCCCACCACTCAAGTGGTAGCCCACAACTGTTCGTATCTCAATATTCAGGAGATTTGGCACTTTCTTGTGGCCTTCTCTCATAGTTGTGAGCATGTGTACACACACATGATAGTCTTGGAAGTAAATTAATATACCTTAAAAACTATCACCTGACAGAGGAAGTTTAATTCACAGCAATAATAAAATATTCAGAAAGCAGAGAACATTCTATGTAAGAGTACTAGTGCCCAAACTTATAAACTCAAAGAGCTTTATTGGCCGAGCCTTGTCCATGATGAAGTTGGGTATGTTAGAATATTGAAATCTGACCTGGGTAATGTTTTCTGATGTTAGATGTTCATCCAACACATTTCAAATTTGATTTGACTCTTTGTTTAGTTCTGCAAAGAAGTCAATCTTTGCAGCAAATTTAACAAAATAATCTATAAAGTTAGATAATACAGATATAAGGTTTTTGTTGGTTTGCTTAATAGAAGGATGATGATGTTCATGTTGATGATGATGGTGGTGGTGATGATGATTCTGTTACAGGAGGATGATCATTTCAGGATGCCAAGGCAAAATGAATACCATAGATGTGCCAAACTAAGACAATACATTAGCACTGTGAGACTACTCCAAGGGAATGAATCTCCCTAAAGTCATCTGAGAATATCTAAATACCTTTTGGTGTGTTGTCTATGACATTGTCTCTGTTGTCCTTGTTCTTTTCTTTAATGGGCATAATGGTCCCATTATCCACTGTGTATAGTGTAAGTTCATAATTAATAGTACACGAATGATTTTTCTACACTAAACTTTAGTCAAAGCCTCTACAATGGTAAAATTACTTCTTTCAAAACTCTTCATAGTTTTTGAGTGCAGTTGGCTTTTTCACCTCCCTCATTTCTTTTGATTCTGTTTGGACAATTAGCTTGAATTTTATTGTTATTATACAATTATTTCAAAAACAATCAGAAAAATTTGCAAAGCCTTTTTTTTTAAATAGGAATGATGTACAAACATTTCTGACCAAAAGTACTTCAAACTGAAGCTATTGTTTCCTAAAGATCTATGTGCAATTGACAGAAACTACAAATTAAACAATTTGGTGGTTGAAGTTCTGATGTTATCGGTTATGTCTCTGGTCCGTTTTTAAGATATTTCTTTCTGGAAGATCACTTTTTTTGTTCCTACGCTTGCTTTTCAAGATGCTTGGGTCTATAGATAAAGCAATATAGTGGGTAAAGCCTACAGCAAGATACTATTTGGGTGCCCAATCCACAATTTGAAATGGTAATCACAGCAATGCATGCAATAACTGTCTAGGAGCAAGTGATTGCAGAGCTGAGCCAGCATTGGAGAAAAACCAGAAAGCAAAATCCTGGGCTCAACCTATAGATTTCCTGATACAGTGGTTTTGAAGTAGATCTAGAAAACTGGTGTTTTTCTCTCTCTTCTTTTTCTAGTACTTATGAAATTTAATGATTTTTATCAGGTGTCTAATACAAAAGTTGTAAATATGAATGTGGCAGTAATGATATTTTGAAATTTAACTTCTTTTGTAAATGTTATATGACTTTTGGCACTTCAGTTTTTGTACAAGTACAAAAGTCTTTAAGACTTGTACTTCTCATTTCTGATGGAAAGAGATTTTGTAAAAGGACAGAAACTGAAAAGATCCTTATTTCATTCTAATAAGTTTACAGATTAACTGGACTGTTGCTAGGACCCTACCCCATGCCTCAGTGAATACAAGGTAACCCATTCCATCCTATGCCACTCCACCTGCCCAAATGCACTCTATCTCATTCCATGGTTTCTCATCCATTCCATACCATCTCATGGTAACCATTCAAAATCATCCCATCTCTTCTAGTTTCTTTTCCATTGCTCTGGCAAAACACTTTTACCAAACTCAATTTTGGAGAGTAAATCATTTTTCCATCTTATACATCCAGGGCGTCATCCATCCTCAACTAAAGTCATTTCAGAAACTGAAGGCAGTGGCCTGAAAGCAGAAGCCATGAAAGAATGGCCTCCTGGCTCCAGCTCTGGTTTCTTCACTCTCACAGGCTCATCCTTAGCTACTTTTGTTCAATAGTTCAGAACCACCTTCCAAAGGAATGATGCCAATCACAGTGGGCTGAGCCCTTCTGCACCAATTAACAACTAAAACAACCTCCCACTGACAGGCTCTTAGGTTAATCTTATCTAGAAGATAATCCAGTTGTACCATCAAATGATTCTAGGTTGTGTCAAGTTGACAAGTAAAGCTAGCCAAGATAGCAGATCCTACCCAATCCCATCCGTCATTTCCACCCATCCAAACCCATCCACTCTTATAAACCTCCCCCACTCATTCTATTTCATGTTATGGGCAACACACAGGACCTTCTTCATGTGCAACAAAAATCCACAGATGTCCACAATCTCTCCTGTAAATAGATTTAAATTAGCATACAACTTATGCTTATTCTGTTATAAACTTTAAGTAATTTTTAGATGATCCATGGTAGCTAATACAACATAAGTACCCTGCATATGTTATAGTTTATTGTGTGTGGGTTACTGGAGAAATATCTGTGTGGATCTTTGGCCCAGATTTTTTTCTCCAATTGCTTTTTATTACAGTTGTTGCATTCACAGGGGCAAAAACCTTGAACAATGAGTGCACACTAAGCCTCCAAAGATGCCCAGAGGCTGCAGGAATGCCTTTTATCAATGGTGTTTCAAATTTTTAACTACAAATTCCAGGCTGCTGCTTCCTACCTACAAAATGGCTTATCATACTTTGCAGCTTTCCTGGACTTCTCTGTCTGATTCTATTCAGTAACTGGTGCTGCCACCTTCTGACTCCAGATTGAAAATGTGTGTTTAAGCCTTTGCTTTGGGTAGAATGTATTATGTACTTTTAAGTATTTATTTTAGCATTCTCTTCTCCCTTGGGCCTCTCCTTTCAAATGTCCCCTATTGTTTCCTGTTTGCACATTTCTATACAGAGCTCTTGTGCACTAATCACAGCCCTAGGCATTTTATATGCTCTGTCCCAGTTAAACCGCCCTCTCGTCATGGGTCTAGAGTCATGAGCCAAAGAAAAATGCTTAAGATTGCAGTGTTTTCTGGTGAGTGGGTTGGTTCTCAAAGACTAGTTCAAAAGGAGTTCCTAAAACCTGGTGCTCCAAGTCTTTGTCTAAAACTCATTTAGAAAGTTTTTTAGTCTTAGCTATCCACTGTGTCTCCGAAACTCCTCCTGTGTCTGTTACTTTACAGAACCCAGTAATACTGAAAGAAATAATGCACGTTCATTTTCCTTTGCAGGGAACAATACAGTGTTAGAGCCTGATAGATGTAGCTAGAAGGTAATCAAATGTGTTCCTACTGTTTTACCCCATGGAGGAAAGCTGAAAGCCTTTTCAAGATCTTACCTATTCAAGTGAAACAGTTGGAGCTCTCTTGAAGCTCAGGCTGCTTCTCTGGACAGCTATGGCCTGCAGCAGTCTAAAGTCCACATCTCCATCACTTCTGTAGCCATTGGAATGGAACTCTGTGATTATCCAAGTCTGGTTTAAGTGCCAATTTCTTTGACTAGGGTCAAGATGTCTGCCCAGGTCTGGAAAAGTCAAGTCTTTAAAGCTAATAGAAGTGTTTTAGCTACTTTTCTCCTTGCTGTGACAAAACACCTGACGAGAAGCCACCTAAAGAGAACATGTGCATTTTTTTTCAATTTTTTTATTAGATATTTTCTTCATTTACATTTCAAATGCTATCCTGAAAGTCCCCTATGCCCTCACCCCTTCCCTGCTCCCTTACTCACCCACTCCCACTTCTTGGCTCTGGAATTCCCCTGTACTGGGGCATATAAAGTTTGCAAGACCAAGGGGCCTCTCTTCCCAATGATGGCCAACTATTCCATCGTCTGCTATATATGCAGCTAGAGATACAAGCTCGTGGGGTACTGATTAGTTCGTATTGTTGTTCCAACTATAGGGTTGCAGACCTCTTCAGCTCCTTGGGTACTTTCTCTAGCTCCTCCATTGGGGGCCCTGTGTTCCATCCAATAGATGACTGTGAGCATCCACTTTTGTATTTGTCAGGCACTGACATAGCCTCACAAGTGTGTATTTTCAATGGAATGTAGTCCATCATGGTGGGGAGGGCATGGTGGCACATGTGTGACAGGAAACAGAGAGTAGGATCTTGATGCTTTCTTCCCTTTTTATTCAGCTCTGGACCTCAGCCTATGCAATGGTGATACTCATATTTAGGGTAAGTAATTGTGCCCCAATTTACCCATCCAGAAACATTCTTACATGTTCTCTTAGTAATTCAAAGT
The DNA here is from genome assembly GCF_000001635.26 of Mus musculus. NCBI lineage: Eukaryota > Metazoa > Chordata > Mammalia > Rodentia > Muridae > Mus > Mus musculus. The sequence continues at coordinate 124,519,241 of NC_000067.6, forward strand.
CTTATCAAGTTACAACGAAAACTCATCACCATCTTTTTCTTTCTTTTTTTTTTCTTTTTCTTTTTTTTTTTTTTCTTTTTCTTTTGTTAGCCAAGATTTCATTGAGGAACTTTTGTTGAAATCAAGACTTGTTCACTATGTTGTCTCAGACTTTCAAAAGGCAGGTTCAGAAGGAGGTAGAGACCAGACAGGAGACACTAAATCCTAGGTTCATACCCACTACTTCTTTGATGGCATCAAGTAGATCTTGCTCCTGGGCAGGTTAAGCTCTGTGTCTTCATTTTAACATATGTAATCGAAGACTGTGTTTTCCCTTTTATGATTAGGTAAATAGTCGGCTTTAAGTGATGCACCGATCACAGTGACAAACCTATAATAGGCACTCAATCAATAATCTCTCATAGTGATCAATATATCATTGACATTGTAACCTCCATGATGGTTCAGAGGCTTACAGAACTTGTCACTATGACCCTCCTAACACAATCTCTGTTCTGTATTTATTTGACTTTTTCAAAAGTACACAAACCCTGAAGCCCTTGCATTACAAATGCTGATAGAATTTCTAAAGCCATGAGATCACTATATGTTGATTTTCTTTTTTTTTTTCTTTTCCATTTTTTATTAGGTATTTAGCTCATTTACATTTCCAATGCTATACCAAAAGTCCCCCATAGCCACCCACCCCCACTCCCCTACCCACCCACTCCCCCTTTTTGGCCCTGGCGTTCCCCTGTACAAAAGATGCCCCAACTGGTAAGAAGAACACATGCTCCACTATGTTCATAGCAGCCTTATTTATAATAGCCAGAAGCTGGAAAGAACCCAGATGCCCCTCAACAAAGGAATGGATACAGAAAATGTGGTACATCTACACAATGGAGTACTACTCAGCTATTATTAAAAAGAATGAATTTATGAAATTCCTAGCCAAATGGATAAACCTGGAGGGCATCATCCTGAGTGAGGTAACACATTCACAAAGGAACTCACACAATATGTACTCACTGATAAGTGGATATTAGCCCAAAACCTAGGATACCCAAGATATAAGATACAATTTCCTAAACACATGAAACTCAAGAAAAATGAAGACTGAAGTGTGGACACTATGCACCTCCTTAGAAGTGGGAACAAAACACCCTTAGAAGGAGTTACAGAGACCAAGTTTGGAGCTGAGATGAAAGGATGGACCATGTAGAGACTGCCATATCCAGGGATCCACCCCATAATCAGCATCCAAACGCTGACACCATTGCATACCCTAGCAAGATTTTATTGAAAGGACCCAGATGTAGCTATCTCTTGTGAGACTATGCCGGGGCCTAGCAAACACAGAAGTGGATGCTCACAGTCAGCTAATGGATGGATCACAGGGCTCCCAATGGAGGAGCTAGAGAAAGTACCCAAGGAGCTAAAGGGATCTGCAACCCTATAGGTGGATCAACATTATGAACTAACCAGTACCCCGGAGCTCTTGACTCTAGCTGCATATGTATCAAAAGATTGCCTAGTCGGCCATCACTGGAAAGAGAGGCCCATTGGACACGCAAACTTTATATGTTGATTTTCTTAAGAGTGACTACTAGTTTTAAAGCATCTCTTAAGAAAAAGTATCTTAAAAGTTGCTCAGATACATCTGCAAAGCCAACGGTGGCTGGTGGTTTATCCAAACCGTGTTGGCACTGGAAGTGGACCTGCCACTCAGCTCATCCCAAGGCTCTTTTTATTTTTACCCATCTAAAAAAAGCCTTCTGGATCATATATGACATCCAATCCTGCCTTATTAACTAGAAACTAAATGAGCATTCCAGAAATTTAATTGAAAGTGATACTCTGAATGTTAATAAGGCCCTGGTCAGGAGGGAGATTGATGTTCCCAGCTGCAGACCCAGCCTTGAGGAAGAGTCTCTCAAGGCCTCATCACCAGAGCCCGACTAATGCTTCTGTTTATTGCTGCTACTTTCCTTGCAGGCTTGCTTTTAGAAGATCTCCCAGACACCCACCTGTTCCCCAATCCCTGCTAAATCAATGTTCCCCCTAGAGGCCTCCACCCCATGGCGTCATATCAAATCAGACACCAGGCCAATAGCACACTGTTGCTGAAAACCAAAAACCTCTGAATGAGTTTTCTAAACACTAAAAAGGATGATGGGAGTGGGATTTATGGGATTCACACTTTTTACATTTTTTTGCATATAGAAAACATAGAAAGATACACACACATCTTTTGATTTGAGGAATAATGTCATTGTGAAAACCAACAAAACACCAAACAAACAGGCAAAGGACATGCAAACGGCTCAAGGGTTAGCTCAGTCAGTGAACTGCCTGCCATGCATGTACCAGGAACTCACTCTGGATGCTCATTCACCTATGTAAAAACACTAAGGAAAGAGTGACCCTTGTCTCTAACACTAGTCCTTGGGAAGAGAGCCCTGGAACTCCCTGGCCAACCTTGTCAAACAAATGATCATTGTTTTCAATGATAATCCTTATCTCAAAAAAAAAAAAAAGAAAGAAAGAAAAGAAAGAAAAGAAAAGAAAAAGAGAAAAGAAAAGAAAAGAAAGAAAAGAAAAGAAAAGAAACGAAAAGAAAAGAAAAGAAAAGAAAAGAAAAGAAAAGAAAAGAAAAGAAAAGAAAAGAAAAGAAAAGAAAAATAGGGACCAATTGAGAAAGACACCTGAATTTGGCCTCTGGTCTCCACATGAATGCATGGATACACCCATATGAACATGCACAAACATGACACAACACACATGCACACACAAAGAATAAAAGCACATGCAAAGACAAATTCAGAGAGACTGCATTAGTCAAACTGTATTTGAATTTATGAAAGTAAAGTTTCTTTTACCAGAGCTTAGTATTGAAGAACACCCAGTCATATTTTGATTTTGAGTATACCTTTTCATAAAATATTTACAGGACTCCAAATATTCTTGAATTTTCTTTTGCCATTGCAAGTAAGAATACCAGCGAATGAACTAAATCAAAATGGTACACATAGGAACTGGACAGACAGCTCAGCATTGTCCATGAACGCACGAGGACCTGAGTGCAGATTCCCCATCATTCTCATAAAGGGAGCACCAGCAGTTCATGCACCTTGAACTTCAGGACTTTGTGGCTAGATGCAAGGAGAGACAGGAGTCCCTGGTAACTCAGGAGCCAGCAAGCCTGGATCTTGTAAAAGCAAACAACAGAGAGATTGTGTCTCAAATAAGATAGACAATGAGGACACACATCTGAGATGTCCTGATGTGCAGGGCATATTCACACATATGAACAAGCACACACACATACACACACACACACAGAGAAGAGAGAGAGAGAGAGAGAGAGAGAGAGAGAGAGAGAGAGAGAGAGAGAGATCCAGTGTTCACAAGATGGCAGTGGCATGTTCTTGTTTTTTACCTTGGTTTTATGATTTTTCATTTTTATTTTCTCATAATTGGAATAAAAATACTATTTAAGTAGACAAACGAAGTAAACATTTCCAAATGTCACAGAAACAAATATATCTACATAAAAATGGAAATGCTGAAGCTGTTGAACTACAGACTGCTGCATGCTGCTGGGTTATGATAAAAGTGTTGATTCCACAGTGGCTCAATGGAAACCTGAATTATCTCTATGATAGGGGGTTAAAAGTGCCACCCAGTACAGAGGAAACAGTGAGGTGTGTGGAAAGTTAATGGAAGCAGTATTTAAAAACCCACGTTCTTCCCCAGTGTTGCTTGCTTTGGGGAACTGAACATTAGCCTGAGGTTGCTGGCTCGACATAGACACTTAGCCTGCTGGTTCAGCATTGCCTAACTTCTCTGCAAAAGCATTTGCTCAAATAACTTTTATTTAATTATTCTTGCACACTGCCTCTCTTAAGGGGTTATCAGATACAGTCAACAACAACAACAACAAAAAGAAACAAAAGAAAGAAAGAACACAAAAATGGGGAGCTAGAAAGATGACTCTGGTTAAGAGCACTTGCTGCTCTTCTATGTGACCAAGGTTCAATTTCTAGCACTGGCATGGTGGCTCACAATTGTCCATATCTCAGTGGTTGATCTAGAACTCTCTGTGAACACCAGGAATGAACTTGGAGCACAAACATACATGCAGACAAAATATTAATATATATTTAATAATTAAATAAGCAAATATTTATATATTAGCATGTTTTGTTTATTTTTGAGATTATATTAGAACTACCTCACTTCCTCCTTCCCATTGGAATGAAAAAAAAAAAACATCCCATTGAAATGAAAAAAAGTCCTATGAACCTAAATAATTTTAAAAGAAAAGCAATTCGTGTCATATTGGTTTAGAAAAGGGTTGGAAATAAAAGATAAATGGCCAGCTGTGCACACATGAACACCCAACCCCCTGATCCCAGAAGCAGCTGATTAAAACCCAACATGATGATGGTGGTGAGCACCTATATTCTGATTATTAGAAGGCAGGGACAGGGGGAGCCTCCTCTGGCTCCCTGTGTAGCTGACCTAGGCAAACCAGTGACTCCCAGGTTTGGTGAGAGATCCTGCCTCAAAAAAAATTAAAGAAGGAATTGTGGAATATTCCTAATGCCAACCTTTGGCCCCACATATGCCCATAAACACACATGCAAACACACACACAGGATGGAAAGTATGATGCAGTTTAAAGTGCACACTCGGGAGAATGATTGAATCATGTCTCTTCTTTAACACTTATTACCAACCCCACACAGATTAAGCTATTTTCTCATACCAAATAATAATAGAAATGTCCATTCTGAAGTGCTGTTGAAAGGGATTGTTTCAGGAAACTTAGAGGCTTATTGCAGTACATCTGATAGATGAGGATGCTCAGGGAATATCAGCCATCTTCTTCATAATCCCATTCACAAACCCTTTGGAACCAATAAAGAAGGTAAACATCCCGATTAGGTAAAATGTGGAGTCACTGAGTGGATGCTTCATGATGGCACGTGGGGAGGGAGAATAGAACTCAGGGTCAGAGAGCAGGAGGAGGAGGATTATGGGAGTGCCCTTCCACTCATTTGAACAGCAATGAGCTAGGTGGAAACCAGAAGTTTTAGGAGGACAGTGAGATAGATACAAAAGGTACTTCAGAATAAAAATAAAATGAAATTGATAAAAGTCTGTATGAGAGGCATGCATAGCATGGCTTCCCACCAGAGATGATGTAATAGAAGAGTACAGCCATTCATTCACACATAAAAAATTCACCCTATTTCCACATGTATTATGCCAGTATTCTGATATAGTGCCAAGAGTCACTATGTTGTTGGAGCTATGCCTTTATATAACTACAGCTGGAGTCATTAGCTGCAGTCTCATTTGAAAGACTGATCTGATAAAATTGGCCTAACCATCATTGCTAGGCAGGTAGATTTAGACAATATGAGAAAGCTAGCTAAACATGGGTCTGTGAATGAACTTTTGAGCAATATTATCCTATGGATTCTGCTTCAAGTTCTTCCCCCAAATCAAGCAAATCAGAATAGGAGAAAACAAACAGAAGAAAAAGAACCAAAGAAAAATGCTAGAAATTCATATAGGTTCAGAGACACACACATTCTCTCTCCTTCTCTCTCTCTCTCTCTCTCTCTCTCTCTCTCTCTCTCTCTCTCTCTCTCTCTCTCTCTCTCTCTCTCCCTCTCTCTCTCTCTCTCTCTCCCTCTCTCTCAAACACAAACACACACACACACACACACACAGAAGAATCTCATAAAACACATATTTAATAAATATATATGTTGTATATAAAATGCTCCAACAAATTAGGAGTCAAGGAAGCTCAAGGGACACCATTGCATGCATTTTTTCTGTTTTATCGTTGTTGGCCATCTGCTGCTAAGAATGGGGCCCGCCCATAAGAGTGGTTTGCATCCCCAGTGAGATTTTATTGGATAAAACTAATTTTACATTTGCTAATGCTTATCAATTGCAGATTAGTTCTGGTTTAGGAGTGGTTTCTTATATCTACTTCTCTCAGCACTGGGACTCTACCTGGTACATATGTGTGCAGACCCTGTCAGTACTGTCACAGCCTCTGTGAGTTTCCATGTGTGCTTATCCTTGATCCTTTAGTGCCCTACATACAATTTGGCCCTTACACATTTTATGTGTCCTCTTCTGTAGCATTCCCTGAGTTTTAAGTGGAAGAATTTGATGGAGGCAATCCACTGAAATCTATGTATTCCTTTCTGCAAGTATAACAGAGTATCATTAATAGTGTCAGGGATTGGTGTTTGCCCATGGTATGGGGTCTCAAGTAGGGTATGTTATTGTTTAGTCATTCCCTCAGTCTCTGCTCCATCTCTCATGACTGAATTTCTTTTAGACAAGGCCAATAAAATCTCATCAATGTGGCTGCATAAACATAAGCTGGGCAAAGAAAACAACAGTACACATGCTAATGTGAAAGGGGAAAAGAAAATTCACAAGGCCTCAAACTTAGACAAAGAACTACAGGCATCTAAGGAATGCTGACAGCAGGACAAATAATCTTCCCTAGGGATGAGCACACCAACTGGTTATCAAATACCAAATGGAGAGCCAGGAAAATATATACATACAAGTATGCACCAACCAAGCAGGTTACAACCGTGTGTGTGTGTGTGTGTGTGTGTGTGTGATAGCAATTTTAGAAGAAGACCATATATTTGCATATAAGCAAAAAGAGTATACATTGGAGGTATTGGAAAGAGGAAAGGGAAAGGGAAAATAATGTAATTATATTATAATTTCAAAAATATATAACCCGCACTATTTAAAAACAGATTCCATGCAGGCATGACCCCTTAAACGTGCTTTGCAGGTTGTAACAGTGACTTTTAGGCGATTTGGTGAAGGTTGGTCAATAGACTCAGACTCTTAGCCAAAGACATTAGACGTGAGATTCACGATTGAATGACGCAGAATAACCGGCCAAGAAGAGCAATTGCATAGCTCACAGATTTTTCTCATTCAGCTCTGGTTCTGTGCACTCTCAAAATTGTGCTTTCAAATACTGGCAGAACAAGGGAAAAGTCTATTCAAACATTCCCAATAAAAAGGATAAAAGCTTGAACAAAGCCAAATTAGAAATTAAAATTGACCTCATTCCAAATGCTTAATTCAGAAATAGCAAGATCTATTTCAGAAGTTGTCAGCATTGACAGTGACATCTTTTGTTTATGTGAATGCACTGGGAGGGCCCCTGTGGCATTCTAAAGTATCCTATCCTTATATCTGCTAGATAAGTAGGGAAGGCATAGAGGGAACTATAGAATAATACACTTCCTATTTAAATCATTGGAAGTGATGTAGTACAACTTCTTTGTTTATATGTGCAAGAAAGTTGTGCATCAAAAGTTTTATAAAATGACATTGTTGGGATCAAACTGGTGGTATTCAATAATACATACACTGTGGCACTGCTTGGTTTAGGCACTTACTGTTTCTGTTGTAGGTGAAGAAAATTCCAGGCCAAGTGACTTCTCCAACAAGGTTTTGTAGACTTTCATAGTTTCCATCTTGTGACTTTAATGCCTTAAATGTGCCTTTTAAGTTAATATGCTTTTATGGAAGTCTGTTGATAAATTAGCAGGGATCATAATGGCTGCCACTCAAATAATGACATCTGGTAATTATTCTTATGCCATAGCAGAAATAGTGGTATATGGTAGGCAAGGATCTTAGTCAGTTGGTATTTCATATTATTATAAGAGAGAGGAAGGCACATGTGAGTGAACAGCTGAACAGAGATCATCTACCACAGAAGTGATGGTTTTGAATATGAATTGTCCTCCGCAGGCTTGTGTATCTGAAAACTTGCGCTCTTGCTGGCAGCACTGTTTTGCAATGGTTCTAGAATCACTGGGAACTTAGAGTCAGGCCCAACTTCTCGTCTGTTTGCTGTCTCGTTTTCTGCAAAGATATGCATGAATAAAGACTTCTAGGAGGGTACTTATGATTCTGTGGGGCCGCCCACAATTATATTTTCCCTGCTATGATGGGCTATATCTCCTCAAACTGAAATCTAAATAAACTTCTTCCTATGTTGGTTTTTAACTGTCCCTTTAATACAATCTAGAATCCATTGGAAAGAGAATCTTCATGAGGAAATATCTAGATCAGGTTGGTATATAGGCATCTCTTTGGGCAATTGCCTTGATTACTGATTGATATTAAATCATCCAGAGCATTGTGGGTGGCACCATGCCTTAGGCAGAGGGTCCTGAACAGTATAAGTGAAGGGAAATCTAGCTGAGAACAACTAAACAAGTAAAGAACCATTTTTCTTGAGTGTGGATGTGATGTGACCAGATGCTTGTGTTCCTAGCATGACTTTTCTAACAAGATAGACTGTACCATAGTTCTGGCCAGATGTTTGTTTTCAACAGTAAAAGGGACTAACATACCACTGTTGAGCCACAGTGCTGTCCACTAGTTTGACACTTTGCACACTGGTGGCACTAAATGCTAGAAACTGGAGAAAACCAGTCAACTCAGAAGATTTCATAAAATGTGTGTGTTCACTTCACCGTAAGCTTTTCTTTTCATTAATTTGAGGAAAATAAGAAACCTCATTCTTTCTCAGTACAATTGATTATAAGTGCTGTGACCACTCTAACTTCTTTGCTTGTCTTTTAATCCCAAATTATTGAGATTCACAGATTAACTCCTATGTCCATGGTTTTTTTAGATATTAATTGTTAAAAGTAATGAAGTATCTCAAATATTTTTTAATTAAAAGAAGAAATTATATTAAAGACACTTAAATCCCAATGGAAATCAAGTAGGATTAACAAATTACAAATTGAAAAATTAGGGTTGGTCTTATTCAGAGTTCACTACTTCTCACTCAAAGTAGCTTGTCTCTCTTTAGCATCTTTTTGCTTTTCAGACACGCATTGCTATATGTTCTGTGTCTGTCCCTGCATGCCTGACCCTAGCCCAATCTTTATATTTTCAGTTTCAAAGCTTCATATTTTATGTGTATATGTGCCTGTACACACATATTCAAATCCATGTACATAAGCATGCATCCGTGTGTGTGTTTGTGTGTGTGAAAAAGTGCCTGGTTGCATGTGTCTGGTCAGTTGCATGTGAACCTGTGTGCATGTGACTATGGAGGTCGAAGTCTACACTGGCTGTCTCCCTCAATCATTCCCCCCACTTGATGCTTTTGAGATGAGTACTCTCACTGAATCTGAAGCTTACCAACTTGGCTAGAGAGCTTCGTGATCCTCCCATCTCCATCTCCCTAGTACATGGTTTACAACAGATAATTGTACTGCACTTTGCACATGAGTGTTGGTTATCCAAATTTAGGACCACATGCATATACAATATACTGTACTGACTGAGTCATCAGCACAGCCCTACCCCTTCAAATTTCTACCATTTTTAACAACACCTTTCACCAATCCTGTCTACAGCAAGCCTCAACTAACTCCATATCTCTGTGCATGTTAGTTATGAATTTCAAAGCACCCTTTACTTATGAAGCCAATGCTATGAACCTGGCCATATAGGTAGTATAACATGGCCCGCTGATGAATTAAGTGATCCACATCTCTGAGGAAACTATGTTGGGCCTGGTGGGAGAAAACAAAAATCACACAAAGACACTAATTCTTTCAATGGGCATAAAAAACAAACAAACAACAACAAGAAACCAAGTATAATTGTCAACAAAAAGGAAACAGAAAGGCAGTGGCATATATATTTCTGACCACTCTCATACAAGGCTATTATGTACTAATGTCAAGCGGGGCATGAATATGAAACTGCCTGATGCTTCAATACTAAGCTGATAAGAATAATGCCCAAAGAATACTTAGGCAGAAAATCTAGCTGTATCTTGGTGTACTGCCTTTGCCTCTGTAGACTCTCAGCCAACAATCAGTCGGAAATCTATCCAACAGACACCTCAAGATATTAAAATGTTTTCTTAAAGCTGGCTTCAGTTTTTAATGGACTCTTTAGAGAATATTCTTAATTGAATCAGCAACACAAAGGAATAATAGTGAAGAGTAACTAAAGGAAAACACTACATCAATGGCTCTCAGACTACAAATTTGCGTTTGGTCTTTGGGGAGACATAAGCCAGGTTGGATGTGTTCTAGTGGGAACTCTGTCTAGAATTAGTACAATAATTAATTTTATATCCTTTATTTTAAAATTTGTGAATGCCTATCACTGGAAATCCCTATGATAAAACTTTGTCATGAAATCCTTGGTGACATTATGTAGAACATTTAGCCTTTTAGACCTCAGTTTCCACAGCAATAAAATAAGTAAAGCTGAATTAAATTACCATGGAGGGTTTTTCAGCTATAAGATTCTATGACTAGCTCACATTTTAAATTTAGCATGTGAGCATCTCCGTCTCCTGATTACAACCTGAGGCAAAATCATTTTCTTCAACGTTTATTTTAAATAGCATCCAAGAATCCTTCACCAAATATTGTTTTGAACTAGACTGCTACATTGCCCAGTAGAAAATTCCTGGATAATATAGAATGTCTATATCTGTCTTAAGCAATAGCCTCTAGCCACTATAACAATTGAACACTTAAAATGCATTTATTAGTACAACCAAGAAGCTCAGCTTTTACTTTTAGTAATACCATGTAAATAGACATATGTGGCTAGTGACTCACATAAAGTAGGGGTGCAGAATTATACTATCTGAATGGAAAGGAGTGGATAATACAAGATCAAACATGAATATTTGGAAATCACCCATTTCTATCTTCATGTGGAACGGCATGGTTCCTTTTCAGATTTTAGAGTTCATTCTGTGACAATACAGAATTCTTTAGAAAAAATAAGAGAGGAAAAAAAGGTTTGTATGCTGGATCTGTTTGGCAGAACAGTCATAAGCACAACTAAACAAATATACAAATCTTTTGAAAAATAATCATGATTTCTGTGAGGTTAATATGGAGTTCAATTTAACAGAGTTTAAAGTCAACTAGAAGACAAATTTCTGGCAGTAACTCTGAGGGGGTTACTAATATTGGGTTAATGGAAGTAGGAAGGTCTCAAAAGATAAGGTCTGGGGCTGAATAAAAAAGATGGGGTATACTGGTCACCAGCATTCACCTCTTTCTCTTTCTCGATAGCAGCTACAATGCGACCAGCTACCTCCCATTCCTTGTGCCACACTTTCTCTGTGATGCCTCCAATGGTGAGCCAAAAAAAAATATATGAACAAAACAAAACAAAAGAAAAGCGACACAAACAACAAAAACCACAAAAACACAAAAAACAACAAAAAAACAAAAACAAAAAACCCACAAAAAACCAAAACTAAACTAAACAAAAAACACAGTTCCTTCCTTATGTTTAATTTGTCATGTTCCTTATGTTTAATTTTTGTCCCAGCAGGGAGTCAACAATTAATACAGTCTTATTCTATACTTTATAAATAGTAAGAATATTCATCTAAGAGTCTTTGCAAAGGCTAATGAAGTCAAATGAGAAGATTTTTAAAAATCTTTAGAAGTTTTCTGAATTCAAAATTGGACCTATTATTTCTAGTCCTAGTTTGTCACTGATGACATTTTCTATTCTGAATTCCCATTTTGTTTAAAACTCACTATGCACTTAACAATAGCTGTAGGAGAGCAAAGTGTTTGTTGGTAGCAGCAAGACTTCCTAGCTCACATATTGCCCATTGTCTAGAATTGGCTGGAATTTCACACAGAGTGCTGTCTAGCCCAAAACAATGGCATTTTATTAAAAAATAGTCTCCTAATCAAATAATTTCAAAGAAATCTTAATAAAAAATAGTATTTAAAATATATAACTTAAGCTAAAATTGTTTGTAGGTACCTTTATGATACTAGTAACAAATGAACATTAAAATCTTAGTTTACTAAGATGGGAGTGGTTCTTCGATGGCTGTCATAGTCACCCTCTGGTTTTAAATCATCAATGACTTGTTTTTAAATCTATGCATGTTTTACATATGAAGAAGTACACAGTTGTGTTATTTTAGGCATTATCATTCAAACAGGGAAGATAAATTAGACACATAATCAGTGTCTTCGTTATTTTCTATTGCTGTTTTATATCATTATAACCAAGGCAACTCATATAAGGAAGAATTTACTTGGGGCTCACAGTTTTAGAGGGTGTGAATCCATGACTGTTATGGCAGAGAGCATAGAAGCAAGCAGACAGGCATATTGCTGGGGCAGGAACTAAGAGATCAACTGTTAAGACACAACAATGATGCAGAGAGAGGAAGACCCAAAATGGCCTGACTATCTTTTTTAACTAATTATTTACTTCCTTAGGTACATCCCAAGTTGCCCCCTCCCAGTACCCCTCACATAGTTCCTCCTCCAAAATCCCCTCTTCTTCCATTCTGAGAGGGCAACCTCCCCACAGCCTTTGTATGTCCCTACCCTGGTGCATCAAATCTGCAGGATAAGGTGCATCCTCTCCCACTGAGGCCAGATGCGCAAGTCCTCTGTACTGGGGTGCTTGCACCATCCAATCTTTGGTTGGTTGGCCTGAGTTTTAATACCTCAAAGCTGGCCCTCCAGTGATATGCTTTCTTCAACAAGACTATACCACCAATAGTTTCACAAACTTGTGATCAGGTATTCAAACTTGCAATCAGTGTATGGGGGGGGGTATTCTCATTCAACCTACCCCAATTAGGCTTCTAGTTAGTTGAGATGGTTATGAAAATGAAGTCCTCTGCCATGTTCTGATGCAACAGGAAGGTTCTCAGAAGATGCAGCTTCGTGTTCTCTGAATTCTTATCTTCACAAATTTGAACTACATAAGGGACCGTTCTTTATAAATTATGAAGACTCAGGTTATTTTGAGAAACAATAACAAAATGATTATGTATTTTAAGTCCTTCTGTTGAAAAGCCAGTTCATAATGGACTGGAAAGATTGCTTGGTGGATAGAAGTGTTTCTTACACTTTCAGAAGATGTGGGTTCAATTCCCAGCATCTACATGGTGGTTTGTAACTACTTCTAATGCTCTCTTCTAGTTTCCTTGAGCTCCTGAATGCATGAAGTACCACAAATCATGACAGCACATATATGTACACTACCAATAGTAAATAAATATTTTTTAAAAATTTTGCAAATATTAACACACAATTTTATTATGCTATCCAAATCCAGTATGAAGTTACACTATTTCTTTGATAGCCTCTTAATATCTTGAGTTTTTTTCTCTGATTTTATTCATATTTATCATCTCCTTGAAGATGCTTTACAATACAACAGTCAATCAAATTCAACCACCATTTGGATACTTAATAATATGTGTGTATCAGGCCCTTTTCTATTGCTTAATACCATAGCAAAGAGCAAGTTTTAAGAGAAGGAATTTATTTTGACTTAGAGTTCCAAAGGAGATGTTGTCCATCAGGCACTGAAAGTATGACAACAAGACCGTGAAACTAGCCAATCACATTTCACAAGTGAATAGGAAGCAGAGATGGAGAATAGGACATGGGGTCAAGCTATCCAACAACAAAGTAATGAATTTCCTTTAGTGCTACCTCCTCCATGTTCCAGAACCTTACTAAACAGCATTAGTTCCAGCTAGAATCCATGAGTTCAAACTCATGCACATGTATGAAGCATTTCACATTTAAATCACAAAAAGGTGTGCATATTTAACTATGTTTAAATCATAATTTAATTTTTAAAAAATGGCCTGTTTCTCTCTCTGTGTGTGCAGGGTACAGGGAAAGATGCTCTGGGTGGCCATAATTTGCTTCTAAGTACTAGACTGAAGCAATTTACTAAACTAACTAAAAATGATCATTAGGTACATCATATTGATTTTAATTTTAATATTTTAATAATATATTTTAATAATCAACTAAATTTATTCATAGAATAAATATTCTTATTACTGAGAAATTTATTATTAGACAATGTTATATAATTTTTCTCACTCTTTAGATTACTTGTAGTTCATGATTTTAAAAACTCTTGTTGGCAGAATAAAATATCTGTCGTTCATAATGCATTCTAAGTTATTTCGAAGAAAAATGAAAAGGGATCTTCGGCACGTCAATATTGAATTTTTTTCATTTTTCAGCTTAGAAAGATGATGACCCTTTCTATTGAGCATCTTCAATGAATAAAACATTAATTTTCTTTCTAGTGACAACATGGCCATTATGTGATTATGCATCATTCAAAACAAAGTTGGAGAACATTATTTATATCAATATAAAGTGAATTAGTGATAATTTTCCACAAGAGGACATTTTCATTTTAGCTGTTACCTTTATTTGGGTCTGAAATTATGGTCTTAATTTCAAGTGGTCTCAGTGTCTCTGGGCAAACAGGCTCTTTCATACTCCTGGATGACAGAAGATTTATCAGCATATAATTTTTCTTCAGTCAAATCTGTATATGTTTTCTGTAGCTAAGATAGGCAAGGGTTGGATTAATTACTCTATATTAACATTTATTATTATTAAAAGGAAAGGAATAGTTGAGGTTTATATTTCTGGAAGCTGGGGCAATTTACCACTATGTAAAAAGACAAAAACCTGATGTCTCTCTCTCTCTGTTAGCTTCTGGTACTCTTTCTATGCTATGTTTCTTCCTTGCTGCTCTCTCTTTTGTCCTTCCCTCCTCTTGTCTTCTTCCTTTCTTGCATCTTTCATTCTTTTAATTTCTTCTTCCCTCTCTCTATCTCTCTTTTTCTCTCCCAATGATTACTGACATGATAACATATTTCAAACTTTGATATTTCAGAACCCTCAAAGATTATTCTCTTGATAAATTATTTTTGCAACAAGAGGTACAGTCAAACTCAGGTTGCATTGAGTAATAGAGTTTTGCATAGAGTAAGCTCAAAGAAACATTATAAATGTCTTGAGGTAAGGTCTCAAATCCCAAACGTACACGAGCTTTGCAGAAAACACAGCTCAAGAACTGCTATAGGCCAACAAGTCTCAATATCCTTTCTGTCTTAAGAATATTGAGACTTCTCAAAGCATCATCTGAATGACTTGGCAAATCTTTCATCTCCATTCTGTCCGTGCTTGTGACTGCTCTTGCTGTCCAGAAGCTGCAGACCCATCCTCCATCTCATGAGCTCTGGCAATCAATTCCAGGCTATGTGGTACAACATTGGTTAGACAATTCCTGAGTATGTATTAATCTTATCAAGGGTAAAATTGTGAAATATTGCTCACTATTTTACAAAGTAGACTTTTTTCTCTTGAAGTCTATCACATTTTTTATTGTCTATCATATTATTGAAAGTACACACTATACAAATTTGTCATACTCATACATCCTATACTAAAAATTTTGTAGACACACTCTACATCAACATACCACTTTGCACACACACATATGTACTCACAGTATTATGCAGGACTCAAATTTGTGAGGTATTTGTTGTGCTATTTTAGTGTTATTGTGTGCATGTGAGTCTGTAAATATATATGGAGTCAAAGGATGACAGTGAGTTTCAAAGATCCATCCATCGCTGCTTCCTCTCTGCTTGAGTTACAGACACGAACCACTGTTCTTGGCTAGATTTTAACTTGGTATGAGGAATCCAAACCTGGAAACTTACATTTGAACAGAAAACAGTTTTTCAATTCAGTCATCTCAGTACTACCAGTTCCTAATTTTTTTTTCAACACACGTACTTATCACCTTATTTCTGTAAGTAGTGGCACTTCACATATATTTGTTGAGTGAAAGAATGACAGGTTGAATGGCTCTATCTTGAATTATATATCAACAGAGGCTGTGAGGTTGGGAGCAAGCTGACCTAGATATTTTTGTATTGTTCAGTCTGTGTCAAGTATAACAAAAAAAGTAATGAGCTACCTGATAATAAAGTGCAAAAACTATATGAATTCTTCTACTTGTAAAAGAGACATTTAAAATATTCTTTACATGTTTGTTTGCTATCTACTAGACAATTTGTCAGCACATATCACTAATATTAAAATAATTTTACCATTGATATAGCCATTTACTTATAAGAATCTAGTATAAGGAAATAATTAGAAATTCTAGATATTTAAAACATTCAACAGATTAAATTAAGTGCAATTATTTTGTAGTCACACCAGTACACCATAAAGATTTTGAATAACATCTTTTAAAATGAACTACATAATCCTTTCAATAAAATTTTCAGTCAAAAGTCTTAATTAGCACACTATAGAATAGGATATTATTTATAAGTGTATAATAAAAGAAAAGTAGATTCCAATTATGAGAGCTTACTGCTATAACCCTTGCTTCTCCAGAAATAAAGACAGAAGAACTGATACAAATCGTAGTTCAATTTGAGTTGTATAATATGTTCCAGGTCATTTGGTCTACTGAATGAGACCCTGTATCAAAACTTACAAAATCTACCAATCAGTCAAAATATGATAACATATAAACTATATTATTATGAATGTTTTAAGTATAGAGCTATATCCAACACATGTCTGAAATGCTTCAAAACTTGTACAATAAGCAAGGACACAAGGATTTCTACAATTGATAAATTGATATGCTAATTACTGTTTTTCAAACAGTCTATTACTGTAATGAGATATGGCTAAGGTTCAGGTTTTTCTCTTTCAATCCACGTGTCCTTAAAAATATACTTCTTACTCTGGAGGAACGATCATAGACTTTGGTATCAAATTCATAATCCTAAACTAGATCCACATGTTCTTAATAATATATCTCTTACCCTGGAGGAAAAATCACAACCTTAAGAATCTAATCAATAATCCTTAACTGGTCCTTCCTCTGTCTGCTCACACCTCATGAGAAACCTGGTAATATCAACTTATCTATTTGCCAGCATGACTGTTCTCATATGAGATATAGAAGTAAAATATCAACTTTATAGATATTTCAAAGTGAGTTAAAAACCAATAGATATGACCAGTATAAAGTAATCATGAAATAAATATTAAGAGATGATAAATATAGTTTGTTTTAGTGTTTTTTTATTTTTGAGTAGGAAGTTCCAGTTTTAAAAGAAAATACAGCAGGCGTGGTGGCGCATGCCTTTAATCCCAGCACTCGGGAGGCAGAGGCAGGCAGATTTCTGAGTTTGAGGCCAGCCTGGTCTACAAAGTGTTTCAGGACAGCCAGGGCTATATAGAGAAACCCTGTCTCAAAAACCACAAAAAAAAAGAAAGAAAGAAAAAGAAAAGAAAACGAAAGGAAAGGAAAGGAAAGGAAAGGAAAGGAAAGGAAAGGAAAGGAAAGGAAAGGAAAGGAAAGGAAAGGAAAGAAAAGAAAAGAAAAGAAAAGAAAAGAAAAGAAAAGAAAAGAAAAGAAAAGAAAAGAAAAGAAAAGAGAAAAAGAAAATACTATGGATCTTTGAAGGTCTTTCCACATGAAGCACAGAACACATTCTTTGTTAATTACATATTTCCAATATGCTTGGTATGTTCTGAGATTCAGGTTTAGAGCAAAGCATGTATTTCTTCTCATTTTTACTCAAATCTATCCTATTAGAAACACTACTTTAAAAATGTATTTATATCTAGGAAGATAGCAATTCACACCACTCACCCGATGTGGCTCTTATAGTCTTCATGCTTCATCTTCTAAGCTGACACTGTGCCATGGATAGTGGTTATAGATATGGATGCTTCTATGATCTGCACAAGATCAGCTAGTTAAGATGTCAGCATGAATGGAATAGATACTCCAAAGGAGATATTGAAAGGTGATGGATGCTGATGTAGTCATTTTTTTTCTGAGGTGTGGCTACTGGTAGCTTTCTTATGCCCCTGTGGATGGCCTTATCCCTATGTACCTAGTCAACATTAATTTGGCTCAGAACAACCATTTTGGAGGAAGAGGCATTGGGGATTCTTGAAATGAGTTGGGGGTGGACAGTTGAGATAAATATGATAGAAATACACAGTATATATGTGTATATACATACAGATATGCATTTACAAATAATAAATGAAGTATTATTTTAAAATAATGTCTATTTCTGTGTTTATGAGCTGAAATGTAAACAAGTTCATATCAAAATGAATGTCAGTACTTTTTAAGATTTATTTTTAGTTAGGTGTATGAATTGTGTCTCTATGAAACCCAGAGGAGAATATTAGATCCTTTAAACTGAAAATACACTCGGCTAGGGTGCTACAAACAGCTTGGGTGCTACAAACAGAAGTCAGGTCTTCTGCAAAAGTGGTGTTTTAGTTACTTTTGACCAAGGCTTTTAATTTTGGGGGGAGTTTCAAAATATTAAAGTCAATGATGGCAGAGAGAAGGAAGAGCTGAAGAGCTGAGAGCTCACATCCTGATCTATAATCACTAGTCAAAGAGAACCTTGTGAATCCTCAAAGTCCACTTTCAGTGAAATGCCTCCCCCAATGAGATTACACCCAGTCCTCCTTCCTAAGCAATTCCATCAACTAGGTACAAAGAAGGCAAACAAAGGAGCCTATGAGAGGCCTTCTCAGTCAATTGACCACAAGCAGCAAGCACTCTTAACAATGAACTACCTCTCCAGCTAACCATTGTATAGTTCTTGCTTCTTACAAAAGACATACAATCCTGAGCAATTTGGGATTTGGTGGAATTTAGTCCTCAACAATAGAGGTAGGTGTCAGGCAGTATTATGATCTGTTACAAGGAAAAGACCTGAAGACACAGAGGTATTCATCAACGTTCCAAGGCCAATGCTTAATAAAGCAGAAAGGTGAGGCAACCAGTTAGGTGAATCTTGAAGCTGTATTCTCAGTTCTCAGCTATCCTGAATCTTCAGTAGTATCTTTGCATCTTTGGCGGTCTTGATGCAAAGTTATTGCTAAAGCTGATATCTACCTGATTCATAAGGAAATATTTGCAAGGAGCTGGGCAAAGGCTTCTTTCATAAAGTGCTTCTCTAGAATGTATGAGGACCTGAGTACTAGGAAATAAAGGTAAGTCTGAAAATATGAACTTGTACTGCCAGAACTGGGAATGTAGAGCCAGGAAAACTATGGAGGTCACTGAACAGCCAACCTAGCCTACATGGTGAGTTCCAGGACCATAAGAGACCCTGCATCACAAAAATAAGGTCAAGGATGGATGAACAGCCTGATGGTTAGGTACATCCCATGCAAATTGAAGGCAAGTATTCAGATCTCAAGAACTCAAATAAATTCCCAGTGTATGTGTGGCAGTCCACCTGAAGTAAACCATCCTCAGAGATAGGAGATTCCGGAGTAGGTTAGCTAGTGAGATGAGGCATGTGAATCAGCTTCAGAGTTGATTGAAAGGGACTGACTCCGGGAGTGAGATAACCTCAGGGTTCTCTAAATTTAGGTATACACGTGTGAATGTGTACCTACACATCTACAAACATGTGTGTACATGCATATAAAGACACACACATGGAATTGGAAAACCGCTACCACCACCATCACCACCACCACCAACAATTTGACAGTGCCTGAAAAACTATACTGGATGTTGATGTCTGGATTATAAATTTGCAGACCCATACTCAGTATACCTTCACATACACAGAGAGAGAGAGAGAGAGAGAGAGAGAGAGAGAGAGAGAGAGAGGAGAGAGAGAGAGAGAGAGAGAGAGAGAGAGAGAGAGAGAGAGAGAGAGAGAGGCTCACACAAAAAAAAATAAACCCTTAATGACAAGCTCCCTGAGGACAAGATGCTAGCTGCTAGCCTTCCTATCTATCCTCAGCGTATCACAAGGGCCCAGTGGAGAAGGAATTCAAATACTGATGAAAAGATAAAGTGAAAAAGTTGCCTTTCTTTGGCTGTAGTCTCTTTAAACTTGTCTTTCCTGGGAGATTAAATTTCATCAAGCCTAAGAGGAGAAACTTGATACCTAGTTAACTATTCAACCCTTTGTTATGTCTGTTTGCCTTAGCTAGTAGAAATAGTTGTTGCTGTTGTTACTATTTTTTTGTTTGTCTGAGGTTTTTATTTGTTTGTTTGTTTTGCTTTGTTTTGTTTTTACTTGCTTAGACAAAAAGTAAAACACTGGCCATTCCATTGGAGTCTCTTTAGCCAGAGTCCATTCTCATGAAAAAACTCTGAGCTATAATTCCTATCTCTGTTTTTGTTGTGTATAGCACCTAGCATTGTGCTGGTCACATTATAGAGATTTTAGAAGGATCTCTTTCAAGCATGAAAGGTGTTCCTCCTATGAATAAGCAAATCATTCTATTACAGGGCTCAGCAAACATCTTCATAATGAGCCACATGGAAAATATTTGGATGTGATCCTGATGAGCTTTAACTATCTTCTTGTCAAGGCCTGAAGTCACCTGAGTCTTATTGAGGGATGCCCCAGCTGTAATAAAGCACCATGGCAAAAAGCAACTTGGGAAGGTAAGGCTTTAGTTATTTCACAAATTCTCATCACAGTCTGTAGTGAGGTGAAGTCAGGTCAGGAACTCAAGGCAAGAAACTGAGGCAAAGGGCATGGAGGAGTGCTCTTACTGGTTTGCTCCCATTGGCTTACTCAGCCTAATTTTTTTATCACCCAAAACTACCTGCTCAGGGATGGCATTGCCCATAGTGATCTGGATCTTCCCACCTCAGTCATTAGTCAAGAAAAATCCACACAAACTTGCTTACAGGTGAATCTGTCAGAGTTATTTCTCAGCTGAAGTTCCCTCTTTCCAGATAACTCTAGATTGTGTGAAGTTGAGAAACTAAATAGGACAAGGGATAAGTTAGATTTGATTGGCCTATAAGCATGCCTGTAGGGAAATGTTTTATTATTAATTGATAAAAGTGCAAGCCTACATGGACTATACCCTTCCACATACAGTTGGACCTCAGCTGCATAAGAAGGGTCTAAACCACCAACCAAGGAGTATACATGGAGGGACCCATGGCTCCAGCCATATAGGTAGCAGAGGATGGCCTTGTTGGGCATCAATGGGAGAAGAAACCCTTGGTCCCATGAAGGCTCAATGCTCCAGTGTAGAGGAATGCAAGGGTGGGTGGGGGCACACCCTCATAGAAGCAGAAGGAGGGAAGATGGGATATGGGATTTCTGGGGGGGGGTGAGAAATCAGGAAAAGGGGATAACATTTGAAATGTAAATAAATAAAATATCTAATAAGAAATGCTAGTTAACAAGAAAACAGCATTTCTGCAAGGCTTCTGCTTCAAGTTCTTGCTTAAGTTCCTGTCCCTACTTCTCTCTGATAGACTTGAGCCAGAAGCACAAGACAAATAAATACCTTCCAACCCTAATTTGCTTTTGGTCATAGTGCCTCATCACAGCAACAGATTATAAATAGAAGAAACATACATTGTCACTGCTATGACTAGTCAAATTTTGTAATAAGTATGTGGTTGGTGATAGGAAATAAGTGAAAGAGTGAACACAGCCACATGCTAATAAACCTATATTTTCAAAGAAGAACAGTATAGCATACTGTATTTGTTTCCCACACCTACTTGCTTGCCAACTTTGTCATATGTCTTGTTTCATGATACCCTGATAATTCTAAGTGTGAAACAAAGCGAGAAGGGAGAGAGAAAGAGAGAGAAGGATTGAGACAAACAGGCAGGCAGACACAAAGAGGAGGGTAGAGGGAGGTAAGAAGAAAAGGGAGAGGGAGAACGAGAGGAAGAGAGAATGGAAGAAGAAAACTTTCTCTATCGCTTGGAAAACCAGGGTAGCCTCCTGGGAGCAGGTCAAAAGTTTTATTTGCATATGCAAATTTGATATTATAGTTTGTTTTGCATCTCCTTCTGGCTTCATGAAATCCTTTCCTACTGCATGAGAATCTTAATTTCCCCTTAAAGCTCTCATCTTCCCAAACCTTTAAAGATAATAATAAGCAAGATTTCCTGATTAAAGGTAATGGGATTCTAGGGATCCATTTGCAGAGATAAAACAAGACAAAATAATCTTATTAGGACCTCTCCCCATCATCTAGATTGATCTGCAATCCACCAATTATGAAATTTGAATTTTTTGCTTTATCAATCAACCGTATCTCATTTCTTATAATATCCTCTTAGACTAGAAATGAAATTAGTTGCAGGCACTTTCTTAAGGCAAAAATTGAATAATTGTCCAGAGAATACCTTGGCTAAAAAAAAATAGCTTAGACAGATAAAAAAAAAACACACACAATGCAATTAATGTGTGATGTGTATTTAAATGAACATCACCACCAACTTCTACATCTAGGGGTATTTATGTTGAATCAGAAAAACATAAATCAGCACTTAAACAGAGAAAATTTAAGGTCAATACTTTTGCATAGGCTATTGGCATGTCCAAAATGTCTCAGGTATGTTCACTACACATCATTCATATGTTATTAGCATTAACCTTAAATTTGTTTGACATTTATTTGGGCACCAAGTATACATGTGGAGGTTAGAAGATAACATGTGGAAGTCAGTTCTCCTTTTCCCCAGAAGGGAAGAAATCGGGTTGTATGCCTTAGGAGAAATCAACCTTACCCACTAAGCCATTTTGCTACCCCAGTGCAAATTTTGATTAGAAGCAACATTTGCCACCATCTGCTTGTATTCTCAGTTAATGCTACATAACATTGACAATGCCACTCAGTGGGATTCAAGGGAACAACAACAGCGACTGAAACATAGAGAGAGGAAGTGATCCCAGGAAGGCTTGACTCTCAGCCCCTTGTCAGTGTGTAGGCCCCTTTGGATGCAGAATAAATCCCCAACACCAGAGACCCATGGGAGGCATTCCATCTATCTAAATCCCTCCCTGGTGTAGGAAAATTTCATTGCTTTCTCATTCGAATTTATAAAAGAAGCTCCAACATATTCTCACATCTCACAATTTGGGGGATCACTGCCTTAACATATAGCTCCCTCCTGACCAGAATTATGCTGTGTCTATAGATGCAGCTCTTGTATGTCCTGAAGATTCATACTAGTGGCAATTTGCAGGCCTGCAGTAGGGAGATAGTCACAACTCATTAAATCCTGCTGATTGCAAAATGAGCTGGCTCATAAGTAGGATCTTCCCAGGCATAATTATTAATATTAGGGTAATACTTTTGTGAGCAAAAAAGGGATCTTGGAATCGAGTGCATAATGTCCATGTGACAGGCAGAAAGGCATGACATGAATAGCCAGAAAGGAGGCTGTGTGATGAGGAGTTAGGGGTCTGATTCATGTGGCTGTATGTAAAGAATTCTAAAGATTCCACTAACTAGAAGTCACCAGATAGGTGATATGTTTCTCTGTCTCCTTCAGAGTCTCCAGAGAATGGAATCTACCAATGGCATGGCTTTAAAAAAAAATCCCATTCTGTAACAGGAGGAATATGCATTTACATTACTGCAAATAACCAAAAAGATGGTAATTTACTTCAGTAGCATTCAGAACTCATATAAGATCTGACTGTCTCTTTTCCTCCATCCAGTACAAATATTGCAGCAAACATGCTTGTGTAACTAAAACTCAAATGGTGAACTCTATGCAGATCCTTTCCCATACTCTACAGGGATCAAAGCACATGCCCAAATATGTCAGTGACTTAAACTGTCACAGGACCTCAAGATGCTCCCAGAACATTTGAGGTTCTTTAGGAAGCTGAAGAACACTCGGTAACAACTTATGGATGTGACATGAACAACTATGCAAGCCTCTAGTTCAGAGATGTTCCCTCTCTCACACATACTATTTAGGGTGAAATTCTCACATGAAGCCTTGAAGATGATGCAGGTTCCATGATGTCTTAAGAGAAGCAAGAGCCTGCAGATGGATGGAGTTGACATCCAGACTGATAAATAGCTGTTCCAGTAAAGAACAAAATCTACCTTTAGATGGAGGCAAAGCTTCTTTTCGCCTTAAGAATTAGTTTAATACCACCAATTGGGTAGCTTAAACAACAGATATGAATTTTTTACAAGGTGATGGTGAGTTGGAATTCTGGGGGACTCTCTTGGTTGTAACTGACTGTATTCTCACAGGCTGTTCATTCACTCCTCCACCTATATAGGCTTGCACGCTAATGTTTCTTTAAATGCTCTGAAAGATGGGGCTAGAAAGATGGCTGAGTGCTTAAGAGCACTTGTGCTTGAAGAGAACCTAAGTTTAGGTTTCACTATCCACATCAGATGACTGCCAACCACCTGTGACTTCAATTCCAGCAGATGCAACACTCACTTCTGGCCCCATGGACACCTGTGTGTGTGCGTACATAAACACACACACACACACACACACACACACACACACACACACATACACACACACACACACACACACACACACACACACACACACACACACACACACACACACACAAGCAAACATCTTTAAACAGATACTAGTCCAATTCTATCAGAGCATCACCATTATGACCTTATCTATCCTTAGTTAACTTAGTAGTGACCTTGTCTCCAAATGCAGTAATGCTGAACACTAGAGACATAAGATATAATTGGTTTATGGTCCCTTTAGTGTGTGCTTTCTTTGTTTACCTTGTAGTATGTATTGTGCACTTGAAATCCACAACATGCACACATACACCATTGCCTAACATGGAAGGGGAGCTCATTAATGTATATTTGCAAATGTGTACAATTAGCATTGACAGAGTGGTATCCATACTAATTCCTTATGGTCTGGGTTGTCTTGATCTGGCAGATCATTAAAAATCCATCAAGATCTAATTTTGGCATAGCCAGTCATTATCTGGTTTATGTTCTCTGGTGCACTTCACCTTTGCTAGTGAAATATGTGGACATGCATACTGACCACAGCGACACAAGCTCCTGCCTGCACAGTTCCATGACAGTACCCCATACCCACTGCTTTAGTCAGATTCATATTCTCCAAGAGCCAAAAATGACAGGTCCTATTCCATTTCCAGCTTAGGGTCAGAGCTGGATTCACCCATAGGATTATTGTACCCCAGGCCTCACAGACTCTCCCCTCTTGGATTATCTTCACCAACACTAACTATCCCTGTCACCAGCATATCCTTCACTACCACTGTAACAGCTCTCACTGAATCTGGTCTTTATCTGCTTCATGGTAACAGGAATGGATTCCTTTCTCAAATATTCCATTCTGACTGTCAAAATCTTCCTCATCTCCATCACATCATCAGAAAGGCTGTGCCTTGGGCCTGCATGGGATCCAGAGCAGTGTAGAGAAATAAACTAAGAGGAAAGGTGTGGTATAGCTCTTCTCTGTGGATAGCTTCAGAAAAACAAACAAACAAACAAACAAACAAACAAAAACACACACAACAAACATACAAACAAAATCCCGCAAACAAAAATGAACCTCTTTTGGCATGTGTATGGCTCCACCCACATCTTTTATTGAAAGGGTCTTCCTCAGCCATCATGCCACTATTTGGATCCACAGCACATACAGTGTATTCTAGTCAGTTTTGCCTCTTGACATTCAGAACAATGAAGATTGAGAACTGAAAATGCTTTTATTAACCCAGCATCTAAGCAAGCAACTTTTCTCATTTAAACATTTCTACTTATGGAAGCAGACAAGTAGGTTTTATTAACCCTATTGTCTGGAGGACTTTAGATTCAGGTATATTTATTGTGCCTGTAAAACCAGTCAACATTTCCATCTCTCATGGATATCAGGCTCAACTTCGGGTGAACCTTAACAATGAATGGAAATTGATTAAAGTCACACATGCTAAATTATTTTTCTTCCCAAAGATAGCTAACAATTTTCTGAATAAACTTGACCTTTTCACTTCCGTTCAGTTTTAATATAAAGGTAAGAAGGAAATCACATTCAAACAAGTCTGTCAATTCACTTGGGAGAGTCTACAAACCAATTTATGTTGGTGAAAATAAGAAGTAATTTACAACCTTTATTAAGATGCTTTGTTAAATCTCAGCAGGCTTAGCAGCACCAATAGTCTATTTACTGTTTTCTAAGGTTTTAAAATCTTTCTGAAGTCTTTTTTTTTGACAGAATGCAGATCATAGTTCTTAAGGAGAATAGATTAGTTTGAGATATGTCATCTTGGGTCCCGGATCCCTCAGTGACTAGTCTGCACAGGTGAGTGTGCGGACTACAGAAGCGACACAGCTTTTGGAACAGGCAGAAGTGACACAGCTTCTGGGACAGACCCTGATTCCGGCTCCAGACATCCGGGCACCTTCCACGCCAGAGGAGAGGTGTCTACCCAGCCCAGGAGGTCTCTGCTGAGGAGCCCCTGGGGGATCCATCTTAGGTCCCTGGTCCCTCAGAGACTAGTCTGTGTGGTTGAGAGTGTGGACTACAGAAGCTACATAGCTTCTGGGACAGGCAGAAGTGATAAAGCTTATGGGACAGGCCGTGTTTTGGGCCTTCATCTTCAGCCAGGAGGCAGGACCGAACACCAGATATCTGTGCACCTTCTCTACAAGAGGAGAACTTGCCTACAGAGAGTACTCTGATTACTGAAACTCAGGAAAGATTTACACTCCCAGGTCTGCTGACAGAGGCTAACAGAATCACAGGAGGAACAAGCTCCAACCAGAGACAACTATAACAACTAACTCCAGAGATTACCATATGGAGAAAGGCAAATGTAAGAATCTTATTAACAGAAACCAAGACCACTCACCATTATCAGAAACCAGCACTTCCACCTCAGCCAGTCCTGGATACCCCAACACACTCAAAATGCAAGACTCAGATTTAAAATCACATCTCATGATGCTGGTAGAGGACATCAAGAAAGACTTTAATAACTCACTTAAAGAAATACAGGAGAACACTGCTAAAGAGGTAGAAGTCCTTAAAGAAAAACAGGAAAACAAAACCAAACAGGTGATTGAATTGAACAAAACGGTACAAGACCTAAAAAGGGAAGTAGACACAATAAAGAAAACCCAAAGTGAAACAATGCTGCAAATAGAAAACCTAGGAAAGAAATCTGGAACCAGAGATGCGAGCATCAGCAACAGAATACAAGAGATGGAAGAGAGAAGCTGAGGTGCAGAAGATTCCATAGAGAACATGCGCATAACAATCAAAGAAAATGCAAAATGCAAAAAGATCCTAACTCAAAACATCCAGGAAATCCAGGACACAATGAAAAGACCAAACCTACAGATAATAGTAGATGAGAATAAAGATTTTCAACTTAAAGGGCCAGCAATTCCTCTCCTGGGCATATACCCAGAAGATGTTCCAACTGGTAATAAGGACACGTGCTCCACTATGTTCATAGCAGCCTTATTTATAACAGCCAGAAGTGGAAAAGAACCCAGATGTCCCTCAACAGAGGAATGGATACAGAAAATGTGGTACATTTACACAAAGGAGTACTACTCAGCTATTAAAAACAATGAATTTATGAAATTCTCAGACAAATGGATGTATCTGGAGGATATCATCCTTAGTGAGGTAACCCAATCACAAAAGAAGTCATTAGATATGTACTCACTGATAAGTGGATATTAGCCCAGAAACATAGAACACCCAAGATACAATTTGCAAAACACAATAAAATCAAGAAGAGGGAAGCCCAATGGGTGGATACTTCATTCCTCCTTAGAATAGGGAACAAAATACCCAAGATAAGAGTTACAGAGACAAAGTTTGGACCTAGGACAAAAGGATGGACAATCCAGAGACTACCCACCCAGATATCCATCCCATAATCAACCACCAAACCCAGACACTATTGCACAATGCCAGAAAGATTTTGCTGAAGACACCCTGTTACAGCTGTCTCATATTAGGCTATGCCAGTGCCTGGCAAATACAGAAGTGGATGCTCACAGTTATCTATAAGATGGAACGCAGGGCCCCCAATGGAGAAGCTAGAGTAACCACCCAAGGAGCTGAAGGGGTTTGCAACCCTTTTAGGTGGATCAACAATATAAACTAACCAGTACCCCAGAGCTCATATCTCTAGCTGCATATGTAGCAGAAGATGGCCTAGATGGCCATCACTGGGAAGGGAGGCCCCTTGGTATTGCAAACTTTATATGCCCCAATACAGGGAAATGCCAGGGCCAAGAAGCAGGAGTGGGTGGGTAGGGGAGCAGGACTGAGGGAGGGTATAGGGAAATTTTGAGATAGCATTTGAAATGTATATAAAGAAAATATCTAATAAAAAATAAATTAAAAAGAGATATATCTGTATAGGGGGAGAGCAAACACACATCTCTGAAAAGGAATATGAACTGATGAAGTTGAGTTGCTATTATGACTGTTTATTATTATTATTATTATTATTATTATTATTATTATTATTATTATTATTACTGCTGCTGCTGCTGCTGCTTTTGTTGTTTTACTTTGGAGATAGTGCTTATGTATTCTAGTCAGGTCTTGAACTCTCCCCATGTAGAAGACATCAATTTTTATTCTCTTGCATTCTTCTTCCAACTGATAGGACCCAGTATGAGTGGTGCTAGGGATGGAACTCAGGGTTTTAGGCTGGCTAGGCAAGCATTCCACTAGCTGAGCCACATCACCTGCCTCATTATTTTATATCATGAAAATGTCCATGATTGTATTAATTATGACTTAACAAAGGGGCCCTGGAGCTTAATTCTCCCTGCAGGTCAACAATTTACAATTTACAAAGTGCAATGATATTTGCACCAAAAATTCTCCCTATTAAATTTAGCATGGAGTGTAGATATCTCTGCCTAGAAAGGTTATATATTTTATAAATCTTTGAAATACAGCAGAACATAAAATTCACACTGCATGGAATCAGTTCCTTAAGTAGCAAATCCAAAGACAGCAAAGCCCTAACCCTGGAAGGCAGAACTGCAGCTGGTCACATTGCACCCACAGTCTGAGAGCAGATAGAGATGATGAATATTGATGTTCAGCCTGATTCCTCTTTATTCTTTCATTCAGAAGCCCAGACGATGGGATAGTGCTGCTGCCACAGCGAGGATGGGTATAATCATCTGGAGAAACCCAACCGAATTCTGCTAACCCTCCTATGTTCAGAGGCTTGTTTCCATGGTGATTCAATATCCCATCAATTTCACAGTCTAACAATCAAATGTAACCATCTAAATATGAAGAAACACTGAAATACTATAATTCAAATCCACGTGTGACCCTCCCACGTCCATTCCCCTCCTTAACACTATGGCATTTTTGCGTGGATTTTTCCTCTTTCTTTGCACACATGTATTGCTGACCTTTTCCACTTGAATTGTGTCATACACACACACACACACACACACACACACACACACACACACAGAGCTTAAGTTAGTTGGGCATTATTTCCTTTTAGAACCTTTTATTTCATTCTTAGCCAAGCAATCACCAAAGAAGTTGACTAAATGTTTTGATATTACATCTACTTTTCTAAATGATAAGGGATAGGTAACAATAAAATAGCATCCCAGGGGACATTTTCATGTCTTACTTGCTGTTTCTTCTTTAAAATTTCCATCGTTAAAACCTTGAAATGGCCACAGGCTGTGGAAATAATAGCTTCAGCAGCAAATAAAAGAACTATCTTTATAGATGGAAGGTGTGAAAAGGAATATTACATCAGTCTTTTAGCTTTCCTCCCCTAGAACACCGTAGTGTGTTCAGACAAATGAGACCTGGAGATTGGTCCTTGAAACGTGTGTGAGAATTTTTCATACAGGAATTTGTGAAATTTTTGAAGGCAAATCTTAATTGAGTCTGTCTTTTTTTTTTTCCTAACTTTTCATTTGGAAACATTTAGGCACAGAGGAGATAATGAACTTGGCAGAGAGTCAGAATAAGACATTGATGAAGATGCGCATGCGCAATAAGATGGACAGTTAAGTGCTTCTGGCTTGCATTTTCTCAGACAAAAACAAAACTATACTATTCCAGTTATGTTTCATGGTTCACTGAGCAGTCGTAATAACACATTTTAAATACCTATCAAATGTCATAAAAAGTCATTTAATATTGTCCTCGATATGTAAATGGAAAATGAAAACTGATGAAGTTCATGTATATTTTGTGCTGGTTCAATACCCTAAATATAGCACTTTGAGTCATTCAACACACATACAGTCAATTGTAGTAATGTGGTCATATTAAATAAGATCATGCTACATTGTGTCAAGAGAAAGTGGTCATATTAAAAAGGGGTTCTTTTAATGAGGCTCTAAACAATTTCTTTGGCTGCATCACAGCCTAGGTGGATAATAAAAATTGCCTTTGAACAGAGTACTCTAAATTTTTACAAGACTCCAATTCTCCTGTGCAATTATAGAATTTGAAATGTAATTCTCCCTGGAACCATAAAAGAATTAGACCAGAGAAACGCTGTTAAGAATAAAGCAAGATAAAAAGTAACTGCTTCAAAGACCCTTTTTATTTTTCTATTTCTTGGTGTCATGTTGTATTCCCAGTTATCAAGTTGTTATGAAAAAGACAATGAAAATATCCACTCAGACACTGGAGTGCTGCTGGAATGTTGACTCTGGAATATTTGTTCTCTTAATAATAATGTATTGATGCACTGCCATCCATTATCCATAAAATGTACAAATTATACAAAATATATGATTCCCAGATAAATGAAGAATCAGCCAAGAAGCAATGGTCAGGAGAGTATTTACTGTGGATTCATCACTGTATTTGTCCCAGAGAAACAAATAGACGGTGTGGACACAAAGCCCAACCCTGTTCCAGGATTGACTCTCATATGAACAGAGATACGATACGCTAATTACAGTGTAAGATGCTACCTGTGTGGCATTCCTCAATTCATCTGGTCCTAGGGACCATTTCTCAAGCCCGGCCATCCTTTCATATCCACAAGCATCTGCTGCTAGATTTATAAAGATGATGATAACATTCAACACATTATTTAGATGTTGGTACAACAAAGAATCTGGTGCAAGATAGTATGGTACCACAAACAAATATCTGATGGGAAACACAAGAACAAATTCTAATGGTGAGCAGATGCATGAATCCTGTCCTAATTTATGAGTCTGATGTTTTCCCTGCTACAAAATGCTTCCAGTGAGAAACTGGGTATCTGTTTCTGTTTCTGTCTTTTGATTTATTTTTATTGTTTCTAAATTTTTTTTAAGTTCGATGTTTTAAGTTTAAAATTTATTTTTTAATTATCTGTATGTGTGTGTCTCTGTTTGTGAGTAAATGCAGGTTGATGCAGTTCTCCCAGAGGCTAGAAGACAGCATTGAAACTTCTGGATCTGGACTTACACTGGGTTTTAAGGCACTGAACATGGATATTGAGAAGCAGACTCCAGTCCTCTGGAAGAGCAAAAAAGGCTCAACAATTGAGCCACTCTCTAGCCCTCTGTGTTCCATTTATTAATCATATACGTAAATCAGAATGTTTGCTTCAGTAATTCTAGACAAATTTTAAGTTCCCATGAATTATAACCCATACCTTCTGCACAAAATGTTAAAATACAAGGATATGTGAGGTCTATAAGCAATGAAATACAATTATTTGAGGACTTAGGCTATGCTTGGCCTTAAGGTGTAGTTTATATTCACTAATTCTTTTAATTCTCACTAAAGTCCTATGATGGGGGTACTTCTGTTAGTCTCATTTTAAAAATTAATAAACCAAATTCAAATAAAGCAAGTGACTTTGACAAAGTTAGGTCAGACTATGGAAGGCGATGCTAGGATTCAGAACTTTGTCTTACTCCACTGTCTGAAATATTCATGGTACTCCTCACTGGGCTCAGCACTGAGAGAAAATCAGAAAAGAAATATGCTTCAATATCCATTTCAGAATATGATTCCTTGGCTCCTCCACAGACAGAAATGAATACAAACAAATAAATATGGTATTTTAAAATTGTGATGTGGATGCTTTTAAAGATACTAATTAAGCATTTTAATAATTATTGTTCATGTAAATCATAAAACACCTTCTAGAAAACAAGATAGTGACACTTCAAAGACTTCAACAAAAGTGAAGGGTGAGCTCAGCTGACCACTGTGCACAAACTGGAACTGTTAAGGATGCTTTGGAAGGAGGGAGGTTGGCCTTATTTAAGAGAGGGCAAATGCCTGTCACATGCCAGCCCAATATGTTATATAAATAGTTTACATTTTTAGATGCAAGAAGAAAATAAGCCTATCTAACTACTGAGAGATAAATAATACTAACATTCCTGATTTCAAGATGTTGTGAGGAAATTGAATGAAGGACAATGTTGAAATCATCACACCAAGTGTAATAGAAAACTAAATTTATTATGTGGCAATATGATCTGACCTCTGACACTGGGAAAAACAAATTATTTTTATCTATATAAATGGATAAATGTGCTTCATTCATTTGTAAACACACATATACTTACATGTATGCAAGCATACATAAATATATACAGATATATGTACACATACAACAGTATACAGACATGTACACATGTATATAAACACATACACCTACAAATTTGTACATGGGCATATATATACAGATGTAAAAATGCATATATAAAGTCATATATAAACATATGGACTTACAAATATATATACATATATATTTATATATGTAAGTGCATATATCTATATATCTATGTATCTATGTATCTATGTATCTATCTATATATGTATATATATATGTATGTGTGTACATATATATCAAAACTCCTTCTCAGGGAAGATATAAGCCCTATCAACCCTTTTTCCTAAACATTCAATGATAAACTCGGGCACAATTCCATTAAATGCACTCTGGGCAATCAATCAACTTATTGGGATTCCTTGTAAGGTATAGATCAAGAATTACTTATAGCAGTGTGGGTACTCCCCCAAGAGGCAAACTTGAAAGCCTTTATCATGCAAGGATGGGGGCTTCCCTATAGTCATATAGATGAAGATTCCCACCTTGGTCAATATACTCCAGCCTCTCTCCAAGGCTGTGTAGATAGAGTTTCATACAGCAGGTGCTATGTGATGATCCAATGACCCTCTCCTCCCTTCCATGAAGGTGTTTAAATAGTCAACAATACAAGGTGTGATGATATTTTCACAAGTATTTATAGCTGAACACCCCACGCTGATGGTTACTTGGCTCAGTCCCTCAGAATATATACAATCAAATGCATACCTGCATACAAACATATACACATATGTACATATGCACACAAAATGCATGCACCCAAATGTAAACATACACAAATGCAGGAACATTTATATATGTACACACACACACACACACACACACACACACACACACACACACACACACACACTTCCCACTTCAAATGAACTGTTTGTTATCCATGCCTTAGCACCCATCCTCTGGAAAAACAGATTAAGTCATTTCCTATCCCTCGCATTCTCTATGCCACTATACCATTCTGAGATGAGGGATTCCTTGACCTGCACTAGCCTCTAAAGATAGCCTTGTTCTCATCAGTTTGATTATCTCAAAGTCCATTCTTTCACAAGTGGGCTAGATATAATTAAATTACATAAATAAAACAAAAGAACTTAAGGACGACAAAAATTTGATAAATTATTCCTTTAAGTTATTTTGATCAAGGACAATAATAAGAAAACATTGCTTTGTATATTTCAACATTTCCACTTTTGCTCATAATAGAAAATATTAAGCATCCTGAGATGGCTAATTTGTCTGTTAACTCAATAGCATCTAAAATTGCCCAGAAAATGAACCTCTAGGTCTTTCTATGAGGGAGTTTTGAGACTGGGCTAACTGATGTGGGGAGATGCACTGCAATTGTGAGTGGCACCACACCATGGGCTGGGCCCTGGACTAAAGAAAATGAGACACGAGCTGAACACCACAATCCATTTTTCTGCTTCCTAACTGTGAATGCAGTATGATCTGCAACTAACACGACTGCTGCTGTGCCTTCATACCTTCCTTAAATTGCTTGAGTATTTGGTCACTGTAGTGAGAACAATAGCCAATCCACGCAATTTATTAAATTCACCTTATATACAACCTACTTTAAGGTTATCAACCTAATACCTGCTTTAAGCAGATCTACCTAATTCCTCTTCATAATACACAACCGTAAGGTTATGGGTGTCCTGTGTCTGCTCAGGGCTCAGGGCTCTGGACGCTCGGGAAGAGGAATGTGGGATGGGAGAAGTTTTGATTGTTCTTGCCCCACACTGCGCCAGGCTGGTGTTGGGCTATGGGAAGCTGTGGGACACTGTTTCAGAGGTAGGGAAGGGCAGTCTGTGGTCCTCAGGGACTGCTGAGCTGGCTTGGGGGTCACTGAGCCTGCAGGGAGGCCAGGGCCATCTGGTTCTCAGGCTCTTGTGCACCCAGGTACCTCTGGATGTTGCAGGAGAGCTGAGAATGGAGTTGGGGTCCATGGGCTGTATCTAATCCTGGCCCGAAGGGGAGAGGAGGAGAGCTCTGGCTGGGTTCCTCTGAGATGAAAGTGTCCTTGGATTGTTCGGAGGGTGGCTTGGCTTGGTGTGAGCACTGAGAGGCCTTCGGAGGGAGATTAGATAGCCAACTCTTTAGATGAAGGCCTGTTCCATTGCTCCCCACTTTGGATCCCGATGAAAAGAGGCAGTGCATGATTTTATTTATTGTCATGGTGGAGAGTGGCGATGAGTAAAACCATACCCCCTTTTCTCAGGACAGGCCTGAGATTAAATACCTTTTGCAGGGAGGAGTGTCTGGGAAGGGGAGTTTATTGGCTAAGCCTCCAGGCCTATAGTTACTTCATTAAAATGGAGATCTGTTGTGAGTCTATGTGACCTGTGGTCACATCCTCTACCTGTAGAGGGGCTTGGGGCATGGCCCTTACATGACTGATGACCACAAATCTATGGAGGTCTGAGGTCTCATGTCAGGATCCTACTGTCCAGGAGTGTGGCAAAATGCCTACAGCCCCTGCCGGGTTATCGGGATTTCAAGCCTGTGTTCATCCAGGGACCAGGCTGCCTTTCAAGGTCCTACACACAACATTCTTCATCCACTTCTACCTGGGTTTTACCACCCATGAAACACATGAGCTATTGATCCTTCACCTATAGATTCTAGGCCTTACTTATTTGTATACTACTAGAACACAGATCACCAGGCCTCTGAATCTCCACACCGATTCATTCATTCATTTAAATTAGAGGTTCTCAAATAGAAGGGCAAGGTATTGTTTCCTGTACCCAGCTGGTATCAGCAACCTCACAGGGCTATTTCAGCTTGCACAGAATCAGTGGTTTTATATTCTCTGCAACATAATTTTGTTTTCTCCATATCTCTTGGATTTATTCCTGGCTGCCTAAGCCATTGTACAAGGCGAGAAAACAGAAAACCTACTGTAGTCCTAAGGCCTAACTTGGTAGAAAATTGTTGTATAGAATCATAGAACTAAATCTGCAGAAATGCATGTGGATCTCTTAAAGCAGCCTGCCTGCCTAACTGCCTGAGCACTGACCCTATCTGCCCCGTCACTGGGTCCATCCCTATTAGATTTCACCTCCTAATTTAAATGCCATTTTTCTGCTCAGGAAATCCCAGATCCTCTTCCTAACTGTAGCTTCTTGGGATTTTTCCAAATTACCTGACCCGTGACAAGCTACCCAGACTGCTGTGCATTTAGTTTGTCTAATATATGTCCCTCATTCTTAGCTGTAAGACCCTCGAATCCAAAACCTGTCTTCTTGTGTGATATCACTGAGATCTTAGATCACTAATAGGGTGAGTGAAAGAACATTCAGCC
Source organism: Mus musculus (assembly GCF_000001635.26). Lineage (NCBI taxonomy): Eukaryota > Metazoa > Chordata > Mammalia > Rodentia > Muridae > Mus > Mus musculus. Next base: position 124,554,844 of record NC_000067.6, read on the forward strand.
TGAAACTAGTTGCTATAGCAGACAAAGTAAAAATGTTCAGTATACCTCTGCCCTTCAATTGCTTGAAAGTAATATGAAAAATTTGGGAACAGAGTAGCTTCTGATACTGTATAAGTGCTACATAGAGGGCTAGAGAAAAACTCTGTTTTAGAATTAGAAAATAAACTTTAGGTTATTGGAATAAGGAAAGGTTTATTTAGAATATCTCCATGACAGATTGAAATTGTAGAGAGCAGAATATTCCAGGAGGTTGGGAAATTGTGCATTTGATGTGAGGCTATAGGGATGCTCTCTGAGGACCATAGGGAGAATAGAGTAGAATTCTGACACATGGAAGCATCCAGAGAAATAAGGAAAAGTGCTCCCCTAGGCTCCCTGTTATCACTGCCTGGCACATGCCCTATCTGAAAGAGATTAAAGTTCCTTCAACTGTAAAGCTTCGCCAGGATCCCAGCCGGGTCCAGGCCAGTTGCTAATCCTTTCTCAGTATCACAGTTAGGATTTTGAGCCACAGGTTTGGTTGAAACTTTTTAAGCAATCTTATATAAATGGATCAAATGTACATATTATTATTAAATATCAGTCAAATTCAAAGATGGCAAATATGGCTCAGCCATTAAAAAAAATAAAAAATCCTCACTGCTTATTCACTGGGAGGTGAGTTTTGTTCCCAGCCCTCACAAAGCTTGACTCATAGCCACCTGCCAGGTCCATGGGATCAGATGCCCTCTTCCAGTTGCCAGAAATGGACATCAATATCTTTATGGACATCAATAGCATTGTGCTACTTAGGACATGCTTCTGTAATAGTTAAGAATTTGGTAACAGCCACAACTTTAGTAGCTCTCTATGGGCTCCTTTAAGGAGAGGCCTCTGAGTTATTCAAAGACTGGACCAACTACTATAAGAATGTAATAGTGTTTAGTCAAAAATAGACCAACATCCATGAATCAAATATGCCTGCATGGACATCTTATTATGGGTGAGAGGACAAGCCCTGTGCCATCACCAGCTAAAATGGATGGCTGCTTTCAGTGTACAAACCTTGTTCCCTTGTGAAAAGAGTGACTGTGTGTCTGAGGAAAGCTAGACTTCTTTGGCAAAATGTGGTAAAAAGAACAGAAGCACAGTTGGAGCCTGAGTTAGACCAAAGGCTTGCTAGATGTTTGATGTCTCCCGGTACTGTCAAGGTCTTTGGCATTCATAGACACTTAGCAAAGTATTAAAGACCTCAGCTGCCCTGGAGCTTCCAGTGTGGAGAAGGCAGAGGAGAGAGAAAAACACTTTCATGCTAAACTCATCTTGGTTTTCCCCTTTTGTCTTTCCCTTTGACTCTTCATTTTTTTGCATTTCTCTCTTAGGTGAAAGGCTCATACTTTGAATCCTGTGAACACCCTGTGCACATGGTACAAGGAGAGCTGTATGATGTGACAGTCAGGGAACCGAGTTCTCTAACCGATCTTGGCAAGAAAATAGTCAGATAGCACAGCAGAAAGTTTCTCAGAGATATTTCTACATGAAGGTCAGACAGGTGCTCCTGAATTCTGGCTCCCAGGGCCCTGACTTGGGATTACCATAAGAATAAAACATACAAAATCCAGTCCAAACTGCAAACAGCTCCTTCCCACAAAATAGGGGGAATGGTTTCATAGAGGTAGAGCCTTTACAAAAATAATGAAAGATATGTGTTAATATTCTTCAGTTTAATTTTATTTTGAATTACATGTACATTTAAGTGTCTATGTGTATGAATGAGGGTGAAGTTGACTATAGAGGCCAGAAGAGGGCATCATATCTCCTTGAACTGGAATTATAAGCACATAGCAGCTGCCTGATTTGAATGATCGCAATCAAACCCAGATCCTCTGAAAAAGCAGTGTGCACTCTTAACTACTGAGGTACCTTTCTAGCACCCATATTAATATTTTAATATTAAGACATTTATTAAAATTTCATATTCTTCTGTCTCCTGAAAAGGAGATTTACAAGGATAAGAGGATTGCATATGTTGGCAAGTTTGATATCTGCTAACACTTTTACTTTTTAAAATGGGAGCATCCTGGAAAGGCAGCTCAGAGGATAAAGTACTGACTAGGAGGACCTAAATTTGAATATCCAAAACTTTCATAGAAGAAGAATATAGTAGAGCACAAGAAATTTCAGCACTCCAATAGGGACCTGGAGGCAGATAGGGGAATGCCTAAAAATGTGTGGGTCAGATAGCCTTGGATATACAGCTGATAAACAAAGAGGAAGGCAAGGACTGCACAAAGGTTGTCTTCTGATCTCCACACATACACCGTGATACACTCCTGTCTGCAAACACATGTACACATGCACCTGCACCCACACAGACATACACACAAACACAAGAGCACACACACACACACACACACACACACACACACACACACACACACACTAATAAAAAGGAGAAATTTTCTGATGTGGGGGATAGATATATCCAGTGCTACCCAGAGTCTTATGACTGAGCATGAATAAAATCATCTCACATTCCATGAAAACCTCTGGAAGAACACCTCTAGTTGTGGGCTTCTGTATATAGCTTGAAATTAAATCACTGTCTGTGTTCATTGTAAAGCAAAAATGTTACTGAATTTAAAATTAAAGGTTAAAATATATTGTAAGCTAGAATACTGTAAAATCATAGAATCTCATTTGAATGGCATTCTAAAATGGCTCAGTTTTAGCTGGAATTTGAAATGATGTTTCTTGGTCTTCATTCTCATGCTGGTATATGTGTGTAAACCAGTAGTTCACTCTCCTTAACTGTTATTCTTTAGTGATATCTGCTTTGGTTTATGATAAAGCATCTTCAATTATCCTAGACCTTGCTTAATAAGATAGAAAAGATGAGCAGAAATCCCCTTCTGTTTCCACATCCCTAGGGTTGGGATTCCAAGTAAAGACCACCATGCTCAGATCTCTGGGCTCCAGCGTCAGATAGCCTTGGATACACCACCTAGAGCCATCTTCCCAGTCTGCAGTCTTTAAGAATGACTTGGATCTGACTAGCCAGCACTGCTGCTAAGGAGTCTTAGTCCTAAGGAGAGTGCAAAACGAAATAAGAGGAGGTCACAAGATGGCTCAACTGCTCAAGGAGTTTTTTCCAAGCCTGACAACATGAGTTTAATCACTTAGGACCTAGGAACAGAGTCCACACACTTGCTGCTTGACTTTACAGATTTATCTCAAATAGAAATATAGTTCTTTTATTTATTCTGAAATTTAAAAACAACAATTAAAAAAAAAACAAATAATAAAATAGGGGCACCTAGCCTAGATCTAAAAATTATGTCAAGTGGTGAAGGATATAAGAACAAAGGGCCTAAACATTTTCAGTCATACTCCCTGAAAGCCTGGAACAGGTCAAGTCACATAGCTTTCTATCTCTTTCAGCATACCCTACTTGCCAACATCTAGGCTAGCCAGTTGCCAGCTTCAAAGACCATCTATAAGTGAAAGTAATAGACTTCCCTCACAAGGTGGTGTTTCCTTCCTCTTATCATTGCAGTCAGATGCCAAGGTGTGATTCACAGCCAGATGTTAGTGAAGACATAACATACAACAAACACATTGAGGCTGGAGAGATGGCAAAGATGTTAAGGGAACTTGCTGTTCTTGCAAAGGACTAGCACCTATGTCAGATGGCTCACAACTGTCTGTAGGTCCAGCTGCAGGTGATCTGTCTGCCTTTTTGGTCAGAGATCAGAACCTTTACCTTCACCCCCAGCATGTACATAAATAACACAAAAAATGGAACAATAATTGTTACAGATAATAGCAATGTTAGATGCAAAGAGATGAGGACAGGATTTCCCCACCTAAAGCAATCTTAAACCTAGTATAGAGCCATGCTCAGTTTATTCTGGTCCACTCTGTGATCTGTAAAATGTATCTAAAGTTTTTGCTCTAATGCACAGCTATTCCCTACTGTTGAATAATGGAGTCGCCCTACATGAAGCATCCATTTGTCACAATGGCATTTCTTTTAAGAGAACTTCTGCTGATCAGAAGTACAATTATAACAAGTACCTGTAAATGGTGTTCAACTTGGAAATATAGGCCTATAAACTTATTTTACTCTTCATTAACACTTATGAGTCTGTCTGATCCCCATAATATAATTAATATTACTTTCAATGAGATACCCCTTATTGTCTTCATTTGTTCATTCCTTCCCCATTTCTTAACAATGAAAGAAAGGCTTGGGGCGTATTTCAGTTGGAACAGTTGGACTGGAGCTGTGGATTCCATTGCTACCACATAAACTGGTTATAGTGGTGCATGCCAGTCTTCTCAGCACAGAGTGGGTAGAGACGGGATGCTCTGGAATTCAAGGGTATTGTCAGCTACACAGGGAGTTTGGTGCCAACATGTACTATGTAAGACCCTGTCTTAAAATGGAGGAGCTAGAGAAAGTAGCCAAGGAGCTAAAGGGATCTGCAACCCTATAGGTGGATCAACATTATGAACTAACCAGTACCCCGGAGCTCTTGACTCTAGCTGCATATGTATCAAAAGATGGCCTAGTCGGCCATCACTGGAAAGAGAGGCCCATTGGACACACAAACTTTATATGCCCCAGTACAGGGGAACGCCAGGGCCAAAAAGGGGGAGTGGGTGGGTAGGGGAGTGGGGGTGTGTGGCTATGGGGGACTTTTGGTATAGCATTGGAAATGTAAATGAGCTAAAAAAACAGAAAGGAATGCAAAAGAAAGGAGCCAAAAACAAAAGAAAAAGTAAAAAAGGTGTCATAACATAAAACTACAATCTGAGACAGAATATGTGATATGGAAATAGAAAGCAGAGTCAATAGTCAGGCTAACATGGGAGAAGGGACACAGATACATGCATAAAGAACTATAGGCAGCTAACAAATGCTGAGACTTTAAGAAGAAATACTTCTTCCAATGAATAAGCCTTCTAACTTATTATATATACCAATTAGTCGGCTCTTAAGTCAAATACGCATAATAACTAAATAGAATGATAAAGCTATATTTATAGATGCATACATATTATGCACATGCATGCATGCGTGCGCGTACACACACACACCTTAGTTCAACAAGGAGTAAAAGGAGTTGTAGGAGGGTTAGAGAGAGGAAAGGGAGGGGAAGTGATGTAATTATATATTGACTTCAAAAAATAAAAGAATGAAAATTTAAAAGTGTTAGAACTCATTATTATAATCTATTCTGGAAGCTTTTAGAATACAGGACCCACACTTGTCAAAGCTGTGCTAATATGGTTTTGACAATAAACACATAGGCAATCAGGAAAGTGAGAAAATAAGTCTGAGGGTTGTAAAGATGATAACAATGATGGCAGGCTACAGGAGTTTCCCAGAGGGGACATTAGCTGCGGAAACATCCATTTTTATTAAAACCTGTGCATTAGCAATCTCCCTCATTTGAAATTGAGATTCAATCCATAACATTTTCAGCCTGAACACTGTTACAGAACATAGAAATTTTCTTCCAATAGATAAACCCCAAGAGACAAGTTCCGTGTGAATATCAAATACTTGTTTGCCCACAGGTGTGTTCTAGATATGTTTTTGCAAACTAACTCCCATCAACTACATCCTATTATTAATGTCCTTCAGGACATACTTAGTTTTTTAAAAGTCTTTGGGGGCCATGTCACTAATGGCAGTATTTTTTTCTGCATCTTGAACTTAGCAACATATTTGAATACATTGACTTATTTAGCTAGAGTTTGCCTAGAGAGTCTTCTCTCCATAAGAATTGCTATAATAGAAAAATTGTTGCTATATTAATTCTTAAGAATCATAGGATGAGGAATGGAGAGATGGAAGTTAAATAGCACTTACTTCTCTTGGAGGGGACCCACATTGTCTTCCTAGTAAACATATTGGGCTGCTCACAACTGCTTATACCTCTAATGCCAGGGAATCCCACACCTTCTTTTACCTTTCACGGGTTCCTGCATGAATTTGGCCACATTCATTCACACATAGACACATGAATACAAATAGACAAATAAGAATCAAATATTTAAATATGTATTGCCAGGATCACTGTAGATGAACTTCACAGGCCACTGATCTAGAGTCTAGGTGTTCTGAGGCATCTTGAATCCCTGTATCTTATTTTCTGTAGGGCTAAACTTAGTGGTTGTTATTTACATAGCTAGACATGATTAGAATTTTAATTTTATGCTAATTTTGGCACCAAGTTTTATTACATACCTGTAATATTCGATCACCACTCATTACCTTTGGCCATAGTAGAGAAAGTCCTGTCTATCAGGATTCTTCAATGTGCCAGTCATAGACAGACTGTTTGGAAGGATATGGTTTCTTTTAATCTTCACAGATAGTTAGTGAACTATTGTCATTTCCAACTTAAAGATTAGAATAGCCAGAAGCTGGAAAGAACCCAGATGCCCCTCAACAGAGGAATGGATACAGAAAATGTGGTACATCTACACAATGGAGTACTACTCAGCTATTAAAAAGAATGAATTTATGAAATTCCTAGCCAAATGGATGGACCTGGAGGGCATCATCCTGAGTGAGGTAACACATTCACAAAGGAACTCACACAATATGTACTCACTGATAAGTGGATATTAGCCCCAAACCTAGGATACCCAAGATATAAGATACAATTTGCTAAACACATGAAACTCAAGAAGAATGAAGACTGAAGTGTGGACACTATGCCCCTCCTTAGAAGTGGGAACAAAACACCCATGGAAGGAGTTACAGAGACAAAGTTTGGAGCTGAGATGAAAGGATGGACCATGTAGAGACTGCCATATCCAGGGATCCACCCCATAATCAGCATCCAAACGCTGACACCATTGCATACACTAGCAAGATTTTATTGAAAGGACCCAGATGTAGCTGTCTCTTGTGAGACTATGCCGGGGCCTAGCAAACACAGAAGTGGATGCTCACAGTCAGCTAATGGATGGATCACAGGGCTCCCAATGGAGGAGCTAGAGAAAGAACCCAAGGAGCTAAAGGGATCTGCAACCCTATAGGTGGAACCACATTATGAACTAACCAGTACCCCGGAGCTCTTGACTCTAGCTGCATATGTATCAAAAGATGGCCTAGTCGGCCATCACTGGAAAGAGAGGCCCATTGGACATGCAAACTTTATATGCCCCAGTACAGGGGAACGCCAGGGCCAAAAAGGGGGAGTGGGTGGGTAGGGGATTGGGGGTGGGTGGCTATGGGGGACTTTTGGTATAGCATTGGAAATGTAAATGAGCTAAATACCTAATAAAAAAATGGAAAAAAAAAGAATAATTATATATAGTATCTTGATTCTCTCTGGAAGTGATTTGTGCATTCAAAGCCAAGACTCACTTTAGCATTACAACAGACTCTCTCTCTCTCTCTCTCTCTCTCTCTCTCTCTCTCTCTCTCTCTCTCTCTCTCTCTCTCTCTCCCTCTCTCTCCCTCTCTCTCTCTCTCTCTCTCTCCCCCCTCCTCTCTCTCTCTCTCTGTGTGTGTATGTGTGTGTGTGTGTGTGTGTTGTGTGTCACACATTCTTCACTATGCAAATAAAATTTCAAAATCTCATTCAAGTCATTCTCTAACAAAATGTTTTGAGGCAACCTCCATGCATTTAGATTTCAGGGACAATATGGGCATCATCAGACCTTGTCTGAGATGTGTGTTCCCAGCTCTGATTCCACCATTAGGATGGCCACTTCTATTCAGAAGCTCTATATTTTAAAGCAATGATGATTTCTCATTCATAAAGGACACAAATGGATTCCTTCTAGTCAGAAACAGCATGCTGACAAAGGGAGACTATACTAAGAAAGATGCATCCAAGCAGCTGTTACAAATAAAGATGGGAGAATAGCACTTTAAGTAACTGCTTTACCAAGTGAGGACAATTTCCTCAGAAACCATGTCATCATGATGTCAAATCTAAGAGCAACAAGAGTGCAAATGGATGGAGAGAATGGAAATCTTTTGCCTGACAGTTTTGGGAGGACCAGAATTTGTATCCTGTACCATATAGTTCTATGTCAATTTGAAACAAGCCAGAGTCATCAGAGAGAAAGAAGACTGAACTGAAAAAATAAGAACCAGCTGCAAGTTTTGTTTTTTTGTTTGTTTGTTTGTTTGTTTGTTTTAGTGATTAATGGAAGAGGGCCCAGCACATTGTGTGGTGGTGCCATCCTTGGCCTTGTGGTAATTGGTTGTATAAGGAAGTAGGCTGAGCAAGCCAGGGAAAGAAAGCCATTAAGCAGCACTCCTGCACAGCCTCTGCATCAGCTGTTGCCTACAGGATCCTGCCCTGTTTCAGTTCCTGCCCTGACTTCCTTTGGTAATGAACAGTATTATAGAAGTATAAGCTGCATAAATCCATTCATCCTCTACATCCTCTATTGTTTTTTGTTCATGGTGTTTTGTTGCAGCAATAGAAACTCTAAGACAGACCCTGAAGACCCATGTAAAGATATGGGTGTGCTGATACATGCTCACCATCTCAACAATGGCAAAATTGAAAGCAGAGATAGGTGGATCCATTAAGGTTCATTTACTATATACATTGCCTACTTCATGAGTTACAGCGCTTGATTCAAACAAAAGTAAGATACCTGGGTAGTATGTTAAGGTTTTCCTCTGATCTCCAAAGAAAACCAACACACACACACACACACACACACACACACACACACACACACACACACACACATCACTAAATAGGAAAGAAGATGGAACTGGAAAGATTGTTTAGTGTTAAAGATCATATACTATTTCTGCAGAGGATCATGGTTCTATTCACAGAATCCATGCTTACCACCACTTATCACTCCAGTGTTAGGGGACACAAGAGCCTCTTATAGCCTATGAATACATCCTCACTTACATATAGACACACATATACACAATGCAAAATGCACACATAAAATAAAAATAATAAAATGTTCTTTAAAGTGGTGATGGAAAGGAATTTGGAATTTTTCTATTATCTAGAGCAAAGTATAAAATGTTTATTAGTGATATTTAATCAAATATTATTCTGTACCTACACTTCACAGTTATTTATTCTGTGCTTATTAAATACTGAATATTGTTACAACTGGAATGTCAGTGTTTATTTTGATTTTAAAAGGTATTGCTCTGAGAGCATGCAGTTATTAGAAAATTCTATAAGAAGTAAGTACGATATACCATGAGAATTAAAATACAGAAGAGGACAATAAGAAAGGCCATTTACAAGACTATATGTTAGGAATTAGTCTGGCTTCACATATATTGCAGGGTAAAATATTCTAAGAAAAAGAAACAGGGAATTGGTAGTTTGAATGAGAATGTCCCTCATAGGCTCATATATTTGAGTGGCACTTCTTGAGAGAGATTAGGAGGTGTAACCTTGTTGGTCTAGGTATAACCTTGTTGAAGCAGGTATGTCATTGTTGCAGGGATTCTGTTACTGGAGGTGGGCTTTGGGGTTTAAAAAATCCCAAATCAATCCCAGAGTGCTTCTCACTCTCTTCCTGCTGCTTGTGGTTCTGCACATAGAACTCAAAACTGCTTCTCTAGCATCATGTCTACCTGCATGCCACCATGCTTCCCACCATCATGAAAATGTACTAAATCTCTTTCTTTAGATTAGGGAAGTTATCTTCTGTAATTTTGTTGAAGATGTTTGCTGGCCCTTTGAGTTGGGAATCTTCACTTTCTTATATACCTATTATTCTTAGGTTTGGTCTTTTCCTTGTGTCCTGAATTTCCTGGATGTTTCGGGTTAGGGGCTTTTTTGCATTTGCTTTTTCTTTGAACTATTGTGTCAATGTTTTCTATGGTATCTTCTACACCTGGGATTCTCTATTCTATCTCTTGTATTCTGTTGGTGATGCTTGCATCTGTGATTCCTGATCTCTTTGGTAGGATTTCCATTTCCAGGGTTGTCTCCTTTGTGATTTCTTTATTGTTTCTCTTTCCCGTTTTAGGTCCTGGGCTCAAGCTGTATAAGTAGCAGAGGATTGCTTTAGCTGATATTAGTGGGAGGAGAGGCCCTTGATCCTGTGGAGGCTCAATGCCCCAGTGTAGGAGGATGCTAGTATGGTGAGGCAGGAGTTGGTGGGTGGGTGGGTGAGGTAGCACCCACATATGGGCAGGGAAGGGGAGATGGGATATGGAGTTGGTGGAGGGGAAACTTTGAAGAGGGACATTTGAAATGTAAATAAATAAAATAACCATTTAAAAGAAAAAGAAAGAAAATTTACTAAATCTCTGAAACTGTAAGCCAGAACCAGTTTGTGGTGACTTTCACAGCAAAAGAACAGTGAGAAAGACAGGGAAGTAAGGGGGGGGGGTTTCAGCTCAATTTTCCAGATTGCAGTGCATCATAGCAGATAAGTCACAAAGGCCTGAGTCTAAAGTCACTGGGCACATGATACCCTTACTTAAGAGCAGAGAGAAATAAATGCATACATGCTGCCATCTGAAGTAGGCTGGGTCTTCCCACATCAATTAACTTAATTAAGACAGTTCATTATGAACAGGACATGATCACAGTCCAACAACACACAATTCTTTCTCAGTACTGTCTTCTTAGGTGATTCTAGAACTTCTAGTTAACAATCAGGGATAACCACTAGCTTAGCTCAATCATTTTTCATGATGACCAAAAGAACTAAGAAAATTGATAACTTTCCCTACAGTTGGGAAACACACTTTTAAAATATATTAAAATATTGAGAATGTCATTTAATATATTTTCATCATATTCATCTCATGCCTAACTCTTACTGTACCCAGCTCCATCCCTTACCCCTAACATCCAATATTAGGGTTTTTGTTTTTATAACACACCAAATACAATTGACACTGACCACAGAGTCCTGTGTGTGGAACCATCCGTTGGAGAGTGGGTGATGTCACAGGGTCACACTCTTAAAAGAAAACTGACTCATCCTCCTCTAGAAGCCAAGAACTCCATAGCTCCTTAGATAGGTGTGCTCATCCACAAATGAGAAATCTATGTCATACCACCACCACCATGTCCAAGACTCAGGGACCATTGAGAAACAGGCAGCTCAAAGATTGCAAGAGCCAGAAGCTGGTGAAGCCCTGAGGTAAACAATATCTTCTGGACATACTGGGACTGTTGCACTCAGGAATTTACAGCAGCTTAAAGTTGCCTACACAAAATGCATATAAAAAAAACTAAGTCAGGAAAGAGAAGATACTTGGGATCTCCTACCCTTAAAAAAACCCATTTTTATAAATGAAGGAATAAGGGAAATGATGTTAATGTAATCAAAGCAACAGTAATAACTAAAGAAGTGTCTACTGAAGTTTTTTTGCACAAGTGACCACATCTAGAAACAGCAAGACAAATGCAAGCTCTCTATGCATACATGCCTTTATCATCAATTAGAAGTGAGACACCAGTGAAATATTTCTGCTTTTATCTTCATAGCTACTACTTGAAACTAAAAAAGACATTTCCTCTCATTGTAATTAAGCCATTTGTTTAATGCCTGCTCCCAGGCACAAGTGATTAGAAACCAAAATGATTACCGAGTGCAGCAAAAACCTAATCAATATAACCTGATTCATTTATCATGCTGTGCTATATTACAAATGTTAAAACACAAGTAATGAAACACTCCACATCTTTTCCTTCACGAAGCATTCACTTTATAAATCACATGTGAGAAATATCGGTGGTTGGGTGGGCCTTTCCAAAATGCTGCTTTATCTTCCTTGCATAAATAACAGTGTCCTCATGAATCTCAATCAGGAAAGAGTTATGGCAGTGATCATCAGATTAAATGTGCTTTCATTTGTTCTAAAATAAAAACAGATCCATTTCCACAGGATAGATCACAAATGCATCAAGTGCATTCCAAACTGCTATCTCTGCTTGGTACAGGGGTAAGCTTTAACTGTATTGATTCTCTAAGAAGACAGTCATTGCCCTCATCACTTTCGCTTAGCAGCTGTTAGTGGCAGGTAAGTTTTAACATGAATGCCAGTTTCTTCACTTGCAAGAAAAAAAAAAGCATGACAACAATTCTATAGGACAGCTGAGGAGATGGCTCAGTGGGTAAAAGCATTTGCAGAACAACCATGAGGACCAGAAGTTTAAAACAGAGCACTTATGTAAAAAGCTAAGCAGGGTTATTTACATTCCTGTACCTCCAGTGCTTAAGAAGAAAGTAGAGTCCAAATGATAGCAGACAATCTAGTTCCAGGCAGAGCGAACAACCCTGCCTCAAAGGAGTAGGTGGAGAGTTATGAATCAGAATATCTGATGGCCTCCTCATGTCTACATGTAGACCATACATACAAAGAATTCAGTAATTCTTTTTAGTAATTCAGTGTTTGCAGAATGAGTAAGCCACTCACCCTAAACCAAACAGAGAGTAGGGAATCAATAAGTTAGAGATTTTTTTTCTTTAAAGAAGACATGTAACATCCATTTCAACCTCAGTTAATGGGTCTTGTGCTTTCTCTATTTTCACACAAAAATGGAGGTTTCAGTCCTCATTTTCCTCTTAGAAACTCCAGACTTGGGGCTTGAGAGAGAGAGAGAGATCAGCAAGTTATTGTACATGCAGGAGGACTGAGCTTACTCTCTATCATCCATACCAAAAGAGCAAGTATGATCACAGATTTATAATCTCAGCAGTCTGAGGGCAAAGGGATGGGAATCACCGACACTTGCTGGCTGCTAGCCTAGCTCCAGGTTCATAGAGACACCCTGTGCCAAGGGGGTAAGATGGAGAGTCACAGAACCTGATGTCCAACATCTTCTTGTAGTATACACATGCACACATACAGATGTTTATACACACACACAGTCCACACAGTCTAAATTCTTTATGATAAAGACTCAAGTATTCAGGACAAGTATTACTAACATTTAGAAAACTTCAAAGTAAAGAGGGTAGAAGCCAGAGAAACAGAAAATCTGTGATGACATTGTCTCTCCTAAAAATGACAGGAAATCTTCACTCAAGATACTACATCACTATGTGGTAGCTTAAAGGAGGAACAAGGACAATGGTCATGCTAATGTGGAAGGGTAAATCTTAAGGGGCCCCATTCCTAGTTAAAGAAATAGGGAGATATTAATGACTGATGGGAGGGAGAGAGAGAGTAGTCATCCCCAGGAACCTGGTGACTCTGTAGCCAATATTAAATGGTAAACCCTGAAATCATGTACATATAAATAGCACCAAACAGACAAAGCTGATTTTATCCATATTTGTGTGTGTGCGTGTGTGAGAGTGTGTGTGTGTGTGTGTGTGTGTGTGTGTGTGTGTGTGTGTGTGTGTGTGTCTGCAGCAGCAACAATTAAAGTAAAAGAGGTCATGGGTTAAAGAGGAAATAAGGGGTTAGAGGCAGGAAAGGTAAAGGGGATAATATGTAATTACATTTCAATTTTAAATACAGCCCTGTGTTTGAATCTTCAAGTCCCACATAAAAATCTGGGTATGGTGAGCTTGCTTATAAGTCTTGTTCAGGAAGGAGAGAAAGGACTCTTGAAGCTACCTGGCTAGCCAGCCTAGATGAACAGGTAGGATCCAAATTCTGTGACCTCTGTGTCAAAAATCTAAGACTGAGTATAATAGAGGAAAATATTTGACCTCTATATTTGGCCTCCATATATAGAAAATGCACCCATGCACACAGATTGCACATTCAAACACATAGAAAGCTTTAAGATTGAGAAATGTAATTTTGTGTCTATGGTGTGTCTATGTGTGAGTATGCATACCTGAGTAAAAATTCTATGCAGAGGCCAGAATAAAGCATGAGATAGAGTTATGGGTACTTGTGAACCACTTGACATGGGTGCTGGGACCTGAACTTTAGTCCTCTGCAAGATCCACGATCACTCTTAACTACTGAGCCATCTCTTCCTCTCCCCAGCCCAATATTTAAACAGACACAACAACTTACAAGATGTCATATGTCAAGAAAATTAAGGAGCACACTGAGAACAAGGATGTTGAACATCTATCTATTACCCCTGCACTCATGAGATACAACAGTCAAATTTCAGTACTGTGCTAGAAGCAGATGGCTAAGAATCCACTAAACAGCAGGTAGTAAAACTAGAAGATGTGATGGGTGCCAAAGGACTTAGAAACCTGGAGGAGGCCCCACACCACCCTTCTTGACATAACTATTAGGAGCAGCCTAGTATCCGAATTAAATGTCATCAGGACAGAATTGCATGTGGAGAAAGGTACTCAATATTCTTCAAGGGGCATAACTGGTATTTCTTTTATAGGACATTAAACAACAGCACTGATAAATTATTTGCAGAAAGCTGCCATAAATTGCACTGTGTAACATATGCAGTTCCAAGAATCAGACAGTCTCCCACGAACTTTCATGATAATTTCTTCGCTAGCAGAAAAAAAAAATACAGAAAATGTAACAAGAAAGGTCATCTGGGAAAGATATGGGTTCCCTCTAGCTTACAAATTGAGTCTTCCAGAAAGCAATCAGTACCACAGCCTCCCCATTCCTTGCTTCATATTTCATCTGTTATCTCCTGTAGCTGGGATTGAGTTTGTGATTTCAAATTTCACAGATGGAGCATAATCAGAAAATTTTGACATAAATATGTAACCACTGATTACCAGTGTACACAATTCACTCATACAGAGAAGGCTCACCTAATTTATTGACCAAATATTTCTATGCATGGAGAGTTGGAAGAAAACGGGATAGAGGGAAGAAGAGAGGAAAGAAGAGAGAGAGGGGCTTGCAAAACTCACGATAATTAGATTTTGCGAGAGCCACAGCAAACTTCTTTCTGCACAAACATGAGGACCTGAGTTTAAATCCTCTAGACCACAGTAAAAATTGGGCATAACTGTACAACTTTAATACCAGTGCTGCAAGTTAGGAAAAAGAAATAGGCAGATCTCTTGAACTAATGGCCAGCCACTTCCACTAGAACAGGAGTCCCAGGTTCAGTGAAATAACCTGTATTTAACAAACAAGGTAGAGATATCTAATAAGCAAGACATCTAACATTGACCTTTAGCCTCTGCATGAATACACAGGTGATTGCTCCGATACATGCACACTAATGAATGCATATGTATTCAAGACACACACACACACACACACACACACACACACACATACACACACACACCAGTGTGATAATTAGACTCTCATCACATTTGTTTTTTCTTACAAGGGCTCTGCTTTGCAGTATCTTATTTGACAAGGTAACAAAGAAAAACTGTGGGACTGTATGAAGTCAAATTGAAAGTACCCTACACTCATACAATTGATCTAGTGTAGGGCCCCAACATTAACAATTTTTATAAGTTCCTAGCCAGGCTTAGGAGCCATAGATAGAGACTACAAAATAATTCTTCCCAATTGTTCATTATGTATAATTTTCAATTTAATCTGTGAGAGTTTAATGCATGCACACAAGGTGCTCTGACCATATCCTTTCCCCCTCTAATGCTCCATGAACCCCAGCACAGCCCTCCTACCTTCTCCTCTTTCTCCTTTTTAGTACTCTATGGCATGCAGTTAGTGTTGTCTATGCATGCATTGCTATAAGTCCAGTCTGTGGAACATAGACAACCTGCCATTGGCTGCGCTCTCTATGAAAAATTACTCTCCCTTCCCCAGTGGCCTTCAACTGCCAGTCACTTCTGAGTTAGAGGTTGAGCCTCATGTGCCCCTTCCTCCATGCTGGAACTGTAACTGGCTTGATATTTATTTATTTAGTTAGTTAGTTAGCTAGTTAGTTAGTTAGTTAGTTAGTTAGTTAGTTTTGTTGGATATTTTATTTATTTACATTTCAAATGTTATCCCCATTCCCGGTTTCCCCACTGGAAACCTCTGATCCCCTACTCCCTACCCCTGCTTCTATGAGGGTGCTTACCCACCCACCCACCCACCCACCCACTTCGGCCTCCCTGCCCTGGCATTCCCCTACACTCGGACATCGAGTCTACCCAGGACCAAGGGCCTATCCTCCCATTGATGTCCAACAAGGCCATCCTCTGCTACATATTCGTCTGGAGTCATGGGTCCCTCCATGTGTAGATCTTATGTAGGTAACAGAAGATACTGAGTATTCATGAGTTTAACAGTCACGTCATATCCTAAATATGTTTGGGGACTTTTATAGCACCCACCTCTTTCCCTGGCTCTTATACTCTTTCATCCTAAATCTCAGGAGATATTGTTAATAATTTGTAACAAAATGATGACAGTATTGCTAGAAAAATTAGATTGTAAGGCTGTAGAAGAAACATACAAATATGCTCTACTTATAATTATCTTGTAAATACTCTAAATACATCACTCTCACATTAATTCTATTAGCAGATCTTAAGAGTAGTAGGCTGCTAGAGACTGCTAATTTCTGCTGTACTAGAAAAGGATGTTTCTTTGGAGAAAAGAAGTACATGAAAAATCTTAATCATTGCTTAGTAGCTGCTCTTATAACAAGAGCAGGAAACAAGCAGTGGATCAATTCCACACCAGGAACAGATACAGCTTAACCAAGAGAACATATAGGATAAAACCCAAGCACTTGACAGTTTAGTGTGAAATAATATTGTGTAGTTATTCCCTCTCAGTTGAAACACTCCTTTCTGGAGGGTGGTTGCTTAAGATCGAGGAGGTACACAGCTCCCAATTTCTAAGAGGCTTCTGAAATTTACAAGACCCACAAAAACCATCCCCAAGTTTATATGAATAGTCCTTTCTCTAGCTCCTCCATTGGGGACCCTGTGCTCAGTCTAGTTCACATCTGTGAGCATCCACTTTTGTAATTTTCTGGCACTGGCAGAGCCTCTCAAAAAGCACGATATCAGACTCCTGTCAGCAAGCACTTGTTGGTATCCACAATAGTGTCTGCGTATGGTAACTGTATATGGGATGGATCTCCAGTTGGGACAGTTACTAGATGGCCTTTCCTTCAGTTCCTGCACCAAACTTTGTCTCTGTATCTCATCGTATAGGTATTTTAATCCCCCTTTGAAGAAGGACCGAAGGGGTTTGCAGCCCCTTAGGAAGAACCACAATATGAACCAACCAGTATCCCCAGAGCTCCCAGGAACTAAACCACCAACCAAAGATTACACATGGATGGACTTAAGGCTCCAGCCGCATATGTAGCAGAGGATGGACTTGTGGAACATCAATGAGAGAAGAGGCCCTTTGGCTTGTGAAGGCTCTATGCCCCGGTGTAGGGAAATGCCAGGACAGGGAAGCAGGAGTGGATTGGTTAGTAAGTAGGGAGAGGGAGGATGGGATAAGGTAGTTTTGGGAGGGGAAATGAGTAAAGGGCATAAAATTTGAAATGTAAATAAAGAAAATATCTAATAAAAATAAATAATAATAAAAAGATTATATGAATAGTAACAATTGCCAGAGAAAATTGTAGGAGAATCTTCAACAACTGAGCTTCCCATTAGCCATGCAGTTTGATGAAGGTTGGTACCCATCCTGGTTGTTGTTTTGATGATGGAGCTAACTTCAGGTCAAACATATTCTTATAAGTATCTTTGATGCTCTTATGATCTCACTAAGCTAGATTTGTGTTGAGGCATCTCTTTGGCTTGTCATTAGTTCCCTAGCTGGAAAGAAGAAACATTTTGTTCAAATCTCTATAGAAAAAGTGATATAACAAACTCTGAAAGTTTTGACAGCAAAAGAAAAATCACAACACAGATGCCTAGATGCTTCTCCACTTAGAATGATTAAATTGTTTGCCAACGTGATGCCAGAGGGCTGGAGGAAGACAGGAAATAGTTAATGCAGAATAACAAGAAAACACAAAGCAAAGATGAAAAACAATCCAACCATGAGCTCACTAAGAAAGACACTATAAGTGTTAAAGAATTTCAAAATATTGATAAAGTTTAAAATAATTATGCACAGTGTTTTCCATTATGGAAATAATACAAAGGTAAAACATTTTAATTCAAAAAAATATACTCACAATAACAATACCAAAAGTTACTTTGAAAATAACTTTACTAAAAATATGTAGGACTCTTATATATGAAGCTACAAAACTCTACCAAAGCAAGGACTTTCAATAAATAGGAATATCTGAGCAGTGGTGGCAAATACTTTTAATCCCAAAACTTAGGAGTGGGATGGGAGGCAAGGCAGGTGGATATCTATGAGTTTGAGGCCAGTATATACAGTGAGTTCCAGTACAGTCACGTCTACACAGAGAAACCTGGTCTTGAAACATAAATACATAAATAAACAGGAATTTAAAAACTTTAAAATAAGTAAAAAGGTACAAATAAATGTAATTTTGCATCTTGTTAGTTCCCTTAAAAATTTAGTTTATGCCTAATAATTCTAATTTATGCTCCTTTCTGGTACTTTACTTGTATTTATTTATTTTTATTTTATGTGTTTGGGAGTTCTGCCTGCATGTATATACTTATATTATGTGTGCAGTTCCTGCATAGACTGCCAGCGCATATCATATCCACTGGTTCTTTACTTCTAGAGAATTGGGAAATAGCAGTTGGTGATGGGAAATAAATCCCCATTCTCTGGAAAGGAAGGAAGTCCTTCTACCCACTGAGTCATCTCTCAAGGTGCTTTGTATTTAACTTAATAAAATGGAAAAAAATTAATTTTATTTTAAAAAAAATTTGAGACTACTCAAATAAATTATACAAAAAAATAATAACAAAGAATTCACCCTAAATAGGTTTAAAAATATAAAAACAGAAAACTTAGGATATGTTTGCAACTGCAACTACTAACTGGAAATATTTTTAAAGATTAAATAAAATATGAGATATATGCACCACTGGTAATTAGAATGTGGAATAGCAAGTACTTTGAATGGAAGGGGAATTTGATAGGGTGACTCAGTAGGCAGTGCACTGGTGATTTAGAGAACTATGTTGAAAACCAATGGATGGAGATGATCATTAACAGTCAATACAAAATATTAAGGGATCAGTTGCATACTATACAGGCAAATATTTCATCTTTTCATACATATGCAGATAGAGACAAGAGCTGCGGGGTTCTGGTTAGTTCATATTGTTGTTCCACCAATAGGGTTCCAGATCCCTTTAGCTCCTTGGGTACTTTCTCTAGATCCTCCATTGGGGGCCCTGTGATCCATCCGATAGCTGACCATGAGCATCCACTTCTGTGTTTGCTAGGCCTCAGCATAGTCTCACAAGAGACAGCTAAATCTGGGTCCTTTCAGCAAAATCTTGCTAGTGTATGCAATGGTGTCAGCGTTTGGATGCTGATTATGGGGTGGATCCCTGGATATGGCAGTCTCTACATGGTCCATCCTTTTGTCACAGCTCCAAAATTTGTCTCTATAACTCCTTCCATGGGTGTTTTGTTCCTAATCCTAAGAAGGGGCAAAGTGTCCACACTTTGGTTTTTGTTCTTGAGTTTCATGCGTTTAGCAAATTGTATCTTATATCTTGGGTATCCTAAGTTTCTGGGAGTTATGTTTTTTTTTTTAAAGAATTCAATGTAGCAGAGCACAGTGACCAGTTAAGTCATGGTGAGCTCAGTTCTCAGAGCTCTGCAGGCATCCAAGCATCCAGACTAAGGGAAGAAATCTGAGTGTCTATTCTTATAGAGAACTCAAAGACCAGGCAGGAAGTCTCTGAGCTTTAGATAGTTTATCTCATGGAATAAACCCTACTCTCTTCTATCTCCTTTCTCAAATGCTGGAGTTCTTTCCTCCTTTTCTCATGCAAACGTTGCTTCTAAAGCTAAGGAAGAGTCAGGTGAAGTGGAGGATTCTGCTTTTGAGGTACAATGATAATGGGTTCCTCAATGATTCATCTAACACATTTCAGCAATTAATATATTTACTTTCCATAAAGTTTAATATGATGCCTCTGTGTGTATTCATGTTCACACCACTCTCTGTGTGTGTGTGTGTGTGTGTGTGTGTGTGTGTTCAAGTGTACAATTGTGCATATGTACATGTATGTTTTGTGGAGGCTCCAGTCAACCTCAGCTTTTAGTCTTCAAGAACCATCTACCTTATTTATTGAAATAGCAGGGTGTGACACTGACCAGGAACTTGCCTAGAAGGCCAGGCTGATTGGCTGGTGACCCCTAGGGACCCAACTGCCTCTTCCTTTCCAGGACTAGAATGACAAGAACACACCACCACCATGCATGTGGTTGGTTTGTATGTGAATACAAAAACTGAAAACAAGGTCCTCATATTTTCAAGGCAAGCACTTTACCAGCCAAGACATCTTCCCAGGCCTGTTATCACCATTTTTCAACACTAATATTTGATCAAATTATTTTCACATAAAAGAATGTAAATATTTTGCATTAACTGTGTCTAACTAACTGGTGGTGAAACCAAAGTTTGTACTAAAGCATGCTAATACTTTACACATATTTAACTTTATTTGGCTCCATGAAGGCGACTGAATTGATTTGTATTATTTAAAATTTCCAATGTGCAACATTTAATACTGATAATTTTTCCCCTGGCATTGAATTTATCCTAGTGGTTTGATGGTAAATGTCTAATAACTTGCTTCTTGGTGAAAAACCATTTTAATGCCAGTTTAATGTCATAAAATGCTAGCACCATGACAAAGTTACCAATGGTGCTGCCAAAGAACTTGTACATTTCCTGAAATTTTCATAGTCAACTCAGTAAGCAAGATTCAATAAGATCCATTCCTTTCTGTACATTAAACTCTCTAGTGGACATTAAAGAAGAAATGAAACTAACATGATTCCTATTTTTTAAACATACAAGTGTAGGCTGGCAACATGGCTCAGCACATACAGGCATTAGCAGCTAATTCTAATGACCTGAGTTCAATCTCTGATACCCACATGGTGGAAGAAGAGAACTCACTCTCACAAGTTGTCCTCTCCAGATATCACTGTTGTACTTGCACACCTACATTCAAACATGCAAAAATAAATATGTGTAATAAAAATTTAAACAAATATAAGGGTAAATAAAATAAAAATATAATCACCTCCAAGGATGTGAACTCAGTGGTTGAGTGCTTATATACAAAAGACTCTGAGTTCAATGACTAGCACTGAAAATGTAGTCATCAGCCAAATGATCGAGAAATCTGTGAAAATAGAATATCTCAATAGTCTGCCTTAAAGAACTCCATATGAACACATCATATGTCCACTTTCATATCAATGTCTACTGAAGCATTATTCAAAATTGCTATGTTATAGAACTAAACTAGGTCACAGGAAGAGAGGAATGGCTAAAGAGCATGTGATATACATACACGAGAGAATTTTTCTAATCTGCTAAATAAAAAGAAGAAGCTGTGTCATTTGTAGGAAATTGACTGCCACTGAAGATGCTCATATTAGGAAACTTGTCTCAGACAGACAGATATCATGTTTAATCTTATGTGTGGTTGCTAGGTTTTTATACAGACACATAGAAATCATGTCCATACTTATGCCATGAAAGTAGAAATAAAACTGTCAAGGGAACAAAGGAGATGAATGAAAGGAGCCAGGAAAGGGATAATGTGGGACACAGGGGGATATGCTCATATGCCAGGAGAAAAAAATTAAAGTTGCCTTTTATATTTCATATTTTATGAGATCATTTATAATCCTCTTTCTACTCAAAATCCACAGTTATAATTCGCCCCCCTCCCAGGTTCAGCCAGAATAGAACTGTCAATCAAGTCTGTTTTGAAGCCCCTCCTTCTGCCTATGTCCAGTGGAAAATATGTCTTCTGGGTTGTTCATCTTGGATCTTCTCCACCATGTGACTTAGCGATGACTCAGAAAAGAATTCAATGGTAAGACCTCTCTAGGCTTCCTCTGATAATTACTATAATCATGCTGTCGTGTTTCTCCAAGCTGATGTGTTTTTCTACAACACATCAAGAAAATTATTTACTTCTGGCATGATGAATGACTCCCAAGCACAATTCCGACAGATAGTACGATGGCAGTTCATGGCAGACACATAATTTTCCACTGGAATGTATACACAACCTGCTCCTTGTGTTCTGTATGTTGGCATGTGCAGATTTTATGCTTAAAAGAAAAACAGTTTTCAAGTTCTGCTAGACATCAAGTGGGAGGGGAGGTTCTGATTTGGGAAATCCCAGAGTTAATGAAGAAGATGCCTAAAGTATATTTTCTTCTCTAGATATACTGCATTCAAAGTTGTATAAAGTAGTCATTTTAACAGAGAAAGCCAATGTTGGCAGTTTGAAGGGAACCTAAAAGATAAATTACTAAATAGATTTAAATATGTCACTTTAAGTACTAGAATTGACATGTTATCTTGTACACGTGGGAGGCAGGAAAGGAGAAGGCATTGTAGGAAGTTGTTTTATGTGAAAATCGTTGTTCCTGATTAGATTGTCTTCAGCCCAGTACTGTCACTCTGAGATAAAGAAGAAAGCTTCTGAAGAGCTGTGGGACTTGACATTGCACAAAGCCATCTCACTCTCCCAATACCCAAGCCCCTCACAGGAGCCATCGCTTTACCCCTAGTCCATTAGGAAAACATATTTAGGCTATTGTGGTGAGCTGGCCAGTCTTACTCATGCATGCCATAGTTGATTATGAAAATTAGGCAAACACAGCTAATGGGGATGATGAGACGACTCAGGGGATGAGTCAATTTCTGTCAAGTCCGAGGAACTAAGTACAGTCCTCAGAACCTACATGACAAAAGGAGAGAACTGACTCCCACCTAGTTTTCAACTGACAAAGGTGGGTGTACCCACACTCACACATAAATATAAAATAAATAAAGTACAATGTTTCCAAATTGAAAAAGTAAAGAAAAACAATATGCAGATGAGCTGACTAATAAAATACAAAGGTATCAGAGGCATGATGTCTGTGAGGATAAGCCACAGGCAGCAGTATGCCAAGTGTTGCAAGAATCAGTATTAAACCTCTGGTATTATGAAATGATCAGCATTTTGAATCAATCCTTATTAAGAAAGGAACAAATGGAGACTGAGCAACAGACATGGAGAATAAGAGCTTGCACAGCTCTATCAAAGCACTAGACTTTAATTTAGAACACATGGAGGTTAAGAGCATGAGCAGTTATATGGACCCATTGGACTTCAATTCACAGCCCCCATGCCAGGTGTTTTACAACTGATTCCAGCCGATCTGATACCTGGCGTCAGTGGGCTCCTGCAATCAAATGTGTGTGTGTGTGTATATATATATATATATATATATATATATATATATATATATATATATATATATATATATATATACAGTTCTACATAGTTACATATAATTTAAAATAATTCTCTTTTAGATGAAGCAAAGGGCAGAATACTAGTGAGAAGAGGAAATAATATAGGGCTTGGGAGATGATGATTTAGTCACTTCACAAGCATGTAAACAGCTAAGAATAGGAGTGTGTACACCACCTGTAATCCCAGCAGTGTTGACATGGGAAGTGGAGATGGACAGATCCCTATAAGCTTATTGGCTTCCTGGCTTAGCCTACTTGGCAAAGTTCCAGGCCAGTGAGAACCCTTATCTCAAACAAAAAAGTGAGGATCCTGAGGAACAAACAAAACATGAGGTTGTCTTCTGATCTCATGCACTTACATAAACATTCACCAGTGTATCAAAACATTCATTATCATTCACATATATACACCAAAAAAGAGAAAGAACGAAAGAAAGAAAGAGAGAAAGAAAGGAAGGAAGGAAGGAAGGAAGGAAGGAAGGAAGGAAGGAAGGAAGGAAGGATTACAAACTTAAAATAAGACTATGTATATTTCAAAATCCACAACTATTTAAACGTGATCTGTGCTCTTGGTGGCCTTATGGAAGAAAAGCTCATACACCCTCATCTAGAGCACATGATAGATAAAGGAGCCTACAGGTGCATAAGCTGAGATGAAAATGGAGGAAATTATATGTAGCATAATCTCCATATTCCTTCCTCTTCCTCCTGGGACCTGGAAAACCCAACATTTTCTCTCTGGCCAATGATTAGCTTCTGCCATCATTATTGACATAATCAAGAAACAATTAGGGGACCAGATTTTAGTTATCAGCTCCTCCCCCTACAGATTTTTATTATATGTTGGTTCATTTTTTGCATCAATTTGAATATGCTAAAGAATGCTAGGACTGAAAGTTGAACATCATTCTTGGTTGTGCCTGAGAGAGGTTATTCAGAAGAGATATTAGCATTTGAGTCAGTTCATAGAGCAAAGAAGGCTCACTAGCAAAGAGAGTGACATCACCCAACCTTCTGATCCTCTAAGGGGCAAAGAAGCAACAGGGTGGCGGTGGGTGAATTCTCCCTCTCTTTCTATGGTGGATACCCAGCTTTTCTTGGTTATAGTTGTTAAAACTTTGGTTCCTGAGACCTTACACCCTGCATCTGTGATTGTGAAGAAACACCATGGCTAAGAAACTTTTGGAATGAAAAGTATATTTGGGTTCCAAAGTCCAAAGAAATAAACGCTCAAAATGGCAAGGTAGTATGGTAGCAAGCAGCAGACATGAGGCTGAAGCAGGAAGCTGAGAGCTTACAACGTCAGTCACAGAAAGGCTGGGACATGGCTCAGTCTCTTTTCATGTTCTAGTGACATGTTTCAGTCAACATGACACACCTCTTCAGCCTCCCCAAACAGCACCTCTATTTGGGAACAAAGTATTCAAACATAGGAACCCAAGAGGGGACATTCTCATTTAAATGACTTCATACCAGTCCTCTTATGTGTCTTCCATGATGGTTGGCATTAATTGGTATCCTGATAGAACATAGTCACTTGGAACAGGGGCTCCTGGGCATGCCTGTGAGAGATTACGTTGACAATATAAATTGGAATGAGAAGACCCACCTTAATTGAAAGTGGGACCACACTCTTGGAGTTCCTGGACTGTTTTAAAATGGAAAAATATCAAGCTGAGAATTCATTAATCAATCCCTGCTTTCTATTTCTAATAGATATGGGACCAGCTGCTTTAATCCCTTACTGCCTTGACTTCTTCACTGTGATAAACTATACCATTCCCTTTTTAAGTTTCTTTTTGTAAGAGTAGTTTATCATAGCAATAGGAAAAGGCATTAAGAAACCCTCCAAACTTCATTCTTAGCTTTTGACTTCACCTTGACTCCCCTGTTTTCCCATATATTCATAGTAGACCATTTGACTTCTCAACATCCATTATCATGAGATTCAGTTCTTATAACAACTCTCCTTTTATATTTACATGTAAATTACTGGTTCCTTTTTCCTAAAGAACTCAGGCAATATTTTAGGACCCAGACTGCTAATTTCTCATGCTGTCATAATCTCAAGCACAACGCATGTCTCATGAGAATACTGACTTAAACACACGTACACACACACACACACACAAAAACATAAGTAGTAGGGGTCAGGACTGTAGTTCAGTTGGTAGAGTGTTTGCCTAGCATGCATAAAGCCCTTGGTTCAATATCCAGAACTAGAAATCAGGCATAGTAGTATAAGCCTCTATCTCCATCACTCAGGAAGGGGAGAAAGGTGGAGCTGACTTTCAAGTTTACCTTTGGCTAGACATCAAGTTAGAGGCCAGCTTGTGACACATGTATAGCTGTGTCGTAACAACAAAAGAGCAACTACTTGAACATGTTTAAAGCTTCATAATACGGTCTGAGTTCAAAAGAATTCTGCTTGAGTTCTTCCATGTTGAGCATTCTTTCTATGAGCCAGGAGAATGCTGCAGGCTTGGGCTCACCCTGCACTTCAAGGAGCTTCTGATTAAACTTAGATTGCATTCTGAACAGCAGTGCTGAAATTTAGTTCTTTGTAAAAGCATTTCTGTTTGTGCTCTTCCTTTCTGAGATCTTATATCCTCTGTAGCTGCATTTTCTCAGTATTCCTTGAGCTCCATTTAGTATGGAATTAGGGTTCACCAAGCATGAATGTTCCATAAGAGGCCCTGAGCACTCTCAGTTCACTGACTGCATTGTCTTTGAAGAGAAGTTGCAATATCCACACTAGGTTTTCTCCTTTCTTTGAAGAGCTAAGCCCCATGCACTGAGGGTGAGTAAGTCACAAATTCAAAGCTTGCTTTATTCATTATGTCTCCTGCCTTCATTCATTCCTAGGACAAGTTGAAGAAGTAGCTTATCTGCCAGTAGAAAGGTGTCAAAAATATACAAGAAAAATGATTCACAGATAATGTTCAAAAGGCTGTGTTTTAATGTTCTTCCTGTTGCTCTAATAAAACATCCTAACCATAAGCAAGGTAAGGAGCAAAGGGTTTATTCTGCTTACAGTTCTAAGTTACAGTCTATCATAGTGGGGAGGTCAAATCAGGATATCAAGCAGCTAGGCCCATCACATACATGCCCAGGAGGAGAGAGAAATAGGCACATATGCTAACTATTTGCTTGCCCATCATCTAACCTACTCTAGTCTTTTGTTGTTGTTGTTCTGTTTGCTCTTTTTTTATTATATATTTTTTTCATTTATATTTCAGATGCTATTCTCAAAGCTCCCTATACCCTCCCCCTACCCTACTCCCTAACCCACCCACTCCTGCTTCCTGGCCCTGCCATTCCCCTATACTAGGGCATATGATCTTCGCAAGACCCAGGGCCTCTTTTCCCATTGATGGCTGACTAGGCCATCCTCTGCTACATATGCAACTAGAGACACAGCTCTGGGAGGTACTGGTTAGTTCATATTGTTCCTCCTATAGGGTTGCAGACATCTTTAGCTCCTTGGGTACTTTCTCTAGCTCCTTCATTAGGGACCCTATTGTTCCATCCAATAGATGACTGTGAGCATCCACTTCTGTATTACTCTAGTCTTATGAAAGGCATAGTCCATGAAATGGTGCCATCACAATTCAAAGTAGACCTTACATCTTGTGCAAGCAATAATCAAGACAACTTTCCACATACTTTCCTATAGCTTCAACTCATCTAGACAACTCTTCATTAAGATATTTTCCATGTGCTTCTAAGTTGTGTCAATAAAACTAACCATGACAGGGAGTGACTCTATTTTGAACCATGACCTAATGGAACATAAAGAGTAGATTTTGGGGAATTTTTTTAATAAAAAAACACTGTATAGAGATCAAAGTTATGTCCTAATGCATATTAGACAAATATTTTTCTACTCAGTCATACTCTCATTCCCTTCCCCATTTACTGAGAGGATGAGCAGAGCTGTTGTCTTGCTTTCCTTTCTAGTGTGTGTGGCTACTTTGAGGCCTCAAAGGTAGAGTATATAGTCTCCTAGCATACAAAAGTTTATGCAATAAGTAGCTACCCATTGAAGAAAACACTTTTTAGGAAAAAATATATATGCATACTTTAGAGAAATAATTGTTTTCTACATGAGTATATTTTTTATGTAGTTCCATGGGAAAATATGCAAGTTTTGAATAAGTCTTTGCTTGCCTGTTGTGCAGAGACTGAGCCTGAGGCCCTTTCACATGTGGGGACAACATCCCAAGCTCTGAGTTCCACTGACTATATCATACTCCCTTTCCCCTTAGAGGAGCAGGGATTCTTTGTTCTTTTACAGCTATCACTGTATTGTTTTTGAGTGGACACCATGCTATGAGTATCTCTCAGGGTCTCACTTTACAATTTGGAGTATGACAAGGGCATCAGTGTTAATCCCAACTGCTTTGTTTTTCAATCAATGGAAACTTTTTTTCCTTCACTAAAACTGCAGATTCTGTTGTAGAATTTTACTAGCATCCTCTATAACTATAATCCTCTATACTGTTGTAGAATTTACTGATGCCAATAAATGGTTGACTCAACTCCAGGAATGTTAAGTCAAACAAGCCATTTCTTCCTTAAGTTATTTCAATCAGAATGTTTCCTTGCAGTAACAGGAAAGCAAATTAGGATGTACCTCTGTCACATAACTGCCTCTCTAAGCTATCCTCCTGCAAGGTCTCATTAATAATAACAGCTATGGCTTATCAGGAGACTCTTTTGTTAAGGGCTCTATTCTCTGATTTGCAAGCATTATTAGCCCAGTCCACTGAGAAGTTAGCAAGTATGAGACCTGAGAGTTAAATCCAACTGGGAAGTCAAGTTCTTTGTGATTTAAGCTCCCATTATTACTCTTGAGCTCATTAGATGTCAATTCTCTTTGACTCTGAGTTGTTTTGTTGAGTTAAAAAGTGTTTACTTAGTACTACTGGATAAGCAAAACCTTTTCATGGTGTGCCTTCATGTAAAGTGACAAGAGTCCTCTCTGCCTCCCTCATTGCTCAAGATTGATTTGTTCATGCCCTTGTAGTTCACTCCTACTTTTAAAATAAAGATTTAATTTGTTATTTTTAATTGTGTGATGGGCAGGGTATGTGTATATGTGTGTAGGTGCCTGTCAAGGCCAAAAGAGGCCATCAGATGCCCTAGAGCTGGAGTTACAGGCAGTGTCAGCTACTTAATGTATATTCTGGGAAACAAATGCAGGTTTTCTGCAAGTGTAGTATGCACTTGATCACTGAGCCGTCTTTCCAGCCTTTGTCTCCTACTTTTATTACATCATCGAAGATTGATTGATGCCACTTAGGGGAAGAAGGAATGAAATATGCATATCAAGGAAACAGGGCTCTCTGAGTTACTTATCTACTCTTTGTCAGTGATGAACTGAAGAGTAATGAATGAATTCACAACCTCTGTTTTGACTTCTATTGTCTGAGTCCTCATTCACACCTTGCCCCATTCGATTTCCTATCTTCTATAAATTACATGATGAGTGTGCCATGGCAAACTTTGGCACTACAAAATTTTGTGTTTTTACATAGATGCCGCTTTGGCATTGACACATATGTCAATGTAGAACAACTACCATATATATTATGTACCTGCAATAAGGCATCTCAAGCAAGAGAAAATTCCATAAAAGGAGCACACCTGTATTTCTCTTCTTTCTGCACACAGTACCCAACAACGCTTGTGACCTGAAGAGAGCAAAACTAAGCAGCCTGGAGTGTTTCCAGAGTCCCTGGTAGTTAATCATATGCTGAGTGGATACATTTCATATGCCATGTGTATTGGCTAGTTTTGTGTCAACTTGACACAGCTGGAGTTACCAGAGAGAAAGGTGCTTCAGTTGAGGAAATGCCTCCATGAGATCCAACTATAAGGCATTTTCTCAATTAGTGGTCAAGGGGGAAAGGTCCCTTGTGGGTGGGACCATCTCTGGGCTGGTAGTCTTGGTTTGATAAGATAGCAGGCTGAGCAAGCCAGGAGAGGCAAGCCAGTAAAGAACATCCCTCCATGGCCTCTGCATCAGCTCTTGCTCCCTGACCTGTTTGAGTTCCAGTCCTGACTTCCTTTGGTGATGAACAGCAGCATGGAAGTGTAAGCCGAATAAACCCTTTCCTCCCCAACTTGCTTCTTGGTCATGATGTTTGTGCAGGAATAGAAACCCTGACTAAGACACCATGCAAAGCATTGCTGACGGTCAGATTATACACCTTTGGGGGAATCGACATGGATGTTAAAGAGCCACACATACCACTGCAAAATCACTGCGGAGCAGTCATTGGACTTACAGATTTAGCTGCTGGGTTTTCAAAGGAATGAAGAATTGGTATATATCATATAGATGGAAAGTTTCAGAAACAGTAATGTACAACCGCAACCTTATCTGGAACTCTGTTTTTATCTTAAAGGTTAAGTCTCTATAATTCTGATTTTAATAAGCAGAAGTAGTTTTCAAAAGTGTAACTTAATCTTATTGTTCATCTTTAAATATTCATTACCTATGTGATAGGGTAGAAATTTAAAATTCAAATGACTTCCTTCCTCTTAATTCTTAGACTATCATCTAGTCGTAAAAGTTACAGGTCATTTATCACAAAATACAAATAGAATAAACTTCATAATTAAAATTATTTGCAACTTTGTACTTGCAAGTGAATAAAGCACAAATGCCAGTTGCATAACTCAGGTCCTTACACTCTGTTTTAAGGAAATTATTCATCTGCTGAGTCACTAGCCCACAGCACTAAGAGGAGCAATAAAGCTCAAGCTCACTACCTACAAAACCCTTGTTGCCTACCAGAAAAACAGAAGTTCCCCTGCAAATACAGGTAATTTTCTAGGAAGGCTCAGTGCTATGAATCAAGTTCATGTCTAACACTTCTAAACCCCTGCAATAATAAATTTGGCCAATCCATGGCAGATATTGTACCAACCTTTCCATGTTTGTGATCCAGATAGGGTTCCTTGTCTAAAGCCTCAAACCATGGTTGTAGGGGATATTAGACCACCACTGCCAGTAAGTTAGATTTTTTTCCACATATTTCTTTCCATTCTTACAACAATGGCAGAACATAATATTTCTAGGAAATAAGTCATAGCTGTCCCCAATTTGAACATGTAATTTGCAAATACAAAACACATACGAGAAAAAATGCTCTTAATGCAAATACTACACATTTACTGGTGATGGATGCACAGAGAGCATCACATAGGGCCTCATGCATTTCCTTCCTTATGTGTGACTTCCTTTAGCTGCCTCCTCCACTGCTCTAATAAAGGGCAATAGACTGTCCAGCTTAAAATTCCAGTAGCTCATTCATGGTTCCAAAGGCTGAAAGTCAGAATGGCTACAGAGCCATGCTCTAATGACCATTCTATTCTCGATCATATTTGCTGTTCTGACACCTGTTGGAGACATAGCTTAGATGATATTTAACACTATTAGGCTTCATGAGTCAACATCTTCACATTTTTGTCTTCACAATCTATCTATCTATCTATCTATCTATCTATCTATCTATCTATCTATCTATCTATCTATGTATGTATCTATCTATCTATCTATCTATCTATCTATCAATCTACTATTTTCAAGTTTTCTTTTCTTTACAAAGAAAGCAGTCATTGACATTCAACATAATATCATATTTGCTCTACAAAAATTATACAATGCCTTCAATGTATATTTGGCCAACTCAGATTAAATAAATAGACAATAATCAGTCCAATTACACACCCTATTATTTGGCATTAGTATGAAGGATATTTTTAAAAGCTTGTGACAGACTCTGCCTTTGTTATACCAGACAACAGTCCACAGAAGGATCAAGCAGCTGCCCCAATCAGTTGTTTCTTACGGAATCTGAACTTTATAGTTTTCATTCTTATTTCCATGTGAATTTTTAAAATTTTTATGTGGCCTCTTCTCTATGTATTTTGTAAAAAGTATTTTGAAACTTTATGACATATTTCTTCTGTGCAGAGGAATTCTAATTCCTGACAGCCATTAGTATGTTGACAAATTCTAACAGGGATGGTAGGTAGTTCTACTCAATAGTAGAATTTATGGTACAACCTACGAGATACATAGAGGAAGTGATGCTTGATTTATCCATTTTCTGGTATGAAATTTTGTATTTCATCTTCACTTTTTATAACTACCTATGTGCAGGGCCCATTACTTCTTTACACAGTAAAGAAAATACTGAATAAAATTTTAAAAATCAGCATGTATTACAGTCCCTATGCATCCAACTGAATCATTCTCTTAGCTAAGTTGTTTTTGCTTAAATAGTTCTGTCTTCCTCTTCCTTCTCCAGCTCCACTCTCTGTGAAATGTAGTTCCAAATACTATGAAAAAAATCTTATTTTCCACTTCCTTTCTTCATGGACCCTATTGACCGCCTAAACATATTCTTTATGCCAATAGGCTGTTAGTTTGCTAGCCTACCTCATGGATGTATGGTAGTTCTATATCCATGAATTATATTTACATGGTCCAAGAGCCTTTCTTTTACAAATAATTTTCATTCATTCTGTGAAATCCTTATATATTTATATAGTATATTTTGATTATTAACATCCTCCAGTGCTCCTAAAAATCCTTAGCACCCTACACACACACACACACACACACACACACACACACACACACACACAGAGAGAGAGAGAGAGAGAGAGAGAGAGAGAGAGAGAGAGAGAGATATTTTGATCAGCTGTCCCCAAAGGTTCAGCCTGTAGAATTACTGTGAACTAATGGAAGGTTCATGGAGTAAGGCTAGTGCGAGGTCTTTAGCCATTGAAGCATGCCCTACAAGAGGACAATGGAACCTTAACCCTCTCCTATTGCTCACATTCAGTCCTCAGCCATAAAGTAAGTACATTCCCTTTGCCATATACCATCGCCACCTGCTGCTGCCTTGTGACAGCTCCCCAAAGCAGTGCAGTCAACCATGCATGAAAGGTAGGCCAAATAATACTTGTATCTTTTAAAGTTGATTGTCTCTGGCATTTCAGAAAGAAAGGTGGAGAACATACACTCTTTTTTTTTTTCCTGGCACATACTTGTATATGGCACACATGTATAAAATATACTTGACATACATATAACAAGCATACATTTATATTACATGTATTGTACATACATTAAAATGCATCACTTGGAAATTATTTAAATACTGGTGGTAGTTTACATATATGCATGTATATCACATACAACTTATGGCATAAATTGTTTAAGGTAACAAGTTGAAATCATCACAGAATAGGGGGTAGTAGTAACATAAGAGGCAGAAAATGGTGAGGAGACCTGTGACATGCTGGCCTCTGAACAGTACATGAGGACTTACAGATGCTACGGTTGTCTGCACAAGCGCATTGCTGTCCAAACAAGACATTAACAAGGACAATATCAATAGAGGCTAATATGAAAGGGGAGAAACCTCAAGGGACCCCATCACTAAACAAATAACTACAGACATCTTAGGAATAATCAAAGCAGGAGAAATAATGTTCACCAGGGAAGAGTTCCAAAATTAGTAATGAAATATCAAATGATCAGTCCTAAAATCACATACATACATGTAACATTATAAGGACTGAGTAGGTTGTGTTTAGTAAGAACACATAAAAACACACATATACAGACCTCACACCACACATACACACATACACACATACACACACACACACACACACACACACACACACACACACACACACACACACCAATTAAGGAAAAAAGAGAGAAGAGGCAATGAATTTGAGATAGAGCAAGAGAGTGTACATGGGAGGGGTTAGGGGAAGAAGTGTGAAGTCAGGAAATATTGTAATTGTATTTCAATTTCAAATTTTCTAAAAGTAATTTCAAGTTCCAGCATGTTGTTTCTTGGTTGCTGGGTGAGAGTAACTTTTCCTTGGGAATATGACTATGGTAATCCCAAGGATAGAATGCCATGTTCCAATGGATGACCCCATCTCCATATACTGATTAGCTTCAGTAGGCAAGGAAGAAACAAACAGACAATCAACAACAAAAAGAACATGAAGTAGGGAGCTAGATGCTTTGGGAGTACTAAGTGGGATTTTGAGGGAGGGAGTGGGGGCCAGATATACACAAGACATGTATATATATATGAAAAATTTTAAATAAGAAACTTTTAAAATGACGAATATTTGAAATGCTGCACATAGTTATAAACCTTGTAGAAGTGAGTGTATTGTTTTGAAATTAGCAGATATTTAAAGAATATTCACAGAGCAAATTAATGGGTGAGCTCTTTAGCCAAAATTCATTCCACATGAATAAATCTGTGCTTGGATGTCATAAAGCCTCAAGAAGCTTAGCCACTTGGTACATGTTGACATGTCTGAACTAGGCATTGTTCAATCTGTTGATCTCACATCCAACACAAAGAGAAGCTTTATCAGATTTAGAAACATGTTATTTGCAAAAGCAATAAGTTCTAATTACACCTTGCCTTGTAACATTTGGTTACTCGCAAACTACGCATAAAGAACTAAATTATTCTTTACTTTATGACTTTAAATTATAGAGAATAGGGAAAACACTGAAAATAATTAGTATATAGAGTTGACAGCTTGGATTTATTTAAGCAATTTAAAAGTTGAAATAATAGCAACTAATGACCAACATATTAATATTTTAAACAGCAAAGCTGAATTATGACTCATTAGATGTAGTGAAATGGAAAGTACTGATTTAACATATAACTAAGAAAATTGCCCATTTTGTGTTATTTGGGTTTAAATTTTTAAAAGCTGATGAAAATTTGAATCTATTTAAATATCTGTTAATGGCCATAGGACAAGATGGAAACATAAATTACATAAGCTGCAATCTTTTTCTAAGAAACGTTTTATCATCATCTTCACCTTAATAGATGCAGCCCCAGAGCAGAACTATTTAGCACATAAGAGTATTTACTGCTCTTGCAGAGTAGTGGACTTAATTTACCAGCACTCATTTTTGGAGGCTCACAACATCTGTGCCTCCAACTCTAGGGGATCTGGCTTCCCATTCTTCCTCCATGGATCCATGCACTCAAGAGAACATACCCCCACCCATAAACATGCCATACACATGTAAAGAAAAATAAAATACATTTTCAAAAAGTATGCAAGTTTAAATATATAAAGAATCTCCACTAATCCCCTACCTATTAATATTGTACCTATTAATCTGTTGTATCTATTAATTGGTACCTATCTTCTACCCATTAATTTGTTGCGCACTTCTGATTACTAGAAGGCCTTGATGTATTACCTGCCTACATGAAAAAAAATCCTGTTTTCCAACATTTTCCCCAAAGTTTTAAGATAAAAATTATGCCTAACAGACATCTTGTGCACGCCTGTGACTCTAGGGGAGCAGAGAGAAGATGACATCTGGGACTTGCTGACTTCCAGCATAGCTGAGAAAATGTGAGCCCTAGGTTCAGGGAGAGGAGCCTTCCCTTAAAGTAATAACTCAAAGATGGAGAACAATAGAGAACACCCAGTACTCTACTCTGGCCTCTGTGTGCATGCACATGTTCACATAATCACACACAAATACTTAAGTGTGTGAACAAGTGTGCACACACACACACACACACACACACATACATACACACACACACCACAATTTTATAGCTAGATAGATACATAGATAAGTGATGATAGATAGATAGATAGATAGATAGATAGATGATAGATAGATAGATAGATAGATAGATAGATAGATAGATAAGTGATAGATAGATGATAGATAGATAGATAGATAGATAGATAGATAGATAGATAGATAGATAGATAGATAGATAAGTGATAGATAGATGATAGATAGATAGATAGATAGATAGATAGATAGATAGATAGATAGATAAACAGATAGATAGGTGATAGGTGATAGATTGATAGTTTGATAGATGGATAGATAGAGTGATAGAGTGATAGAATGATAAATGATTGATTGATAGATAGATACATAGATAGATAGACAGATAGATAGATGACAGATAACAGATACTAAGATAGACAGACAGATATAGGTGATAGATAAGAGATAGATAGATGATAGATAGACAGAAGACAGACAGACAAACTAATTCATCTATCTTTGGGAAATAGTGTTTAAGTATTCTGGTCTCCAGATTCTATATTTTTTTGTTTTTATTTTCCTTGAAATGGATTTGACACCTTAAGATGAACTTTTCTTTGTTCCATTTGAGCAAATTATTATCTAGTAGGAAGCACCATCAAATTGTGCTGTACTAAGGTGACTTCTCTTACAATTGCCTACTTTCTCCTTTCTTCATTCTCCAACATTCTACTATATACATAATCCCCAGCCTCCATTCAACATACATGGTGCTGGGGTTACATCCACTTTTTTACTCGGGCTTTGCAAAAAACCCTAGAAGGACGCTAGCAAGATGTCTCAATGTGCAAAAGGACTTGCTTCTAATGCTGACAAGCTAAGTTTTATCTCCAGAGTCCACTTTCTAGAAGAGAACAGGCTCCTGAAAGCTGTCCTCTGATCTCTACATGCCTGAACACATAAAATATGCAATGAATGAATGTAAAGAAATTTTAAAAAAAATTATAGAGGTAGGTATCATAATTATTTCTATTTTGTTATGACATACTAAAAGAAAAATATGACTAACCTGAAGTTTAAGTATTAATACCCTCCAAACATACAAGAACACATAGACACACTTTTATTTAAAAGAATATCATGTCTATCAGGCTGGCCTCAAACTTGTTATGTGGTGGTGGATAGATTTGAACTTCTCCTCATCTTTCCTCTAGCTTTGGAATGTTGAGACTAAAGCTTTGTGCCATCACACCTGGTTTGGTGATCAACTCCATGGCAATCTCAGCAAGCACTCTACAAACTGATCCACCACCAATTTTCTATCATTGTAAACACATTTTTTCTTATTCCTTACCAATTCCTACAAACAAACACATTATGCATAGCAACTGCTCTATGAATAAAGCATCTATCTGTGAAATGGTGATATACGGGAAGGTGATATAAGTCCTTAATTTCCTGTTTTATTTTATATCATATATCTTTCACTCCTGGAAGTCTATATGGATACCAGTGGAGATACAGCCACAATAGCTTTGAACTTACAATCTAGTGCTAGGAGATGCCTATGGACTATTTCCTTTCCTCTTCTATGATATCCTCTGCAAGCCACTTTCTTCTCTACAAAGAGACTGATGGCAGACTTGCTTTCTTTCTATTCCCTGAATCTTATTCTCATGACATTTTGGACAAACTGTCTAAATGTCAATGATAGATGTGTCACAGAGTTCATAGAGAAAATGGGATTGAAAGGCTCCCCTAAGTTCTAGCACTCTTTTTCGATTTTACTAACACTTTTAACAGTTGAAACTCTTTCACTAGTTCATTGGTCTTCAAAATGAGAATAGTTAGTAAAACTAACTCATATTTAGAGAAGTTTCAGAGGCACAAGTATGCAAATAACGGTGGATTACTACATACCTAATTATTCTTTGGCTAGAAGTATGCATCTTGCATCAGGCACCCTTGTGAAGCCCTCATAAACCTAGGAGATTGTGTCATTAAACTTAATAAGCAGTGCTGCTAAATTTGACTGAAAGTCATGTTTCTGGCCACCAAAGTTTAACAAGCTTTTTCTCTTTGACAGAATTATGTCCTGCTCTCAGTAGAACCAGAAATAATGGAATTACTCATTAAAAATAATGAGATGCCTTTGTAATGAGTCTTGATCTATAGCTTCTGTGAAACATCTTGTTTGCAGTGAGAAAAAAAATAGATTCTATGGAGGGCCTCACCTTGAGATGTAAAAGGTAACCGCAGAAAATACTTAATTGTGTAAATGAAATATACAAGGAATGGTTTTACCAAAAGATGGACTAGCTGGAGAAAGAAATTACATCTGATGAGGAAATGGACCTGGGGGCAAATGGCAAACTGAACAAAGAAGACAGCATACTTTTTTTTGCTTCCATACACCATCTTTTCAAATTTTATGTTTAAATATGCTTAAATGTATGTGTATGTATTTGCATGCATATTATAAGTGGGTGAGAACTGCCCCACATAGATGCTAATTATTGAAATTCTATGTTCTGTAAGAGCAGAATGTGCTCTTAATCATGGAGCCATCTTCCCAGCCCCCTATAAGCAATTGTAGCTTCCCTTAAAAAAAAAAAGTCATATCCAGGAACAAACCGGAGCATCCAATGAAGGGTTAACCTTATTTCTGTGCTGATCAGACAAGTGCACTATTTAAACTCCCTGGCGCTCTTTACTCTCTTTAACTGCCACTTCTTTGCTGGAAAATGGAACATATTTTTTTTTCCTGAAGCCATACAGAACTTTAGCAAGCAATTTCTTTAAACACTTGCCATTTTTCCAAAGGTTACTGTGGTATAGCAGTAAAAAACTTTTCCATTGTTTCCAGTCATTGTAGTCACCTAGTCACTTGTTGTTTGATAAAAACCTTCCAATAGATAGTCTCATGGGTAACAAAGAACCATTCAAAGCAATAATAAGCATAGTAATAGTGAATATTTAAGAGATCATTATATTATCCCAGGCATTGCGCTATGTAGTTATCATCTACTCTCTTTAAATCCTTAGGAGCAAGTGTTACATTTATCCCCACTTTACACATCAAGCTTTGCTTCTTGTCACACTTGTTGTTACTGTAACAAGGAAACTAATACAAAGAGCTGGAATGTGAGTCAGAAGTGATGCTATGTTAACAAGCTAACAGTGCCAGGGGTCGGGGTCTAACATGAAGTTAGTAGGTAGAGTAAGGTACAAAATGGGAGAACAGAATAGAACCAAAATTAACATTAATTTCAGAACTTCACATCTATTTCTGAGGACACAGAACTTCCTCCATTCCCTCATTTCTGTCCATGAAGTGGTAACAATGTTACAAATGTTCCTTGCAGAGCAACTTCCCCACCCACCTCTCCCATAACCCTCACACCCTGAGACATCCACTGCTGAACAGCTTTCCTGCAATGAGATGTGGGAGCCGTGGCCCAGATTCTAGAAATATGTGAATGCAGACTGAAACCTGTTAGAACTTCCAAATTCTATTCAAGATGAAAACAAAATAATCATAATCTCACTAAAATATCCTGATTTTTAAGTTAGTGGAATATTTTCACTGTATCCTGATGTTGGAGCTGGCTTTAAGATTGTCCGGTTTGACCTTCTAAACTATACCTGGGACACTGATTTCTCAGGCGTGCCTTCTGTATTCTGAACTCCAGAACTTCTCAGGCTAAGTTTCCTTCTCTTTGTAGGGTTTTACACTAATTTTCGTTTCTTTCTCTGTATAAACTAGTTTTAGGTGTTTCTCAGTAGCTGGGGGTTCTCCCTCCTTGCAACTTTTATTTCTGAATACTTACTCATGTGTGAGAATTCAGTAGGGGTCAAATACTATATATACCTGGCTGAGTCACTAACCCTCATAGACAATCCTGTCTGTCATCTGGTTAGACTGCTCACCTGCCTGCAACCTAGGTAAGTGCAGAAATGGAATCTCATGTTGAGCTTAGTTCATTTGTGTGTACAGAAGAGACAGCTTGAATCTAAATAGCACTATATATTAGGGATGGGAAAACATACCAATCTATGCAGTCTCTCAATTTTTTTAACTTAATGATATTTGAAAAAGGGGGAAAGTAATTATCCCACAGTGCATGCCATAGTTAATATTGATGTCAATCTAAGAGAGTCTACAATCACTTGATTCACCTCTGGGCTTGTCTGTGAGTAACTTTCCTAGACTGAGTTAACTGAGTTGGGAAGATAAGCTTCTAAATGTGGGCAGCATCGTTCTACAAGTAGGGATTCTGGGATAAATACAAAGGAGAGAGTGAGCTGAGCACAAACGTTCTTGTCTTTTGCTTTCAGATTGTGACTGCACTGTGACCAGCTGCCTCATGCTCTGGATGTCATAGCGTCCTAGATGATGGACTGTGCCCTCTCACTGTGCTCAGTTCTTCCGTAAGTTCCTTCTCCTCAGGTATTTTTATCACCAACATATAGAACCTAACAGAACTAGGGAGTGTGGATAACAGGCCCATGTGGTACTAGGTTAACTGTCATAACGTCAACCAGAATGATAGAAATGAAACCAGAGACCTTGGGATTCGTCCCCTGGAGACCCAATCTTTCCTTGTACCTGTTTTAAGAGATAAGAAATTGACACTATTCACTACACAAAAAGGCCAGTGTACAGTGATTCCCAGTTCAAATGTCCTTTGTCATGTCTAACATTTCATGAAGTCCACAGGGGCTTGTTTTAATTTAAAGACTTGATTGCAGACCTGCACATTGCCACAACTCCTCATCA
The DNA here is from genome assembly GCF_000001635.26 of Mus musculus. NCBI lineage: Eukaryota > Metazoa > Chordata > Mammalia > Rodentia > Muridae > Mus > Mus musculus. Next base: position 124,594,472 of record NC_000067.6, read on the forward strand.
ATTGGCCCAGGGATAAATCCCCTGGCTCCAAGCTCTACTGACTCATTTATACTCACAGTTCAGAGAGAGGTGACAAAGGGCCCTGATATATTCAGAACCTGTCCGCATAAGTCTCCTTGGAAAAACAGAAGATATATAATACACACACACACACACACACACACACACACACACACACACACACACACACACATTAGGGCCTTTAGAAGAGTTTCAAGACACACCATTCTCCCCTCTCTTCTATAGGTTCCAAGGCCATGATCATTGGAAAAGTGGGGACTGCTAAAACCAATTTCAACAGACACAATGTTTCAGAAACAAAGCTTATTTATTTTTAACCTTGAAGGACTGAAGACCAACATCAGTGTATGAGCTAGGCCAGTCTGCCATGGAAATGCAATGTGTAGTGTCCTCTGAATTTGACATAAACTTGGCACTTTTCAACTCCCACATATGTGATTACCTGCACCAGAGCTATAGGGGAGGCTGATGAGTCACCACCATTCCCAGGGATACATAAGCAGTTAAGGGTTTACAAAGTCCACCAATCCCAGAGATTATACAGATAAATAATGATTGTTGAGAGAGAGAGAGAGATTTTTCTGTGATGATGTAGTTGTCCCTAATCCCGTGACCTATCCTGTGTCAATTCCTTAACTGCTGCTCTTGGACAGAATTCCTTGTTTCTGTCACTGGGACACTATTTGGGCTGAGTGGACACTTGTTGACTCTTCTCATAAAATGTTCTTCTAGGGACCTAGAGAATATCATGTTCCATGACTCCTCTACCTTCTAGAGCTTCAGGAATCCCTGTGCCTGTGGCTGCAACATTCCTCTTTGCCTCTATCCTAGCATTTATCATACTGCATATCTTAAAAGAATACTTCCGGTCAAATCAAGCCTACTCTCATCTCAAGATGTATACTTAACTACATCTGCTAGACTAATGCTGTATAACTAGATACAAATAAAGATATATACTAGTTATTTTCTTTTGCTGTGATAAAACTCCATGACAAAAAAAGGAAGTATGACTTTATTTTTGCTTATGGTTCAAAAGTGGGAGCCCATAATTGTGGGGAATCATGGCAGAAGCCAGCTAGAACAGGATTCTGAAAGAGTACTTCTACAACTCAACACTGAAGCAGAGAGTGAACTGGAGGTGGAACAAGGCTTTAAACCCCCAAAGCCCACACAGTACATGCTTCCTCCATCAAGGCTGACCGCCTAAGGCTTCAGAATTCCCCCCCCCAACATCAGTACATGAGGACCCAGGGTCCAAATACCTTCATCAATGCTGAATATCTCATTCAAAACACCACAAGACTTAGTACAGGTTTCAATAGAGGTGGTCATACTTCTTTGAAGTCACTGATTTGTCTAGTTGCATTTTCATTTCTGTGATGAAATATCTTACAACTTGACAGTGAAAAGGTATATTGTGGCTCACAGGCTCACAGGAAAGACATGGCAAGAGGCAGTTGGTCACAATACAAACACATGCAGGAAGCAGCAGGAGATTAATGCTGGGTTCAGTTTCTCCTTTTTATTCAGCTCAAGACCCTACACCATGGAATAGAGTCTTCCCACCTCAGTAAATCCAACTTCAAAATTCTCACAGACATACCTAGAGATGTGCATACAAGATGCTTGTAGACCTATAAAGTTAACGATCAATCTTAACCTTAACAGCTATACTAGTCATATCATAAATGGTAATGTGTCCTCCCCCCACCCATGTTATTAGGACGACGACACAAGAAGCAGTGGCTTAAAGAGTGAAACAAATGGGAGAATCTAGGCAACATTCCAAGGAACAGGTAAATTATCCTGAGTCTAGGGAACTGTTTTGTCGCAGTTTCTGGGGACTATGCCATGAACCAGATCTACAAAACTAGCTGCCAGGGGCTCATCCCTGCCTGCCTGAACTCCCTAAAGACAGAAAAGCCTGTCATATGCTCACTTTGGAGGAGCAGACCTGGGAGAGCAGACATGGGAAAATACACTTGGTATTTATCAGCAAAGATTATGATGGACACCATCACTTAAATATACAACTGCAGATTAGTGCTTTGCAAATAAATGTCAGCCCAACTATGAGAGCTGAAATACTTGTGGAACATATGATTAAGTGATTAAGTGAAGCTGGTGCCTCTCCCAATGTAAGCATCACTGACCACCGACATGTTCACAAAACATGTCCTACAGGATGAATTTAATTCTGGATCCTGAGCATAAAGTAAACCCTATTCTTTTAATTTTATAAAAATATATAACTTGATTCATTCTTCAAGAATTTTGTCTATGGATACAATGTATTTGTGTCATATTTACTTCCTGCCTCCTCCATCCTCTCCCAGACCGATGCCCAACTTCCCAGGTTTGTGTTTTCTTTTAGAGATGTTTCCAATATGCCAATGGACATGGGCAATATGTTCACAGTACACTGGCAATCTACCAATGGTCACACCTCTAAAGAAATCTGATTCTCCCCAAGAGGCCATTGACTGTCAACAGCGCCTCGGCTGTGGATGCTTTCTCTTGAGTTCTCTCTACTTTGGAGCATCTAATTAGCCTCTTTTGTATACATCTTTTGCAGTCAACCACATCCAGAAGACACTATGTCACTCTGGAATTTCCTACCTCTCCTTTCATAATCTTTCTCCCCTTTCGATCCCCAGTCCTTGGAAGAAAGGATGTGACACAGATACCCCATTTATAGCTAAACACTGCACAGGTGATTATTCTCTGCACCTTGAAAAGTTGTGAGTTTCTGAGTTAACAGATGTCCATTAGACATTTCTTTCATAAGGGCTGAAGACTGTATTAATGATGTTCTCAATTAAGACAATCAAGAGAATGGTGAAAGCCCATAGGCTTTTATGGAATCTCTCTGGGGTTCCATTAGGATGCCTCTAGAAAATGTATTTTTCTTTCTTCTTGCAAGCTTGCCTTTTCAATCATGTGGAAATGACATACTCCATTTAGGCCAGTCTTCTCAAGACAGCATGCTTTCTCTAAAATTTCAGAAAACGTTTTAAGCCTACTGACTATGAGGAAATTTCTGTTCAGGGACTCTCTCTTTCCCTCCCTCCCTCTTTCCCTCCTTCCCTCCCTCCTTCCCCACCCCCTTTCTCTCTCTCTCTCTCTCTCTCTCTTTCTCTCTCTCTCTCTCTCTCTCTCTCTCTATATATATATATATATATATATATATATATTCTCATATATTTGAATTCCTAAGGGATTTTTGTGTCTGATCCCATGAGCCATAGTTCACTCAGATATTTCTTGGATCTCTTAATGTTTGTAGGGAAATATAAACCAGCACCAATTGCCAGTAGACTGTAGAGTACCCCACATAGGGAACTCAAAACAGTTCAAGTCACATCCTTGATGACACTGCAGAAAAGGACTGTAAACTGAGTCAAGATGAAGCAGTGTTAATTAATTTCTTAAGTAGAGATGAGCAATGACACACACATGAGATTAAGCAGTTAGCGAGAAGATCATACAGCAAAAGAACAAAATCATGGAATGTGGTTCTGTCAGTGACATGACTGTCACACAAGCATCAGTAACTGAATCCAGACCCTCCGGATCCATTTAAAATGTTGGGTGCACCAAGGCTCACCTGGACTTTCAGCTTGGAAGGAAAGGAGAGCCTTTTGTTTTGTTTTGTTTTGTTTTGTTTTGTTTTGTTTTGTTTTGTTTTGTTTTATTCAGTTTCTCTAGCCAATTAAGTGAACTCTGAGTCCACACACATGCACACACATGCATATGTGCACATATAAACATGTGCCACACAGACACACACACACACACACACACACACACACACACACACACACACAGACAAAACAAAGAAAATAAGAACTTGAGGAATTAAGAGAAAAGGTTGTACCTATAGTATCTATACAACACAAATACATGAGAGCACACACACAGTCTAAGTTGTGTTGTTCAAACCATGTAATGTACAAAAAAGATTTAAAGTTTAAGCAAAGTTTTAAATTAAAGTTTAAAAGAGTAAAAATATGTTCTCTATTTTAGTTGTTTATCTTTAACAATTCTCCTTTTTAAATGTGAACTGTAAGGAGGTTTTTATGAGATGTAGTGTCTGGATTTAAGGATAAGAGAAGAAAGAAATGCATTTAAAGTAAAGGTCACAATATTCAGGCATTGAGCAAGCAGAATTCATTGCGGTTTTAAACTTTTGTTGGTGATCTTTTCAGGAACATAAGCCCTCTTTAGGCAACTGTTGCTTTTTTTTTATGTTGAAGTTTCTGGACTCTCAGCCAATAGGAAATGTGAAATAGTCTCTGAGGTAGAGGGCATCTTCCCTGCCCATGTCCCTTCTATGCTGTTCCACATCCTCTTGATGTTTGCATGCTTAGCTTAGCCCACGCCTGTGTCCTCATGGATACTTCAACACTTTGGAGATCAGAGTGTGACCCATGGCCTGAAGCTGAGAGCTTGTTAGGTAGCAGTATCTCTGATTTTGTCACTAACATGGTACTCAAACTGGTAAACTGAAAAACTCAGAAATTCATGAGATTTCATTCTCTAATTCAGACCTGCTCCCAAAGTTACTGTGTGAGCTTTGATCTGTCCCTCTCTATTCCCATTCACTCTCTGGTCAGGGCTCTTCCTCTCTATCTCCTGTTTACGTAGAATTAGACTCCATCCCCACCTGTGCATTCTAATCACCTTATGAGTTGTGGCTCCTGATAATTTGTTTTATCAGAAACACTCCACAAGTCAAAAACCTTGATTCAATCTAAGGAGGAGCCCAACTGTGATCTTTAGAAACAACCAAGGCTAGGAAGATGGCTCAGTCATTATCTGTCACACAAGCATGAAAACCTGAGTTCAGCTTTTCAGAATCCATGCAATGAAGAAAGAAAGAAAGAAAGAAAGAAAGAAAGAAAGAAAGAAAGGAAGGAAGGAAGGAAGGAAGGAAGGAAGGAAGGAAGGAAGGAAGGAAGGAAGGAAGGAAGAGACAAAGAGATACAGACAGAGAGGCAGAGAGACAGAGAGAGAGAGAAAGTGAAATCTAGGCATAGTCGGCACATGCCTGTAATTTCAGCACTAGGGAGGCAAAGAATCAATGAGTCCCAGGTTCAACTAGAGACCCTATCTTACAAACTAGAGTGAAGAAGTAATAGAACAAAGTACCTGACATTGACCTGTGGTCTACACATGGATGCATATAAAGGTATACTTCTCCTTTACACATAAATACACATACATGATCGCATCCACATAAAGTAGAAACTTCAGAAAAGTCTTCTGTAGCAGTGTTTAAGAAAGCTACTGTGGAAGTTGTTCTCACAGAGTGGTATCTGATCCAACAATATCATCACCTGAACTTTGTAGAAATGCAAATTTCCCCATCTGTGGTCTTCAGAATCAGGAATATGGGGGGCTGGAGGAGGCCACATCTGCATTTTGGTGACTGCTTCCAGGTAACATTTACGGCGTAAGTTTGAGAAGCACAATTGTCAAGGACTTTGAGCCACTCAGTCAGGTTCTACCTGAGGGTAGCAAGCATTCACACAGCGGAAATGCCTTTACTGGAGAGACTCAAACAAAATCCACAGCTTCAGAGACATGTCATTCTAGTTAGACTGTAACAGAGTGCAAGCAAAGTACAGGTGAATGTCTAGGGAAAACCCTAGCTTTCCTCAGGGAAAAGACAGAAATTGGGGAGGAAGGCAGTATGTCTTCATGAATGAAGGAGTGTTCTGCCAAGCATGATGGACTAAGTTTGATCCCTGGGACAGCAGCGTAAAAAGTGTGAACCCATATATTCCAAAACACATATTATTAGTTAATTTAATTAATTAAGAGGGGACAAGGGTGCTTAGGTGACTCTCTTATTCATTAGAAAAAAAGTCCAAAGGGAAGTATTCCAGGTTAGAGAGATGGCTTCTAAGCAATAGTAGCATAGAACATACTAGCCAGAGGTGATGATACTATTATGTAAAAGTGAAAACTGGGGATTCATGACAGTAACTAAAGACATCAGGGATAGGCAATATGGCTCAAGAAGTGAAGGAGCTTGCTGCAAATGCTCATGACCTGAGAATGATTCCCAGTACCCACGTGGTAAAAGGAGAAGAATCCTACACATTGTTTTCTAAGCTAACATGTGTGCTATGGCTAATGCACAAACACAGAAATGGTTGCACTTGTATAACCACACATCATCTACAAAATATATAAATAAATGTATGTCTTCTAAACGTCATCAAATAGCTCCATATTCTATAAACCTGCTAAAATGTCAGTGGCTTTACAGCATTAATACAGAAATACAGATGCCTGGAAGCCCAAACTTGCCATCAAGGAACCAGGAAAGAGATTACAGGGAACTCTATTTATATAGAGAGTTTATATATAGGCAGAATAGTTTGGTGCCTAGTTGAATGAATATTAGTTTCACTGACCAAAAAAAAAAAAAAATGGCTCAACCAGGCACCATCAGTACAGTGTCTGCAATGCAAATGTGAGTAACTGAGTCCCTCAGAACTCACATAAAAAAGCCCAGTGTGGCAATCAATGTCCTCACTGCAGTGAAACAGAGGCAGGGAAACACTAAGCTTCGCTGGTCAGCAAGGTAGACATTTCTTAAATAATACCTGAATATTTTTGGCCTCCACAGGTACACAATACATACACACACTGCATAAGCACCTGTCCATACAAACACTCTCTCTATGATTGTATCTATCCAGCAGCTTAGATTTTAGTTAGTTTCTACTCGGTGTAGTCAAGTTGATAAGCAAGAATAGCATCACACACACACACACACACACACACAAAGACACACACACACACACTTACACATACCACCTTCCTACCTCCACTTGTGTAGATGAGCTGTTCTATCATCAAACGAAGTATTGAGTATACCTGATCTTGATGTCATGGAAGTAGATGTTTTAGACTTCTTATATCTATACTATTTCTTCTACATACCTATGGATAGTTCAAACTGTTAACCCTGAGTTTAGACATATTTTCTGAATCTTTTCACTATAAGATCTATATTATCACTCACCTTCGACCAATGAGAACCATTATGTAAGTTGAAACACATCCCTCTGGCCTATACACACATCTGAGAGAATTCTTTTTTTTTTTTCCTCTGTGATCACAGAAGTAGACCCAGCTTAGTATTTCATCTATTGGGAACAGAAATGTGGGTGGCGCACAGGAAATGAATCCAGGCTAGGATGGAGAGGATGTGGTGGGAATGAGATATTCAGATGAAAGGCAGAAACTCCAGAAATAAGAAAATAGGCATCAAGAATTGGGAAGGGTGAGGGGACATCTCTTGGACTGCCAGAGATCTGGGATGAATGGAGGCCCCAGGGTGTCTATGGGAACAGCTCTAACTGAAACTCTTAGAAATAGAATATATGGATCCTGAAATATTCAAACCTCTGTAGCCAGATAGGACTCACAATGAAGGGATAAGGACAGCAATACACTCACAAATCCTTCAATCCAGTGTGCTGCCTACAAGATGTGCAGGGACCAAGATAGAGCAGAGATAGATGGAATGCCCAATCAATGACTGCCTCAAATTGAGGCCCATACCAGGGACAAGAACCAATCACTGACATTATTAATGATACTTAGTTATTTGTTAACTTTACATCCCAATATCAGTCACCATTTCCTCCCAGTAGCCTCTGACCCAGATTCTTCTCTCCAAATTCCTGTTCCCACTTCCTTCTCCTTCTCCTCAGAGAAGAGGGGGCATGCTAAGTATCACCCCTGTGGCAAATCAAGTCACTGTAGGACTAGGCCACTAGGCCAGACTAGGCGGCCCAGTAAGAGTAAGAGGATCCATAGGCAGATGATAGACAGGACAATAACTTTCTTCTAAGAGGTTTCACCCAGCAAAGAATGGAAACAGATGAAAAAACCCACAGCCAAACACTAGATGAAGCTCAGAGAGTCTTGTGAAAGAGTTCTGGGAAGGACTAAGGGGCCTGAAGAGGACAGATTCCACAGAAAAGATCAATGGGGTCAACTAACCTGGGCCCCTGGGAGTTCAAAGAGACTTAACCACCAATCAAAAAGCAAATGTGGCCTAGGTCCCCAAACAACTTGAGTGGAAGCTGTCCCCAAAACTTTCACCTGCCTGTGAATCTTGTTCCCTTAACTGGGCTACCTTGTCTGGTGTCAGTGGCTAGTATTCTGGAATATAAGTGTAGAGAGGAAGCTGGGAAGCAGCAATGGCTCATATTTCTCTGTTCTGACTATGGATGATTTCAGATCAGTTGTTTTAAGCTACTGCAGTACTGCATTCAGGTCTGCACTAAGATGCACTATACCCGTGAACTGTGAGCCAGAGTAAACGCTTTCTCCCTTAAGTTACTTTCATCAAGCTATTTTATCACAGAAACGAAAAAAAGAAACTAAGACAGTCACTAACAGACCAGAAAACTGGTCTCTCCTAGGAAGTCTTCACTAGAATGTCCCATAAGCTGCATGGCATAGGAATTGACTGGAGTAGCAGGGAATGAATAAATAGTGAATACACATCACATACAGTAGAGCTAGGGATAGGTGAGTCACTCACTCTCATGGAGACACACCCAGAAGGAACACAGAAGCTCAGTGCATTAGTTATATACAACAGGAAGGGCCAGCTAATTTCATTAGGGTGCCTCTGTAGGAGAGCAGTCTTAGTTTGAATGGAAGAGGAAGCTATAGCTCATTGTTTCTGCATGCACTATTAACTTCCTGGATGAGGAAGATGCAACTGTCACTTTATACACACAGCGATGATTTTAGCTAAAGTTCAACTGTGTGCCAGCATCTGTGCTCCTGAACTTTTCTGGATGCACCAATTGGAGGCACTAGGGTCTTTGACATGGCCATGCTCCCTCATGTGTATAACACACACTTACTCAAAAGTTCATCAGCACCTCACAAGTATGGCCTGAGAATCCCTGCTTCCAGCTTTGGCTGCTATAGCCCAGTACAGAGATGCAGCCTGCCAGCATGTGATCTCAGCCTTTGATCTGGGCTGACCTTTAGTTATTTAAGACTGCCGTGTTTTGTGTAAACCTGGTTTGCATGGCCCTGACCCACATGACAGAGATTGAACAACTGTAAGTTACATTCACATCCAGTATCTCATGCTACATCACAGAAAGATTGTCCTCCTTTACATAAAACAACTTATATGCGAGGGGATTTTAACAAAGTAACTTGGCTTAGTATGAGTGAACAAGTAGATCTCATAAATGAAAAAAAATTCTTCTCATGGTCATGGCCCTGCTCAGCAGGTGGCACTCCAGGTATAGCTCTCTCTGTGGCCCTCTAAAGCTATATTTCACTGAATAATTATTCTCTTTCAGTATGATGGGTGAATGCATTGCCTGGCCACCAATTCTTTTCTCACTGCAATAGCAGACAACTGCCAAGTCTATTACATAGTAAGGCTATACAAACTCTAGGCTTACACCAGAACAGAAGAACCCCACAGTGATGAGTCACTCAATCTGAAAACGGAAGTAAAGCAGGATGTTGAAGCAAACTTGTCTAATCTTTGTCCTGGATGGAAACAGTACTATGTTGCCCTCTGCTGTGGAGGAAAGAAGCTTCTCCTCCTGATCTTATTCTGTATGTATGATGTCTGTATGTATGTGTTCATGAGTGTAGGTACATGCATGTAAAGGTCACAAACAACCGGAGGTGTCTGTCCTTATCTTTGACCCCATTTGGGACAGGGTCTTTAGTCATTCACTGCTACAAGGCTGTTTAGCCTGTGAGTTTCAGTACACCTTTCTGTCCTTACTCTCAATCTCATCATAGGAGCAGAAGAAATTAGGGTGCTACCATATCTGACTTTGTATGGATTCTTCAACTCCAATGTTAGGTCTTCATGCTTGTATGGCATACACTTGCATACTGGTCAATCTCTATAGTCCCAAGAGACAAATTTCTGTCTTTGAAATACCTGTATCATGTAGTCAAAACACCTACAGAACGGTCATGGCTTATAAGTCCCAAACAGGAAGAACAGGAAATGGCAGACAAGATACCAGAACAAAGCAGGAATAAGAGCAGAAGATAAAGAATTAAATGAAACATCAGTCAATATTAGAATTCTTATATTCTCCAAGACAGGTGGGTAATTGTGATGGTTTGTATATCCTTGGACCAGGGAGTGGCACCATCTGGAGGTGTGGCCTTGTTAGAATAGGTGTGACCTGGTTGGAATGGGTGTGTCATTGTGGGTGTGGGCATAAGATCCTCACCCTAGTTGCCTGGAAGTCAGTCTTCCACTAACAGCCTTTGGATGAAGACATAGAACTCTCAGCTCTTCCTGTGCCATGCCTGCCTTGATTCTGTCATGCTACCACCTTGATAATGGACTGAACCTCTGAACCTGTAAACCAGCGACAATTAAATGTTGTTTTTTATAAGACTTGCCTTGGTCATGGTGTCTGTTCACAGCAGTAAAACCCTAAGACAGTAATAAAGTGGATACTGTGTGAGTCTAGGATGCCAAGGGAATGTGGTCTCTCCTTGATAATCTAACTTCCATATTCATCACCTAGATTCATCAGAGATGTTCAAAGGTGAATTTCAGGACTATCATCCTCCAGGAAAAACTGCCATCACCTTTAGCAGTAGTGATTACATTGATCATGAAATATAATCATAGCTGGACTTGTTGGCTCTTTACCTTCCCTCATAGGAGAGGCTTGGAAAGAGCATAGGGCCATCACCTGAGTATTCACACACTCCCAGCACAGTTCTGCCCTAATTGCATGTGGTCTTGGTGGGGTGGTACAAGATGTATATGGGGAAGGATGAAGGGCAAGTTTTCTGTCTACACAGCCATGGTGAAGTCATCATCCCTTTGAGGTAGAGACCTTCCAATAGGGGGTTTTAATGTCATTCACATTCCTGCTTTAACCTCTCATACATTACTCTGTAAATAAGCAAAATAGACTCATAGTTTCCTGTGAACTTGTGGATTCACAACTCAGTTTGTCATTGGGTCCTTAGAAGGAGGGGTAGACACTTTTTTTTGTATTACTTTGGGAAGGCATTTTATTACCATAGGATAAAACTAAAGTTACAGCATTCCAAGGGATGGTGTGTGTGTGTGTGTGTGTGTGTGTGTGTGTGTGTGTGTGTGCACGTGCCAGCGCGTGTACATGTGTGCTTGTGCGTGTGTGTGTGTGTGTGTGCATATGTGCTTGTGTGTGTATGTGGAGGCATTAAAGTCAAAGGACAACGTGGTTATCAGCTCTTGCCTCCTGTTTTAGGCAGTCTCCTTTTTTCTTCTGACCTGTATACTCCATAATAGCTGGCCTTAGAGCTTTTAGAAATTCTCTTGGCCACCCACCCCAACTAGGAGTGCTGGAGTTACAGACACTTGTGGTTCGATGTCTGGCTTCACAAATGTTCTGGGATCTGAACTCAGATCACCAGGTTTGTGCATCAAACACTCTACCCACTGAGCCATCTCAGAGTTTACATTTTTACTTGTTGCTTAGCAAATTAAATTGTTTTGCCTCTAAATGAGCTTCTATTTTATTTTCTCTTACAGATATTACTCCAAGTGTGCAACTCACTAAGAATGTCAACAACAGATATCATTATGACCTGATACCTTGCAACTCCAACTAAATGATTCCCTTTAAGAATGATGAAGCAGTTAGGAAGTTTCCTGACAGTAACTGGCTCGGGCATTTTCTTCAGACTCACTTTCTCTGCTCTGCACAGAGAACAGCTGGAGAGGTAGAGATACAAAGATTCACTGATTGCCAGTCAAGGAGCCTGAGGGAAATCTAAATTAAATGCACTCAACTCCTGCTCACCCCAAGGGCAGCCAGTGGGGCATGGTCTCTCCCCTTGAGGATGGAAAAAGCAATAGTAAGGTGAAAGCAGAAGGCAGGACACCTGGAGCTATCCTCCAAACTTAAACATTTTTTTTCTTTTCCAGGGATATTCTTGCTATTTGGAAGTGTGTTCAGCAAACTGTATCCTCTCTCTATTTCTCAGTGTCTCTCTGTCTACCCCCACCCCCGTGTGTGTGTGTGTGTGTGTGTGTGCTCACTCATGTGTGTCTTGGAGTGTGTTCAAAAGTGTTCACATATACAGAGTGGAAAGGTTAATATTAGGTGCCTTCTTCAATCACCCTCCACCTTATTTTTTGAGACATTTGGACAAAGAGTTCATGAATAAATTAAAGTCCATTCACTGCCAGGAAGCCTCATGATCCTCTCATCTCTGCCTTCTTGGTGCTGGCATAGCAGGTATGCACCACTGCACTCAGCATTTGTATCTAAGCTCTGGAGATCTGAACTAAGATCCTCATTTCCTAGCCCACAGTTTTCCCTCCATGGGATACCACTTAAGACATATGTTGAGCAGTGGCCACCACTGTTTGAAAGATGAGACTGTGCCAAACAACCAATTGTAGCAGAAACCACAGTGGCCTTGAGGTTCCGATATGAACTACATTGTCCACTGGCTTTCACCAGGTTCTTCCCTGCTTTGAATTTCAGTTTTCTCCTTGATACAATGCACAGAGACTAAAATGTTCTACTGCATTAAAAATATATATTTGGGGAAGGGACACCATCCTAAAGAGAATCTTTACAGACAACCCAAGAAAAGTCAGAGTGACAGTTGGAGAAAAGGCACAGGAAGCTAGGCATCTGCTTTCTGCTCAACCATAATGGCAAGCTCTCTTGGGAGATCAACTGGACTTCATTTGAAGATTCAGATACAGCCTCCAGGGGAAATTACCCCAAAGAATGCTGGGAAGTGGCATAAATATGTCATAATTAAAATAAATCGGATACAGTTTTGTCTCCTGTTTATTTAACCCTTGAAAAAAAGAGACTTGGGGATAGAAAAGCATATGCATGCTAAGTCCGGATTTTATATGAATTCTTGAAGTATGAACTCAGGTCTTCAGACTTGCATGGAGAGATCTACCCACTGAGCAATCTCTCTAGCCTTACTTCAGCTATTTTGACCACTGCTGTACAACTTCACTTAAAGTGCTTTCTTTCTATATGTTTTCTATCCTTGAAGTGAAGGAGATTAGAAACAGTTTTGATAGAATTGGTATAAATTTTGTCTCCCTACAGACTGTGGGGGGGGATTTCTGGATTTCTAAGATGATTAGTTTTAACTGTCATTTTACATATTCTATAATCACTCAGAGAGTAGCTCTTCAATGATAGATACTCTAGATAATGTCCGGTGGTGGGCATGCCTTTAAGGAGTTTGTTGACTGAGTTGGGAAGACCCCCACTGAATGTGGACAGTACTATTCTATGGACTGATCTCTGGAGTAACTGAGAAGGAGAGTGAGCTGAGAACCAGCATGCATGTATTATCTCCTTTCTGTTATTTATCGTCTGTGGATGCAGTGTGAGCCAAGGGCTCGGTCCCCTGCTCTTGTGGCTTTCCCACGGTGACAGACTGGAACCTAGATCTGTGAGATATAATAAACTCTTTCTTTTTCTTCTAAGTTGCGTTTGTCACAACAACAAAAACAAAATTAGGGCATCTACCTCAATGTTACACACATAGCTCTGAGCCAATGCCAACTAGCAGGTTTTCCCTTTCCAATAATCTCTTCATCAGCGTCCGTGAGAAAGTCTGCATTTTATTTGGAGTTGAGATGTTACTTTAATTTGATTGACAAGTAACCCTTGAGTTAGAAATGCTCAGGGCACTGTAAAGAATCTCCATATTTAGAAGTCTACTGTGGAAAGCTGCAACTTTGAGGGTCCTTCCTCAGGCACTATCCACTCTGTGTGTGTGTGTGTGTGCGCTCGCGCGCGCGTGTGTGCACTCTGTCTGTGTGTCTGTCTGTCTGTCTGTCTGCCTGCCTGCCTGCCTGCCTGCCTGTAGCCTTGAATGCATGTAGTGTCTCTTTTTTTTTTTTTTATTCTTTGTCTGTTTGAGACAAGATTTTGGCCAAGAGCTTGCCAGATAGGCTCTCAGAAGCCCCAGGGCAGATAGCTAAGTACACACACAGGGCATAATAGTCAGCTCCTCTTGTGTAGACTAGTGAGGATGTGGAAGTAGGGGACAAGTGGCTATAACAATGAATCCAAAATGCAAAAAGGTGCCTTAACATTACTTTGGAAATGTCATCAGCAGCTTTACCAAGAAAATATCTTCTAAAGCTAAGCTTCTATAAATGATGGAATGTCATGCTGTCTGTTCTCAGGCATAAACAGGGCAAGAATTGTTCATGGGAGAAATACTATGAAATAAATTTCCAGGAAGAATTTACTTAAAGCAAAACCATGTCTTGCTCAACTATGTCTTGCTACCTCAAGCCACCCTTAAACTTCTTGGTCTGAGAAGGATCAGCTCATTGTTTGTAGAGCCTAGCTCAGAATTGTTATTATTACTGTCAAAGTAATGGTTAAGGATAAAATAGAATAAATCACTTAGGGAGTATTACATTCATTTATTCTTTATATATGTGTGAGCATGTATATGTGCTTGCCTTTGGAGAGGAGATGACAACTTTGAGTGTCATTGCTTAGGCATTGTCTTCCGTGTGTGTGTGTGTGTGTGTGTGTGTGTGTGTGTGTGTGTGTGTAAGAGGGGGGGCTGGTCATCCAGTGAGATTCAGGGCTTCTTCCACTTACACCCCCCCCACCACTGGGATTACAAGTGTTGTACCACAATTATCAACTTTTTATGAGGGTGCTGGAGATTAACTCTTGTCCCCATGCTGTTTCAGTAGGCAATTTACAGACTGACCACTTTCCATAGCCCCTGAAGGGAGCTTTAAACTAAAGACAGTTTAAACATATTCACATAGCAGGAATGAGGAATGGGATTTCAGATGGAGAATCTGTTTATTTCACCTGTAAGAGGGAAAGCCTTCTACTTCTTCACAAACCACATTCTGTCTGTCTGCCCATCCATCAGTTAGTCCATCTCTGCCTCTGTCTGTCTTTGTTTTTGAATCTGTATCTCAAGTATCTCCTGCTCCCTTAAAACTTTCTATGTATGCAAGGATAACCTTGAAACCCTGATCCCCCTGCCTCCCAAGTGCTGAGCCTGCAGCACTATGCCTCATTTATGCAGTGCTGAGGATGAAATGGGAAGGCTTTGTACAAGTATGCAAACACTCTACCATAGCTGCTTGTATTACAAATGCTAATCACACCTCCCCAAAACCACTGTACCAGAGTGCACATAGCTTCTGGGAACCTGCTCCCACTTGGTTCTGACTGGTAAGTAAAGATGGTGGCAGCCAATGCCTGTGCAGGACTAACAGAGGCAGGGATTTTACGGTTCTTTGGCCTGGGATAGAGAGAGGAGGAGGAAGGAGAAGGAGATCCGCCATGCTGGGAAAGTATGGAGGAGAGGAGATGCTATGCCTGAGAAGAATAGAGGACAGGGATGCATAGCCTCCTTGTGAAAGATCCGGGAGAGTGTGGCCCAGAGGGCTGCCCAACTGTGTCTAGGGCAGCCAAGGTAGAATATAGAATTTAGTGATTGATAACTTGGAATTATAGTCAGGAGGCTGATTAACAACAAGGAGGTTAGGAAGTAGCCCAGTTATTGTGGTATTTAAGGCATATCAAAATATAAAAGCTTTGTGTCTTTCATTCAGGAACCCAGAACATTGGGATGGGTAGCAGGAACATGCCTCCAGAAGTTACTTAATTAATTTAATACTATATGCTACCAATCCACATCACTGGCTCCTTCCTATATATTTTCGTTTGACAAGATACAGTGTGTTTCTGCTTTAACAGTTTACCTGAGGCGTTCACCCATGAAGTTTTCAGTCCTTGCCTTTGTATCAGCTTCACTTTTAGATAAAATAATGCAAGTTGAAGCAGAGCTTTTTACACTGTATGCTTATCTTCAGAAAATATGTAAAATGGTAACTGAAATGGTGACATGTTTATTCATCCACTCAATCAGGAAGATCAGCAATGACAATAAAAGATACTACAAAGTTCTTCACTTTCAAAGCTAACAGTACATTATCCTGGATATTTAATTTGAGCTGCTTATTGGAAGATTCTAGTCCATTTATATTCAGTGAGTAAAGGAAGAGTAAAACAGGCAGTTTTGAGGTCAGGACCAATATTTCCTGTATCACATTAACAAAATTTCCCTAACATGATTTCATCTCAAATATCACTGAACAGCTTTCATAAATCTGTGATTTCTGGGCTCTATATCCAGAGACTCTGACAAGGTTATAGACTCATCAGCAATGGCAGCTAACCTTAGAATGACCTGGAGTTTTAAAATATAAATACAATAATCAAAAAAGGAGATTTTTGATAAGTTGTTATGACTTCTCCCAGAAGGACATAAACAAAAGTGTACCCTCTCCAGATAGAGAACCAATGCCAAATCAGAGTTACAATCAGACCCAAGTCCAACTTTGTGAACCATTAGTTTGCAAACATTCCTTACAGGATGGTGTATATCTCAGGCACATCTCTATCACTGAAGCATCTACCACAGCATGAGAGGAGCTCCCTAAATGACTCCCAGGCAGCTCACGAGGTCAGAAAGTCTCATCTTCTCATCAGTATAATCTTGGGGATGAAGATAACCTTGTGAATCCTGTAAGTTTCAAGATACGCTCTACCTGTTGTGAGTTGTTTACTTCCTGAATATTGTTAAGCTTCTCTCCAGAAGTGTTTCAGTTCAGAGAACAGTTCAACAGGGCGAGAAGCTTCACAGCTCATAGGGAGTCACATACATTTCATGGTCAAGCTGTCTAGAAGCATGATTTAATCATTATACAGCAGACATATTTTTGTTTAGTGTTAGCGAAATTGAAATATACTAAGCAAGTGAAGTGAGAAGATTTGATGCAGGCCAGTAAGCTATAACCAAGATAAAAAGGAACAAGACACAAAGACTGTGTCTTCTTGTATCTTCTATACAAGAGACAAGAAAGGCTGGGAAGCAGACTCAACAGTTAAAGGCTCTCACTGCTTTTACAGAGGACCTGAATTTGGTTCTTTGCACACACACGGAATAGCTCACAACAGCCAACATCTTACTCCAGGGAATCTAACTCTGATTTCTGGATTTTGTAGGTAGTACCTCACATTCACATGCACACAGAGATATACTCACATACAAGGAAAAGTATCTTTTATAAAGAGAAAAGAGCCACAAAACACATAAACCTCAACAACAACAACAGAGAAACTGTTTAGTGCTCCCTGACTCTTACAGGTACAAATGACATCTTCCATATCCAGAATACTAAGAAATATCACTTCAAAGTAAAGAAACAGTAGCTTGGGAAGTGATAAGAGTCTTCTGGTAAATGTCATATTCAAGAAGGAGATTAATTCCGAAACTCTAACTTTTGGCTAAAACAAAGTTTAAGTTTCATAGATTTAACTTTGCATCACACCCAGAAAACCTGGAAGCACCTTGCATTCTCCAGAGTCTTGGGAAAAGCAGCACTCTTCCTCATCATCGACACTTATAGATTGAGATAAATAAACTCAGGTTTGCATCTAAGCTGGGTCATTTGTTCTTCCAGGTAGCAATGTTTCACGAGTGCTCGATTAACAGCTTTTGTAAACCTGCATCTGTGTATGCTCTTCTTACTTCTAAATTCCTTCCAGGAATTTGAATGACCCTTCCTGAGGGTGGCTAAATGAGTAATGAAGATAGTGCAGCAGTTGTGAAACCAAGGCTCTAGCAAGATGCATTGCTCCTGAAAGCTACAAGCTACAATGCAAATGCAAGAAGATGCCTCTGTGTATGGTTCCCAGCCAGTGTATGCAGCGCAACTCAGCCTGAAATGTTCTACACCATCATCTCTTTTATTATCATTATATGGGTATATTTTCTATCTTGAGATGAGACAAAGACATTAAAATGTTCCAGATTCATTATTTTGCTGTAATAGAATACACTGAGCAAAAGCAACTTGGGGGAGAAAGGGTATTTGGCTTACATATTACAGTCACAGCCCATCCATGAGAGAAATCAGAGCTGGAACTCAAGACAGGAACAGTGGAAGAACACTGCTAGCTGACTTACTCTTTGACTGGCATACAAGATCATATTTAGCTAGCTTTCTTACATGACCCAGGACTACCTACTCAGATAATAATATCACCCACAGTGGGCTGAACATCTCTCCACAACATAATAATAAAGATAATCTCTCACAGACATGTCCACAGACGAACCTGATATAGACTATGTCAAATTGGCAAATAATGTGAAGCAGGAAACAAAGGATGAAACACAGATTAAGCATGCATTACACCGATCAGTCCATCTTGTTTATTAATTATTTCATAGTCGTTTGGTAGAAGACTGTCAGATATTTTCATTTAAAAATAACAAAACTTTGGCCTTGAGAAAAACCTACTGTACTGGCTAGTTTGTGTCAACTTGACACAGCTGGGGTTATCACAGAGAAAGGAGCTTCAGTTGAGGAAATGCCTCCATGAGATCCAACTGTAAGGCATTTTCTCAATTAGTGATCAAGGGGGAAAGGCCCCTTGTGGGTGGGACCATCTCTGGGCTGGTAGTTTTGGGTTCTATAAGAGAGCAGGCTGAGCAAGCCAGGGGAGGCAAGCTAGTAAGGAACATCCCTCCATGGCCTCTGCATCAGCTCCTGCTTCCTGACCTGCTTGAGTTCCAGTCCTGACTTCCTTTGGTGATGAACAGCAGCATGGAAGTGTAAGCCGAATAAACCCTTTCCTCCCCAGCTTGCTTCTTGGTCATGATGTTTGTGCAGGAATAGAGACCCTGACTAAGACACCTACCATTCCTAATAAATCTATCTAAATGTTTTCTCTTCCTTTTCATAGCTTACAGCTATACAAATACTACATAGTCTTTTGATTCACAACCACTTTCAGATTATTTTATTGTAGGTTTATCTATTTTATTTTATGTGTATGAGTGTTTTGTGTGCATGAATTCTGTGCACCATACACATGTCCGATTTCTGCACAGATCAGAAAGATGGAGTCAGATCTCCCAAAACAGAGCTATAGGTGATTGCGAGCCACAATGCAGGTAGTGCTTACTCTTAACCCCAGATTAAGCACTTCAGAGCTTTCACAATTACTTTTTTCAATTCAGACATTTCTTTTTCCCTGACAGTTTACAGCATCTTCAGTACAACTTCCCATATGTCTGTCTGGGAACACATTACCTGACATGCTAAATAAGAAGGTTCTTGTTTGCTATATGATGTATCAGTAGAGATGTCATCGATGGCCTTCTCCAAAAGATATAAGCACCTATAATAGCTGATAAATTGATCCAGTGGATATTGACAAAATGCCTACTAATTACAATATACCTGTTGAAATATTATCCTAAATTATAAAAGACTTCAGGGTTTCCTGCCTTACAGTTAATGTCCTTTAATTTTTGTTTTGTTGTTCATTTTCTGAGACAAAGACAGCTGAAGATTCACACCAAAAGTGTATCTTAAACTTACAAGTGTTTTCTAAGAAGGAACTTTTAAAAGTCCAAATAAAACCCCACTTTTCTGTAGTTGGGGTAATTTAGTGAAATTAACCATGTAAATGCTCAAAGAAACATATGATTAGCACAGGAATGAATAAAATTACAGATTAAAAGGGATCAAATTATATTTTGGGGTGCAGCTCATGAATCATAATTAAATTGCAGTGGCTGATAAGCTCAGACCCTCTCTCATCACACAGCATGTGTGAACAGCCCTGCTAATGAGTCTTCGTCTTCCTTTTAGATGACAAAGTAGATGCTGATCTGCCACTGAATGCTTTCGGGCTGGAGAGATGGCTCAGCAATTAAGAGAACTAACTACTCTTGCAGAGGCCCCAGATCCAATGCAGGGCAGCACATGTTCCCTGTAACTTCAGCAACAGACGACTTGCTACTCTTTTCTGCTGTCTATGGGCATGCCTACCCATGGGCATGAGCACACACACACACACACACACACACACACACACACACACACACACACACAAAGTTAAAAAATACTTGAAAACTTACCAAAAGTTAGATTGATGCATTGTGTTTGGTTTTTACTTTCTTGCTGTCATTCAATATTCTTACATTCTTATGATTTGGTGGTAATTTCTTATTGATGTCTTTGTTCTGGAGACCAGGTTTCATGAAGCCCAAACTTGTATGTGATTGAGGTTGACCTTGAACCCATGTAGTGTAGCACCCACTGTTCTCTCCTGGCTATTTGTTTCTAGGATGCCATGAGAGTCATTAATTCTATCCATGAACCTGGTTGTCCACTTGGCCTGCATTTTAAGATCAAGTTAATGTGATATGTCACCATCTTGTCTGATATTTCCTCTTTCCTATAGAGTACCAGTAAAACAAAGTTTAGACACATGAAAAAAAAATAACTGGCCCATTGTCTAAGAAACTTCTCCAATAGATCTTTTGTTTTTTATTCTGCTAACTTGTAGTCAAACTTCCAAAATGATGATGACCCAGGTGTCATAGTTTAGAGTCCACCTTGATGGTGAAGGGAGAGAAGAATTGGGATACAAAGGTTCAAGAAAGACAACCACAGTCAAGCACACTCAAGCATTGCCAAGCACAGTCAATCTTTACATGAGGCTGGGTGGCTGGAGTGAAGATTGTCTGGGTGTGTGCTATTTATTTCTGTTCAGACTGCAGTGGAATCAGACACACAAAACTATAGCATGCATGAGGAAACTTATTCTTGTCTCCCTAAACTAGTCAGACTGTCTGCACCAAGCTGATTTGGATGCTGGGAATCATTTCTGTCAGCTGATTTGTCTCAAAGTAGCCTGTAATAGTGAAGGTGTTGACTGCCAGAGACACTTGAACTTTAGAGTTGTTAAAATGGATCACTGTTCCTTGATTTGAAAACATGTTCACCTCTTCAATACCAGAGATGTTGTTTACTGCTAACTTCTTTAAGGAGAAGCGCAGTTTTGTTTTGTTTTGTTTTGTTTTGTTTTGTTTTGTTTTGTTTTGTTTTGTTTTTTATCTTCTGCTGTGGCTTTTCTGTGAACCACCTTTCTTTTATGACCAATTCCGTTCCCATCAATGTATTTGTGCCTAAGTTTGGCGAGTTTTTCCTGGCTCATGATTGTTTCTTTCATCTTGTCTGAGTGGAAATGAAGGCATGAGGAGAACTAGTTTCATGCTTAGGGGATCCCAGGCAAACAAGCTGAGATAAAGTGTACACACACAAGCCCGAAACTTACTTCTGAATTACAAGAAGTAGATACTTAGTTAAGAGAACATCATAGCAAAAGCTGGGGAGGTGGCTGAATGGGTAAAGTGCCTGCTGCATAAGCAAGAATTACACCCAGCCCAGCCCCCGTCCTCAAAAAGCCAGATGTAGCAATGCTTGTCTGTAATCAAGATGCTGGGGACATAGAGATAAGTGAATCTCTGGAACACTTGGCCAGCCAGCCTAGCCAAAATCAGGAGCGTTAGGTCCAATGAGGAGATCCTATCACAAAACAAACAAACAAACAAAAAAACCAAACACAACCAAATTAACAAATTTAAACAAAATTTCCCCAAACTAAAAGAAAACAATAAAGGAAACCTTCTGACATATATATCATACACAAGTTAACACATCCACACCCATGTGCACATACATATACCACACAAAGTGGCATACAAAGATGTTGAATCCAGTTGGCATTTTTTTAAAACATGGAAAAACAATGCAGAATGGGGCAATGCATACTTCTAAGGGTTTATCACAGAGTACCGTGTAGCATATGCCTTTCTCTGGTCAGCATTGTACTCTGCCATTTTTCTCAGGATCCATGTAATAAATCATGTGTGAGTAAATGGCTATCATTCACCTTAACTACATGCAGCCAGCTCTTGTTTTCAGCTTCCCTTATACTGTGATGAAAGTCTCTTAACAAAACCAAAGTGAGAAACAAATACTTTACAATTCATGCTAACATTACACCATGGCAGAAGAATCAACATATCATGGACTTGCGATGGCTGATCCCATTGACTCCACAGTCAAGAAACAGGAAAAGATTAATTGTTATGCTCAGCTGGCATTCTTCTTTTTATACCTTCCATAATCCTATCCCAGAGAACTGTGCTATCCACAATGAGCACAATCAATATAAGCTTCTACACGCCATGACCAAAAGTCTGTCATACAGTTAACTTTAGAAATTATTAAGCTGACAATTAATACTAATCATCACAGGAATTATTAATTTACCATTTTCCTAAAATAGACGAAAGTTTTCAATGGGCTAGTAACAAAAGTACTGGCAGAATCCAATCCATATGATCCAGCCTACCGATAACCCTATTATACTTATTCTGTTGTCCATCTGCCATGCCTCCTTCATTCCATCATTCCCTTTGCAACTTCAAGCAAATTTTTATTCAAGATCTCAGCCAATTTCAATTGAAATCTTATATTCCCACAAGGAGAAATATTTGGGAATTTCATTTATTTTGTGAAGAAAGTCCATGATAGAATAACTTGGAAAATTGAAGTGCCCAATACTTTTAGAAATAACCAGACACGGGACCAACGACTTCAAGTTGAAACATGCTCCATTAATAAACTTGTAATTTGCTTAGTTTATGAAACAATGCCTTACCTCTGCCTGCTACACATTAGAATGGACTGATTTCCTTTTGGTAGTTTTTCCTGAATAACGCTCAAGAAGCCAGGAGAAAGTGCAATAGGGCAGACTATCTTCCCCAGAAACCTCAAAACTATAAGAGTCCTGTAAGTCATTGCTCTCTCACTCAGCAACTGCCACAAATATGACAAGAAAGCATTAAGGTTATTCTCACAACTACACAACTTATTGACTCTAGCCAAGACTAAGTATTCTAAACAACACCTTGCTTGTTAAAGGAAGCTTTAAAGCACTATACATCAGAAATTTATTATACCCTTTGCAACCATTTTTCAAAATTAAGTAAAGTGTCATTGGTGGTGGAAGTGCAAAAGTTAAGAACATTTGCTCCTCTCACGGAGGACATGAGTTTGGTTCCTAGCATGGAAATTCAATGGTTTTCACCTACCTGAAATTTCTGATCCAGATTTGATGGCCTTTTCTGGCCTCTACAGGCACCTGCAAACAACTACAACAGCAGCAGCAGCAGCAGCAGCAGCAACAACAACAACAACAACAACATACACACACACACACTCACACACACACACACACACGCACTTTAAAATGTAAGATGAGGAGACATATTATCTAGATGTCTGGAATTGGGTTCAGGTCAGTATTCATCCTATTTACAGTTCATTTACCATTGAATTACAAAAGCCACACGAGGAGTAACTCATATTCTTTTTTCTTGGTCCTGAGAAGACTCAATGCCCCAGTGTAGGGGAATGCCAGGACAGGGAAGCGGGAGAGGGTGGGTTGGTGAGCAGGTGTAGGGGGCACAGGCTAGGGGCTTTTCAGAGGGGAAAATAGAAAAAGGGATAACATTTGAAATGTAAATATAGAAAATATTTAGTAAAAAAAAAGATTTATTTTATTTGTGTGTACACATGTGTGTGCACACATGTGTGTGCCTGTGCCTGTAGAGGACACAAGAGGGCATTAGATTTCATAGAGCTGGAGTTACAGGCCTTTGTCTTGGTTCTAGGTTCTGTACATTGGTCTTCATAACTGAGCAGCAGTGCTTTTAGCCACTGAGACATCTTGTTCAGGTTCAAACTCAAGGCTGCACCCCTCGTACTTAGATATTCTTTGTTCCATGTTATGGTAGTCAAGGTGTGCAGACAGGCTGAGAAAAAAAGGGAATGGAGAGAATAGGCAGGGAGATATTCTTAAATTGCCTAAAGTCACATGTAACAGATGGCACAGGAGGAATAAACCCAGTTTTCTTTGTCAATGTTGTCTTTGCTGATTTATTATAACATTTTCAAAGAATGGTTGCATGGTCCCTGAGGATTGGGAAGACGCTCTCATGTTCTCCAAGGTCAAAACTCTTTTCATAATAATCATAAGATTCTTTGATGTTTGGACCATGTTGACATTTATACTAATGAAGCAAAAGCAATCATGGGTAAAAAATTTTGCTACCTTAGGACAATTAAGCAGCACCAGATTGTTTCACAAAGCAATGCATTTTATGAGGTCATTAAATGATGAGGGTGGAAGGAATACCAATTTTGTTTAAGAGCATTCTTGTTGTTGCTGTAAACATTAATAATTTTATTTACACATAAACTTTTAGATATTAAACTTTTTAATATTTTCTGACATTTTGGGAAATGTACACCAAAATTTCTGTTTGCTGAAGCATAAATGGTATTTCAAGAAAATTTAAGTCAATTCACCCTTCTATTTTTGAGTTTAGGGTTGAATTAGCTATTTCACATTCTCTCTCTCTCTCTCTCTCCCTCTCTCTCTCTCTCTCTCTCTCTCTCTCTCTCTCTCTGTGTGTGTGTGTGTGTGTGTGTGTTTCTAGTAACATGATTTGTGTTTGAAAGAGGAAACAGTGGACTCTAGCAATCCTGTCTAGCCTCAACAGACACTTTCACAATAAATTAGAAAAAGTGTCATTTCAAAGAAAATAACCTCCAATTCATGAATGTACATCAAATTATGATATATACATATATCTGCATATATGGATTATAGATACAAAAGGCTTATCATCTTATTGACCAGCTGATGAGCACAGCATATTTTACAAAAATATTTTTATTTAGTTTATTTTCATGTCTGTCAGAGGGTATGCATGAAGGTGACTGAGGAGGTTAGAAGAAGACATCAGGTCCCCTGTAGCTAGTCACAAATGGTAAATGGCTCACCAGGGTAGCAGGTGCTGAGAACCAAACTCAGCTCCTCTGCAAAACAGCAAGCTCCTAACAGCTGAGCATCACTCCAGCTCCCTAAGTTACTGTTGTTTTAGCATCAATATTATTTTAGTTTTTCTAGACCGAGTTTCTATGTGTAGTTCTGCCTGTCCTGGAAATTGCTCTGTAGATCAGGCTGGCCTCAAACTCATAGAGAGTCTCCTGCCTCTGTCTGTCTCCCAAGTGATTAAAGTCATGCACCAATACCATGAGGATTAATACTATTAAGGATCTTAAAGAGCACTTTTAAGAGGACTAATGGTGAAATACATGGAAATCTACTGTTTTACTCAAGCTCCCATGCTCGAACTATCATTAAAATTTTCAGCAGTATAAAACCTCTCCCAAGGCTGGGGCAAGGCATTTATTAATGCCAGAATCAAACTGTTTGACCTTTGTCTTCAGTTCAAATCACAGCAGTTTTGCATATAGAGTTTCCTGTGAATTACATTAGTGAATCTGGGAAACTCAGTTTCTTATTCTGAAAAACAGTGTATCAATTATCATGACAGAAGTCATGATTTTTCATTTACATAATATTTCTGATAACAATATCCAATTATTACATCCATTTTCTGTCCACTGTGCTAATGTTATATTCAAAGAAATTCAATGGAGCTCAATTACAATTGCCTTCAAATTAAATTAGCATTACAAGAATTTAATGGGTATCTTAATTAGACCATGTTACTAAGAGCAGTTTATACAAATTAAAATATACCTCTGCATGGGTCATCTTTCTTTGAGTTAAACACAGGTTGAAAACAATTTTTAAATTTTAGGACATACAACGTATATTTTACATAAAAATAAAACACATGCAAATTAAAGTAACACTTAAAAAAAAGCAAAATTAAATTTAAGGCAAAATTCACTTCAGCTCGAAATTACTTAAGTGTTTCTACATGCTTCCAGGCAGGTGTAAAACTTCTTTTAATTTTTTTCCACTGGCATATATTATTTAACAGGTTTCATTATAGTGTCTTTGTACATGTATGTAATGTATTTTGATCATTTTCACCCCATTATCTCCTGCTGTACCTGTCATCTTCTGCTGATCCCTTCCCTCTCCCCAACCATCTCTCCTTCTCTTCTAACACATCTCCATAGCAATGGTGATTAGCTACACAGGACCTTCAGGGTGCTGGACCACCTGGATGCTTCTCTCAAGGAGGAGCGCATGAGACCCCATTTCTCCCTGAGGATATTTGGGCAGTCATTGGTTGTTGAAGGAACCAGAAATAATTTTAATTGTTGGTGTAGCCACTGGTAAGTTGTTCATGTTCCTGTAAATAACTACTTACCCATTGTCTTAAGAGATGAACCTTAAGGAAACTCATTAATTCTTAAAACAAAAACAAAAACCTAGAATAAACCAAAACCAACAAAGCGTTTATATTTTTATTCTTTTCTCAAATACTACATTGAATTTTCCCTCCCTCCTGCCAGCCTCTCTCTCTGCCTTATGCCTCGCCTCTCCACTAGATCCACCCTCCTCCTTCCCTCAGAGAAAAACAGGCCTCTGAGGAACAAAAACCCAACACAGCATAGCAAACTACAATGTGACCAGGCAGGCAACCTATCACATAAATGCTGGACAAGGCAACTCACTAGGAAGAAAAGGGTCCCACAAGTAGGCAAAAGAGTCACAGACAGCCCATGCTCCCACTGTTAGGGTTCACAAATGAATATCAAGCTACTCAGCCATGCAGAGGACCTAGGTCAGACACCTACAGGCTCCCTGATCTCTGCTAGTGCCCATGAGTCCTGGTCAGTTGATCCTGGTGCATCCCTGACCCATCTTGTTTCTCTAATCCTTCCTTCCTCTCTTCCGCAGTGCTTGTGAACATCATTTCATGCTTGGCTGCAGGACTCTGCATCTACTCCCATCAGTTCCTGGATGAAGTCCCCCTTATCTCTTTGGTGATGATTTTGCTAAACTGTGGCTCTGGAATACACTTACAGGCCAGTCAATCTCTAAGTTAGAGGTTTTGTGACTGGGTTGCTGTCCTAGTCTTTGCACTTGAGGTTTTACCTGATTACAGAAGACAGTTCAGTCTTTGTGTTGCTCATTACTAGGGGTCTCTGCTAGGGTTACTATTATAAATTCCATGGTGTTCTCATTGTACTATATTTCCACCTCACCTCCAAAATGCCATAAAACTCAGTCATTTCTCCCAGTATTTTCTCCCTTTCTCTACTCCATCCTATTCCTCCTGTTCCCAATCTTTCCAGCCCCCAGTCTACCTGCAAAATCTAAAATCTCTATTTCTATTTCTCCTTTCCTGGTATATCCTTGTGCCCCTCCCTCAAGCCCTTTTTGTTGCTTAGCCTCTCTGGGTCTATGGAGTATAGTACTATTACATTTTACTTTTATACAAAATATCCACTTATAAGTGAGTACATGCTGTATTTGTCTTTCTGGATCTGGATTACTTCACTCAGGAGGATGTTTTCTAGTTTTATTTGCTGGAAGTTTTCATGTTGTCCTTGCGTTAAACAGTTGAGTAATACTCCATTGTGTAAATGTGTCACGTTTTCTTAATCCATTCTTCAGTTGAAGGATATCTACGCTGTTTCCAGTTTCGGGGTATGATAAATAAAGCTGCTATGAACATAGCTAAGCCATTATCCTTGTGACAGTTTGGAGTGTCCTTTGGTTATATGCTTAGGAGTGGTATAGCTGGAGCTTGATGTAGATCTATTCCCAATGTTTTGAGAAACTGCCATATTGAGTTCCAAAGTGGTTGTACAAGTTTGCAATCCCACCAGGAGCAGAGGAGTGTTCCCCTTGCTCCATATCCTTGACAGCATGAGATATCATTTGAGTCTTAGATCTAGGCATTCTGACAGGTATGGTTTGGAATCTGAAAGATGTTTTGATTTACATTTTTCTGATGGATAAGGAGGTTGAACATTTCTTTACATGTTTCTTGGCCACTTGAGATTCCTCTGTTGAGAAATTTGGCTTTGAACTATAGCAGACTTTCAAAGAAGACCTAATGCTAAAAAATACTTCTCAATCTACTTCACAATATAGAAGTAGAGGGAATATTGCCAAACTAATTCTATGAGGCCACCATCACCCTGATACCCAAACCACATAAAGATTTTACAAGGAAAAAGAACATCAGATGGATTTCCCTTATGAACTTTGATACAAAAATAGTCAGCAGAATACTGAAAACTGAATCCAAGAACACATCTAAATGATCATCTACTATTATTAAGTCCACATTATCCCAAATATGCATGCATGGTTCAACATATGAAAATCTTCCAATGTAATTAACCATATAAACAAACTGAAAAAAAAAAGATCATCTCATTAGATGGTGAAAATGCCTTTGACAAAATCCAACTCTTGGCATGATAAAAAGTCTTAGAGAGATCAGGGAAACATGGGACATATCTAAACATAATAACAGCAATTTAAAGCAAGCCTATAGCCAACATTAAATTCAATGGAGAGTTTCACAAAGATACAATTTGTAAAACTCATGAAACTAAAGAAGAACGAAGACCAAAGAGTGGACACTTTGATCCTTCTTAGAATTGGGAACAAAACACCCATGGAAGGAGTTACAGAGACAAAGTTTGGAGCTGAGACAAAATGATGGACCATCTAGAGACTGCCATATCTGGGGATCCATCCCATAATCAGCCTCCAAACGCTGACACCATTGCATACACTAGCAAGATTTTGCTGAAAGGACCCAGATGTAGCTGTCTCTTGTGAGACTATGCCGGGGCCTAGTAAACACAGAAGTCGATGCTCACAGTTAGCTATTGGATGGATCACAGGGCCCCCAATGGAGGGGCTAGAGAAAGTACCCAAGGGGCTAAAGGGATCTGCAACCCTAAAGGTGTAACAACAATATGAACTAACCAGTACCCCCCGGAGCTCGTGTCTCTAGCTGCATATATATCAGAAGATGGCCTAGTCGGCCATCAGTGGAAAGAGAGGCCCATTGGTCCTGTAAACATTATATGTCTCAGTATAGAACACCAGGGCCAAAAAGTGGGAATGGGTGGGTAGGGGAGTGGGTGGGGGAGGGTATGGGGGCCTTTTGGGATAGCACTGGAAATGTAAATGAAGAAAATACCTAATAAAAAAAATTCCCATCCTCAAAGAATATTTCCCATCCTCGGCATTAAACAAATAAAAAAGTTAAAAAAAATTCAATGGAGAGAAATGTATAGAAATACTAGTAAAATCAGTGACAAGATAAGGTTGCCCGCTCTCTCCCTATCTCTTCAATATAGTAGTTGAAGTTCTAGCTAAAACAATAAAATAACTAAAGGATATCAAGGAGATAAAATTGGAAAGGAAGAATTCAAAGTGTTCCTTTTTGCAGATGATATAATAGTATACGCGTTACCTCCAAAATTCTACCAGGGAACTCCTACAGCTAATAAGTTCAGTAAAGTAGTAGGATATAAGATTAACTTAAAAAATCAGTAACTCTCCCATATACAAATGGCAAGCAGGCTGAGAAAGGATCCTGAAGACATCATCTTTCACTATAACATAATATAAATATATTGTATTATATTACAATAATACACAACAATATAAAATATCCTTGGACAACTCTTACCAAACAAGTGAAATATCTGTAATGACAAGAACTTCAAGTTTTGAAGAAGGAAATTGAAAAAAGGTATCAGAAGATGAAAAGATCTCCACGCTCATAGATCTGTAGGATTAACATAATGAAAAATGGCCATCCTACTGAGTACATATTCACCACAATCCCCATCAAAATTCCAAAACAATTTTTTACAGATTTTGAAAGAGCTATACTAAACTTCATATAGACAAACAAACAAACAAAACTAGCTAAAACAAGATAGCTAAAACAATGCTATACAATAAAAGAACTTCTGGGGGAACTACTATTCCTGATCTCAAGCTGTACTACAGAGCTTTACTAATAAAAACCACCTGGTATTAACATAAAAATAGACACATTGATCAATGGAATCAACTTGGATTCCCAGATATAAATCCACACATCACGAACACCTGATTTCCTGATAAAGAAGCTAGCAATTTTCAATTGAAAAAGGAAAGTATCTTCAACAAATGGTGCTGGTCTAACTGGATGTATACATGTAGAAGAATGAAAATAGATCCATTTGTATCACCCAGCACAAAAGTCAAGTCCAAGTGGATCAAAGACTTCAACCTAAATCAGATACACTAAATCTGATAGAAGAGATGGTGGAGAATAATCTTGAATGCACTGGTGCAGAAGATAACTTCCTGAACAAAAAACCAATAGCTCAGGCAGTAAGATCAACAATTGAAAAATGAGACCCCATAAAGCTATAATGCTTTCATAAAGCAAAGAACACCATCAATAGAACAAAATGGCAGCCTACAGAATGAAAAAAGATCTTCAGCAATTCCACATTTGACAGAGGGCTAATACTCAAAATATATAAAGACCTCAAGAAACTAAACATCAACAAACTAAATGATCCAATTTAAAACTAAACATATGTTTAAAACAGTAATAATGTTACCACAGTCCTTTGTGAATCTTTCAGCCCTTTTGGAGCCATAAGTGACCATGTCCAAGCTCATTTAATTTCTCATGGATAGTGGTTTAGGTTAACCAATTCTTTAGAAATTATAATATTATTAAACCGAATCAACTCAATCTCACTCAAAGAGCAGGATTTTTTTTTCTGATTACTATAACTTTAGTACTCACAGTAATGGGTAACACACAGTCAGCAATTGCAATATGACTAGCAATCTGTGGCTTATTCTGCACAAACTACCTCTTTCTCCAGCTAGAGTTTTGTGAAGTGGGTGCTTTTATACCTAATTCATAACTGAGGGAAAAACACCAGGACATTAAATAATTTTCTTCAAATGTCTTAGAGAACAAAAACTACTGATTCCACAGTTTTTCTATTAGCTTTCTCCATGGTCCTATCCTGATTCTGCAGTAGGAACTTTAGGGCTAGCTATAGCATCCACATTTCTATTTTTCAATGAGGACCCAACACACTGTAGTCAGGTGGATTTAAAAATAAATAGTTTCTCTCTCTGAATGACTGAAGGAAGTCTAAAAGAAATAGAATCATACTAGGGCAGAAACAAGGGTGGATGAGAGGAAGACAAGCAGAAATAAATTTAATTAATAAAATAAGTTAATAAGGGATCTAGAGTTGGTTCAGTAATTAAGAGCACTGGCTGCTCCTTTAGAGGAACTGAGCTTAGTTTCTTACACAAATACTGGGCTATTGACATGCACCAGTAACCTAGCTTCAGGGATCCAATGCCCTTTTCTGGCCTTCAAAGGCATCTGCCCTCATGCACACATACCAGAACACAGATATAAACATAATTGATAATAACTTTTTTATGAAAATGCAATAATTCCTTGAAATACCTATTGAACCTAATATTTCTTTTATATTATTGAGACTATCATTGAAATATATTCATATATAGTATACCTCTAAAGAAAATGTCTAATCAAATTTATTTCAGTAAAATTAACCATAATATACAAATTAATCCAACTAGAATAGAGAAAACTATAATCCATTCACATAAATTAACAATGACGGTTAAAAGCCAAGATTCCCAATGCAATACAGTGGATAAAGCTATGTACTACACTCACAGAGGTCCTAAGCTTGTGTTCCCCCCACCCCTCAGCCAATCCCACTCCCTCTGCCAGCTGACCACGTTCAGCTTCCATCTGGCCCCAGAATCAGAAATTTGAATCTGTCCATCACAACAGCTACCCCATCTACAAGCTGCTGAACAACATGAAGTAGCCTGTCCTACAGAACCAGAGCTGCAAACTCACCATGACTCTGGCAGCAGCAGTGTATCTGAAACCAGTCCCAGCAACGATCCAGTATTTATGGTGCTTCATAAACCAGAAACCTTGATTAAGATGAATGGCTCATTTCAATGAATATTTGCTTGCCTTGGTCAGGGCAAAACACCAGACTCAATTTCTGTGAGCACACTCAACCATGAGCTTTTGATTTCTAAATCGTGTTTCTTATGGAAAGTAACCTGGACCATTTCAAAAATGGCTAACTCCAGATCTGATTCACACAGTACTAGGGAGACTGGCAATGGACCCAAACAAATTTTTACTGGTATCTTTTCAAAATGTCCTATAAAGCCACCTTGAAGGATTATATATTGTCAAGCATATAACTACAAAATTAGTCATAAAAGGGAACTCAACTTATAGCTTATTTGGTAAAGAGTTTGCCTTGCAAGAAAATTTGGTCCCCAGAACATGTGTGAAAGCTGGGTGTGGCAGTGAATGCTTGTAATACCACTTCTGGAAAGAAAGGAAGACAAATGAACATAATGTACTTGCTGGTCAGCCAGATTAGCATGATGATAGTATTACAGGCCAATTATAGAATTTGTCTCAAAAACGAAGGTGAATAGCACCTTAAAAATCATAGCAAAGGCTCTCCCCTTGCCTTCATATATATGCACATACATGTGTTCATCCACTGCCCACATACATACAACAAAAAATAATATGAACTAACCAGTATCCCCAGAGCTCCCAAGGACTAAACCACCAACCAAAGAGCACATATAGTGGGACTTATGGCTCCAGCTGTATATGTAACAGAGGATGGTCTAGTCAAACATCAATGGGAGGAGAGGCCCTTGGTCTTGTGAAGGCTCTATGCTCCAGTGTAGGGGAATGCTAGGGCCAGGAAGTGGGACTTGGGTAGGTTGGTCACCAGGGAAAAGGAGGAAAGGCTAGGGGGAAGGGAGTTCTTGGAGAGAAACCAGGAAAAGGATAACATTTGAAATGTAAATAAAGAAAATATCCAATAAAAATAAAATAAAAAAATTTAAACAAAGGGAAAGAAAATTATAAAAATAGTAAAAAAAATATAGTCACTTCTACTCTCTGGTTTATAATTATGTTCAAACAAAAGAAAAAGGAGCAAGAAAACTTTTTCTTTATAGAATATTTGTTTAATAAATACAAAAGGAAGAATATGTCTGTACAATGTCCCTTTTGCATACTTGCATTACTGTAATTTTTAAGGGCCAAGTTGCTAATGAATGCAAAAATCTATTAATATGAAAACAGCTGAAGAGCAGAGCACTCATGAGGATTTCTCATAATTATAAAGGGAAGGCACAAAGTCACACTATCAGACAAGTGTACATGTTCAGATCTCTCATGTCAGAATGATCTGATATTGCCCGAAAGTCAGGAAGTGTTAGACTCAAGTGAAATGACTTAACCTTATAGTAAGTATACAGAATAAAGGAAAATGTTAAATATTAAGAACAAAATGGAAAAATTCTATATTGTGAGATATTTTATAATATATTTAGGTAATTTTGAATAGTACTATCACATTAAATTGTTAATAATTTTGTTAGTCTTAAAAATTATCTTTAGCCCTAGGAGGAAATGAATAGTAACGTTCAGAGACAAAGAATTTTGATACATATGATTTATTTTAAATGAGAAGGCAACAAACACTCATAGAATGCTATAAATCTATTTTCTTGATACTATAGAAATACTTGGGCATTATAAAAAAAAAGGTAATGCACTTTATGATAATTCTCCAATCATAAATATTTCTCCAGTAAAATTAGTTTTAAAGAAAACTCATAATTCAATAACAGCTGGAGTAATTGAAGTGTCCAACTAATTTTAAAGTAACACAATCACTACCTGAGGCAAGCCTTGGACTTAGAAAGCTGACTTTTCTCACGGTTAATTCCTATGCCTAACAAGAAGTAAAGGGATAGAGAAAATGAATACATAATACCTGGAGAGTCTTTTAAATTATTTATCTATCATCTATCTATCTATCTATCTATCTATCTATCTATCTATCTATCATCTATCTATCTATCTATCTATCTATCTATCTATTTATTTATTTATTTGAAGGATTTTTGAAAGGGGATTTCTCTATATATCTATCCCTGGCAGACCTGGAACGCACTGTGTAGATCAGGCTGGCCTCAAACTCAGAAATCCACCTGGCTCAAAGGCATGTACTACCATTGCCTGGCATAGGTATATTTTAAGTTTCTGTAAAGGTATAAATTTTATGCTGGCCATGAACTGCCCAAACACAACCTTTTCTTTAACCACACATTCCCCTCCTGCAATTCTTTTTTATTTTTCCACACTTTTCTACTTTATTTTAATGGCATATACATGTTATAAATCTGCATGAAATCTAGGGGAAACAAGTGGATAAAAACATAATATTTGTCTTTCCTAGATTGGTTTAATTTGGTTTGAGGGATGCGGCCATGGGGAACACATGGAGGAAAATGGCTCATGCAAGCAGAAGAATGAGAGCCGAGACTAGCTCATATCTGGGAAGAACAGGATCAGATCTTGGGAAGACAGCCTGGCAGCTGTGCACTCTAACCCCGCCCTTTTTGCTACTATTTGCCATCTAGGTCATACATTCCAAAACAGGGACCAGGGATTCAAACACATATCCAAAGCACATAATTCTCAAATTATTATGTTTGGCTTAACAATGCAGGTGTGTCTTGGAGAAATAAGTTTTTAAAAATGGTTCTAAAATCTGCTTTTAACACTTGGTAGTCACAATTATCATTTAAGTTTAGAGAAAGAGAGACACATTATTGTGGGGTATCTTGGACATTGTAAGGGAGGTCTGCACAGCTGAAACTCACTTTCCTGAAGCAAACTTGAAGTAGATTAAATAATTAACTATGGTTTGACATGTGGCAAGGCCAATTTTTCTAAACACTAAGACTGTAGTATGGGGAGATTTTAAAGCTGGTCTGTCCAATCTTTAGCTCATGGATTACGTTCATACTAGAATAGTTATGAGTGTGACCCAGTGGGAATTATGAATTTAAGGAAAACAATAGAGGAGTTTTTTGTTTGTTTGTTTGTTTTATTCTGAGTTTTCGATGTAACTTGATTGTGTGGTTCCTATTGTGGGTTTTGCAGATGACAATATCATGTCAAAGTGCCCAAAAGTTGGAAATATGGTAGAGATTTAATTCCTGACGAAGTGATTTTCTTTTTAAACCAAAACAGAAGGTAGTATTTTGAATTATGCACTGACATTTTTCAGGATGTTTTCCACTGAAGATAATCCCTACTGGGATTTAAGTGGGCAGGACACAGTCATGTTCCATGCAGGAAACATCGCTAATTATCCTCATTTTGGCTGAATATTACTTCATTCAAAATTTCAGTGACTTCATTAAGAAATGAAGAACCAATGAAGACTGATTCAGCTACACTAATTAGCTAGTGATTTTCCTTTGCAAAGTCTTTTGCCAACCTTAGTCATTAACCTGGGCATTAACAACTTGTTTGATCTCAGTAACAAGTCTGCTCTCATCTTGAACTCTCCAATTGAGATCCCCCTCTCTTGAGATAAACCTCTGCGTGAAACCATCTGAGCTGCAGAGGATGCTCAGACAGTGAAATATGCAAGATAATGGTGAAGGGGCACCAAGTGTAATTGAATGCCCATAAAGTCATCATAATATCTACTGAATCCATCTCTTAGCATCCTCTTGGGAAATATGCAAGAAAGTTGGTGCTATAACATCTGGATGCACAGGGATCATGTAGTTTTAATATTCAATTTTCTACTGGCTCATATGTTTCAATATTGGGTCTATCTCAAGATACTTCTTTAGAATTTCTGTGTCATGAGGATGTAAAAAAAAAAAAAAAGAAATGAAAATCCTAGTTGGAGGACTTTTATGACCGTTGCTCCAAGTAATAGGCAAAAGGCATGAATTTCTGCTTAGACATTTTATTGCTGGCAATAAATTTTCATGTCTCCAAAACATAGGCCATTTACCTTCAAGTGCAGTGGATTCTCCTGAACTTGTTATAACACAAAGAGCAGATTCAGTGTTCCCCAGCACTCACCACTCATGGACAGAGTCAGACCCAGTCACTCCTACAGCAGAGGTACTTAGACCCATTTTAGACCAATAAAAGAACAGAGGAATTTCTGGGTGAGCCACTCTAAATCCAACCAGAAACCCAAGCTTCCTCTGAGTGTGTGTGTGGGGGTGGGGGTGGGCAGGAGATCCTTTCTCTAACTCTGAAGCTTTATAGTGCCAATAAATTTCTCTTCATTGCTTTGTACTGAGACATTTTTCCATCTTTTAAATATTGGTCAGAGAGAAAGAGCTCATCTGCTAGCTGGTATCACTATCTGTGTTTTGAGACCAGACAGATATTTTCACCAATTCTAAATTCAAATCAAAGTTTCAAAAATCCCTAGATATTATTCATTCTTTTGGAAGCTGATTTAAAATAATGTTTAATATTTTTGTTCTTCCTTATAGCCTAGTTGGCAAATATTTAACTTAATTGACTGATGATGCTTGATAATACATTTTATATCCAGATATCAAAGTTACCACTTATGACTGTGGCCACATTCAAAAATAATTCTTAAATTATCTTTAAGGTTGTTGTTTTTAAATAGCATGAATTCCCTGAATAAGAAAGATTATAACAGCAAAAAATGAATGAATGAATGAATGAATGAACAGCTGCCCTAATTGTTCTGCAGTGATGAGAAGGTTAACTAAGATCTGTCCACGGGATGGAGCAATGTGTACTCACTAAAGTGTTAATGGGGAGAATATGCTACAGTGTGGAAAATGTTTATAAAAGATGTCAGATAAAAGTGTAGAATGGCTAGTAATAAATGATCTCTTACCATCTGCTCTGTAACAAGAACATACAAATAACACAAAGATGAGAGATAATGACTGATATATTTCCTTCACTTTCAAACCTTTCACAGAAATTATTACTTGGTAATTCCTTCTCTAAGACAAAGAGAATGGAATATTTTCTCAGATGTTTTCATGGTGCCAAAGCCTCTTTAGGTGCTTTGTGCCTGTCGGGCTGATTCTTTGTCCTTCTAGATCTGGGTCTAATTAGATGAACTCTATGTCTTTTACTGTAACAAGAAATTCCAAAGCATAGAACTTACCAATGGCCACTAACCCCCCACCCCAATGGAAAGATGCCAACCCAACATATCTTACATCTCAATGGCTTATACTTTTACCACAACTTATAGCATTGGAGCAATGCATTATACACTTTATTAATTATAATTTACATTATTCATATTCCCATGTGTCTCTGTGGGTATTTAGGTACATAAACATGTTCAGATATTTACAGGATCCAGAAGAGAGTGTCAGATTCCTTGAAGTCACAGATTGCTGTGAGCTGTTGGGTGTGTGTATTGACAACTGACCCAGCTACTCTTGGCAAAAGCAGTAAGCCCTAGTAACCATGAGCCACGTCACCAGACCCACAATTATTAAATATAATTTATATTTACCAGAAACTCTCTAAATTTTAAAAGTAACATGAAACAAAGAGATCTAATAAACCTCTAGTCTGTGGCATTGCTGCTAAGAGAGGAAACACTCTAAGTTACAATCAAGCAGCATTTCACAGTACATCTGTTATAATGTATTCCCAGAGGGTTAAATGAATTTCAAAAACAGTAAATCATGAACTTATTTCTGAGCAATCAAATTGTTGGTGGTAGTTTTATAGTGTATGTTTTATATGTAGTGTGGGATATAAACAAATGAGTAATCAAAGTGGTGCTGTTGAAAACAAAGATTTTCAGCATGGGGGTAAGAAATGAAGAATTGTGAGCATAAATTAAAATTCTATAGCCCTAAATTGGACGTGAACCACTGGTATAAATTTATAATGTATTTTATTTTCTTTTTAAAAAAATCTCTTTGCTGTGTCAAAAAAGAATAAAATTAGTGAATGACAACAGCCTCTCGATTGCTAAATAGGGATTATGAATCAATACCATTGTCAACAGGAAGAGCAGTGGCATCTACTTGGGATCATGGATGAACCTAGAATACCTTATAAATCAGAAATCAAGTCTCCAAAGTATTCACAAACCTACCTGAAGTAGCACTCATTGCCCGAAGATAGAAAAATCAAGCTTAACTATGATTAGAAACTGTAACAACTTGTGATAGCTCATTTTTCTTCTTCTTTTTTTTCCATTTTTATTAGGTATTTAGCTCATTTACATTTCCAATGCTATACCAAAAGTCCCCCATACCCACCCACCCCCAATCCCCTACCCACCCACTCCCCCTTTTTGGCCCTGGCGTTCCCCTGTACTGGGGCATATAAAGTTTGCATGTCCAATGGGCCTCTCTTTCCAGTGATGGCCGACTAGGCAGCTAGAGTCAAGAGCTCCGGGGTACTGGTTAGTTCATAATGTTGATCCACCTATAGGGTTGCAGATCCCTTTAGCTCCTTGGCTACTTTCTCTAGCTCCTCCATTGGGAGCCCTGTGATCCATCCATTAGCTGACTGTGAGCATCCACTTCTGTGTTTGCTAGGCCCCGGCATAGTCTCACAAGAGACAGCTACATCTGGGTCCTTTCGATAAAATCTTGCTAGTGTATGCAATGGTGTCAGCGTTT
The DNA here is from genome assembly GCF_000001635.26 of Mus musculus. Lineage (NCBI taxonomy): Eukaryota > Metazoa > Chordata > Mammalia > Rodentia > Muridae > Mus > Mus musculus. The sequence goes on from NC_000067.6 coordinate 124,632,817, forward strand.
GGATGCTGATTATGGGGTGGATCCCTGGATATGGCAGTCTCTACATGGTTCATCCTTTCATCTCAGCTCCAAACTTTGTCTCTGTAACTCCTTCCATGGGTGTTTTGTTCCCACTTCTAAGGAGGGGCATAGTGTCCACACTTCAGTCTTCATTTTTCTTGAGTTTCATGTGTTTAGGAAATTGTATCTTATATCTTGGGTATCCTAGGTTTTGGGCTAATATCCACTTATCAATGAGTACATATTGTGTGAGTTCCTTTGTGAATGTGTTACCTCACTCAGGATGATGCCCTCCAGGTCCATCCATTTGGTGATAGCTCATTTTTCAATCCATTAATTCATAGGAATTTTTCTAGAGTCTCAGTGACTGTCTGTGAACACTATATAATATCATCCAACTAAAATCTAATTTTTGTTTTGTTTTTTATTTTTATCATTTTCATTGGATATTTTCTTTATTTACATTTCAAATGTTATCGCCTTTCTCAGTTTCCCCCTGGGGGGCCCCCTCTCTCCCCCGGCTTCCATGAGAGTGTTCCCCTACCCACCCAACCACTCCTGCTTCCAGGCCCTGGCATTCCACTACAATGGGGCTTTGAGCCTTCACAGGACGAAGGGCCTCTCCTCCCACTGATGTTCAAAAAGGCCATCCTCTGCTTTATATGTGGCTGGAGTCATGGGTCCCTCCTTGTGTACTCTTTGGCTGGTGGTTTAGTCCCTGGGACCTCTGGAGGGTCTGGTTGGTTGACATTGTTGTTCTTCCTATGGGATTGCAAACCCCTTCACACCTCAACCTATACACAAATAAAACAAGTAGACAAAAAGAGAAGATGCCAAATGGAAGGTGAATGGTTGATGGTTCTTGTCAGTAGAAAGACCCTTACTCCCTGCTGAGAATACAGATGGTTGACAAATTCCACTAGGCCACCCATCTGGGGAAAACTAAATCTGCCGAGTTAACTCAAGCCAAGTTGTTACAATAAATTTGGGTTGCCCCCTCTAACTAGAGTCTGACAATTGCCTGGGCTATTTCATGGACAAAGTTTCCTTATGATTTAAGGAAAAGGTCCTGTGTGCTGACTGGAAGCTACATTATATGCCTAGAGACCACAAAGCTCAAAACAAATAAAAAGAAAAAAGAAAAAAGAAAGAAAAAAGAAAATATTCTCGAGATGAGCAAATATTGGGCCAACCATTTGCTCTTCTAAGGGCCAAATATACACTACCTTGAGACATTTATAAGGCCAAATTTGCTTTAATAACCATTCACTCATCTTGTCTTTATGGGCTTTGAATCTGAGTCACACGACTATTGCACCATTGCCTGTGTCTAAGCCAGCCCACTAGCACCTGCCTGAGAATATTATATGGATGAAGAGAATTCTGAACCAGAAACTACAGCCAACATGCAAAGGCACATACCCTGTTGTCCTAAACACTTCTACATCAGTAAAGGTAATTTGTGATACCCTATTAATTTATCATGCCCAGCTAAAGGAGGCCACAGAAGATGATAGGATAGGTCCCTACCAGATCCTTCAACCCCAAAAGATAAGACTAAACATGGGCTCTGTGTTTATGGATATGTTATTTTGTCTATTTTGTCCACCTGTAGGAAAGGCTCAGAACCTCTATAAGCCAGGGTCTTGGGTATGAAAATTAAGTAAGACCAGAATCAGGGAGTTCAGAGAAACTCTACTAAGGACTCTAGAAACTGTAAGTGAGACCAACCTAAGCTTACCCTGGGGGATCTCCAAGAATGGTGCCTGTTTAGTGTCACCAAGATATCTACTAGATAATTGCCCATCTTCAGATTCCTGTAGCTGTACAGAGCAGATTAATTACAGGAATGGCAGTTGAATATAATTCAAGGCTCCAAAGAATTCCTGGCTTGCTTGCACTAACATCTTAACCAAATATGCAAAAACCATTTGTACTGGAGGGGGACCTACTCCTCTGTGTCCCTGTGCATGTTTGCCACAGGTGTTCACTTACAATGCAGAAGAGGGCAGGGCCAACCTAAATCTACATTATAGGCTTCCCCATTCTCAATGCTTAGATGTGGCAGCATTCTCAGGCTCTGCTGCAATCAAAATTTCAGCTCTGGTTATGAGAGATAAAATTTTTAAAAATACTCAATGCTCAAAGTAGACATAGAGCTGGGCCATCAAGAAAATGCTGTTTCCTATTCTGCTAGATTTCTTAGCCAAGGTTGTTCTTTAAAATCAAAGAAAAATTTATCTCCTATTCATGAGACAAGGAGGTCTCTGTATGACACCAGGAGAAATTTGGCTTCTAGGCAATAAGTAAAGTATAATTATATATGTGTATGTACATATATATATGTGTGTATATATACATACATACATACATACATACATACATACATACATCTATATCTATCTGTCTGGATAGATAGATAGATAGATAGATAGATAGATAGATAGATAGATAGATAGTCAAAAATAACCTCCAGGGGAAAATGTCAAAAATCTTAACAACAGTTACCAATCTTGGTTTTCCCTGTCCCTCTGGTTAACTAGTTTACTTAAAGCCAAGCACTCACTATAGGACTCTGCTTCCTCAATAGCCTACTTAGCTGTGTACTTATGCTAATGAGGTGATATAATCCTCTGGCCCCAGAGAAGTCTATGATTCCACTCATGACCAAAGAACCAGTGAAGAATGTAACAGACTTCAGACATGAACACAACAGACTCTATTGAGCCTTCATAAGACCAAGGACTTTTCTTCCCATTGATGCATGACAAGGCCATCATCCTCTGCTACATATGCAGCTGGAGCCATGTGTACTCCTTTGTTGATGGCTTAGTCCCTGGGAGCTCTGGGGGATCTGGTTCATTGATGTAGTTGTTCTTTGTATGGGGTGGCAAATCCCTTCAACTCTTTCAATCCATTCTCTAACTCCTCTATTGAGAACCCTGTACTCAGTCTAATGTCTCCTGAGAGGCTCTGCCAGTTCCTGGCAAATACAGAAGTAGATGCTCACAATCATCCATTGGATGGAGCACAGTGTTCCCAATGAAGGATCTAGAGAAACTGAAGAGGTTTACAGCCCCATACGAGGAACATCAATATGATCTAACCAGCACCCTCAGAGCCCCTTGGGACTAAACCACCAATCAAAGAAAACACATGGTGTGACTTGTAGCTCTACCTGTATATGTAGCAGAGGATAGCCTAGTCAGTCATCAATGGGAGGAGAGGCCCTAGGTTCTGTGAAGGTTATATGCTCCAGTATAGGGGAATGCCAGGGCCAGGAATGGGAGTGGGAGGGTTTGGGTGGGGGAGGGGGAGGAGTTAGGGATTTTCAGAGGGGAAACTAGGAAAGGGGATAACGTTTGAAATGTAAATTAAAATATATCTAATAAAATATTTTAAAAAGAGAATGAGAGAAAAGAAAGAGAGGAAGGGGGAGGAGAGGGAAAGGTAGAGGGAGAGGGAAGGCAAGGGAGAGCGAGAAGGAGAGGGAGAGGGAGAGCATGTCTGTGTGTCTGTCTTTGTGCTCACACATTCATTTGTTACCCCATGTGAAGGTCAGAGGACAGTTAGCCTAACTGGTTATTATCTTCCATGGTGTGAATCCAGCCAAAGAGTCCATGATTAGTCTGGACTTCAGGCACTTTAACCTACTGAGCCACCTTGCTTGGCCGAATTAGACCCTTTTCAGAAGAAAGCAGAGGCACTCACATTCTGGGACTCTTAAACTATTTATTTCCTTCAGCATTTTAGTTGTTATGTGGCTTTCTAAATAGGATTTTAAAAGAAGAGTTGCTATTTTTTCATTGAAGAAACCCATGACGATATTACTGGCCTTAGTGTTTCTCAAAATCTCAATTGAAAATCAGTTTATAAAAAAAAAAAAATCTTCACAGGGCATGGTGGCACACGCCTTTAATCCCAGCACTTGGGAGGCAGAGGCAGGCAGATTTCTGAGTTCCAGGACAGTCAGGGCTACAGAGAAACCCTGACTCGAAAAACCAAAATAAATAAATAAATAAATAAATAAATAAATAACCTTCGAATTGCATGGAACTAGAAACATTCCTTGGCTGACCTCAAAATACATATAAAAATATAAAATATATATATAAATATATAATTTGAATGAATAACATGGGTTTTTTTTAGTTTGCTTATTTCATTTTTAGTGTATGTTTGTCTTTTAAAATTAGCTGTGGGACCACTAGAAAATGGCATAACTTTGGAGAATGTCTTACTATGCAGAAAACCATGAATGTTTCTGTAAGTATGTGTTATAGAAATTTGCATCTGATAGTGTGCTTACAATTATATCTTCCTTTCAATTTCTACTAGCATGTGAAATGTGTTGTTTCTGCATTGCATTTTAAGGTTCAGTGCATGGTTGCTGTATTGCTTAAAAGGTCAGCATGCCATCAGGCAGGTTCACTCAAATGTGCCTGCATTGCCAGACAGAGGAAACATGTGGAGATCGTCTTATTTCCTATAAAATGCCATTCACTCTATTTTAGCCCTACAATAATGCATTCATTTAAAACATGCCATCTCCCCCTATCTTAACCTTAGCTCCTTCTGCCACTTCCAATTGTCAGCCATTCCTGGAATGTGCACCATGTAAGCTAGGCTCATTTAATTTTATATGGCAGAAAGTCAATCTAACTGGTTGGAATAGAAATAAAAGGTTAATTCATGCATGGCAGACAAATAACTTCTAGTGCTCAAATCTTAACTCTTTTTTTCCCTCTAATGCTGTCTTTCTAAAACTCTCTCAGCTTGTGGTATCCATCAGTGTGTGGAAGCCCTAAGCCCTTGTTTTCAGAACTTAGACAACCATGAAAAGAAAGACAACCATGAAAAGAAAGCCCCTACATATATGCTGCCTAAACTCCACATGTTAAATAGGAAAATGACTCTGAAATGTAGATCCTTTGAGGCTGAGATCATTTCACTGTGCCCTGGCACAGTTCTCTGCACACGAGAGTGTACCCATGCACCCCTGGTGGATGAGATTACTTGGAAGAGTATTGAAACACACATGCAGAAAGCATGTGCTGTTTTTTGAAAGGGATGATGAATACTGCCATTGTTTATTGAAGGAGTCTGCACCAATGAAATAAGAACGCTCTGTGTGTTTACTTACGTACTTGGCAAGTAGGAGAGAGTATGCAAGCTAAATTGAGTGGAACACTCTGGAAGCTAAAGGATGCTGCCCAGGTATGGAAAGATGGCACAGTGGTTAAAGCACTTACTATGTAATTATGAGGCTCTGTGCTCAAATTCCTAGAAACCAGGTAAAATCCTGACATACAACACAAGTATGTATTATCCCCACACTCCTATGGATACAAGTGATATAAAAATAAATACATGGAATATTGAGAATTTTAGCACAGTGTACCTAGAGAAAAGCTGAAAAGACTATGTCTCAAGATGGAAGGTAAGAAAAAGCACCAGAGTTAGATGTTTGACCTCTCTACAGGTGTCATGTCAGAAGGAGGCCCCTACCCTCACACACAAACACGAATACATACACATAAGAACAATAAGAATTAATAATATTTTTGTCTTGTGTATGGATTTGGTCATATCCAGAAAAGTATCAGAATGTACCTTGATTATATACAACAGTGATTCACTGGCTGATAAAATACTCAGTAAAAAGTGAGACTTTGGAGATAAATATTTATTTAAGCCCAGTATTCACTACTCAGGATCTCTGTGAATGTGGGTAAAGTTTACAACTCAGTTAAGAGTTTAGCATTTTCTCAGGGGGACCTATATGGGACATATGATTATCACATAAGATGGAACAGGTAGACAGCACAATGCAAAGAACATGGCTAGGGGGGAAGAAACAATGACCAGCCTAAGTTTTACCATTAGATCTCCTAGCGAGTGAGGGAAATGAAATAGAGATTAGTCTGAGTCCCAATGGTTGGTGTTACATTACAACTGTCAGGGAGCAGTGATGATTGTGCATTCTTAATAGTTTGCCCACTGCCTTCACCCACCTGCCCACTGCTGACTACATTTTCAACCTTATTTCCATTTGTTTTATTCTTACTGGATAGTATACAGGAATATCAGACAGTGGGTAAGGTCAGATTCATCCCATCTCTGTGGAACCCGCAGGGCTCTTTATCCATCTCCGTACCTGTCTCCACATGGCTTAGGACCTAAATAATGACTTCCAATTGAAAAATAAGATTCAGTCACTCATACTCTCTTGGCAGTGATGTTAGATTCTTATTTGACCAATTCCACCAGATTTGGAGAGCATCACGTGGCTACTGCTGAAGACAAATGATATTCACAGACACCTAGAGAGAGAGAGAGACAATCACACCCAGGTCTCGTGGTACTGAATATTTCATAAGGTTGGGTGGATGTCCTATTATGATAATAAATACAGATGGTTTGTAAAACAAGGCTGAAGATATGGACATAACTCAGAAGTTTTCAATTTGCCAATTAATCGTCCTATTTCTTTCATCTGAAGCAGTCTGGCTATACTGTTTGAAACAAAAGCACACCAGCAAAGAGTACTATGAAACACATGGCTGTGCTCTGTCAATTACATAGAGAGTTTCTGGGTAATTCCTGGGGTAAGAGGTTGCAGGCACATGCAGAGAATTTTATAATACTTTATAATAGTTTTCTTTTTCACCTTAAATTGAGTATGAGACTTCACTATTTAACCTCAATTAAACCACATGGATGTCAGTCCATTACAATTAGCTAAATTAATGTTCTGAATAGGAAAATGATGGTCTTGAACAAGCAGTAATTAACAGGCTTTAAGCAACCTCAAAAAGGCTACCCCACTCTCTGTCTACATGAAAACTCTGAAGGTTTCATTTTACGCAGACTGGTTTGCTCATGGCCAATGTATGAAAATGGCACACTCTCCCCAGTTATGTTCATTTTCCTTACTTACATCACTTTGCAACATCCATGTGATCCCCAAATCTTTTGGTAAGGCAGGACCCTGAACATGTGTCCACAGGCCTCAGACCTCCTGCTCATACCCATGATATCAATTATTTTGCTTTTCTGTGTGTAAATGTTATTTTTAAAAACAATAAACCCTTAGAGGAGGTGCTGGAGAGATGACACAGTGGTTACAGCACATGTTCTGACTGAGATATCAGGTCTGAGCACGTTGCTGGGGCAGCTCACAGCTACCTGTATCTCTATCCTCATGGCATCTGTCACCCTCTTCTGCCTTCTCTGGGCACCTGCACTCAAATGTGCATATCTTCCAACACACATCATTAAAAATAAAATGTATATATATGAAAAAACTTTGGGGACACTGGGCTATATCAACTATCTCTTATATTTTCAAATTTGTTTAAAATATACCACTGATGGTAAGGCTAAAAACACTGTGTGCATCCATAAATACCAGTTGGACATTCAAGCCTGAGGAGATATTCTTTCTCTTTAAGAGAAAATCTGCTCTATTTTTTTGAAATTATAATGTAAATACAATGTTTCTCCATTCATTTTCCCCCATCCAAAGCCTCCCATATAAATCCCTTTCTGTCTTTCAAATTCACAGCCTCCTTATCAATTGATTGTTATTATATTCATATATGCATATATTTTCATGAATACAACTGGCTATGTGTAATGTTACCTGCATGTATGTTTTCAGGGATCACTCTTTGGTATTGGATAACCATTTGCTGTGCTCATCCTTGAGGAAGACTCTTTCTACTGCTCTCAGGATTCCTTAATTGCCTGTAGTTCTTTGTGTAGTGTTGGAGCCTTATGGGCTGTCCCCATCTACTTTGGCACGTCTATTATAGTTGTCCTTCAGTTCACATTTAGGCAGATATATCATGGAGGCTATGAGTGAAAACTCAGTGATTCTCTACTTCGTAGAGTCTTTCCACCCTCTCTTACCCCAATGTTGCCTGAATCTGAGATGCTGAAGTTATTTTGTAGATGTATCCATTTGAACTAGGTTCTACAACCCTACATGTTGATTGGTTGTGGGATTTTTGGACTGTTCTCCATTAGTTGGAAAAAGAAATTTCCCTGATTATGTGTGAGGACTATACCTGTCTCTGGGTTTAAAGAAAAATATTAGAGTGTCATTAGGGATAATGCTGGTTTAGTAAAATGGTGGTTGTGGCTTCTCCTCCAAGATTCACTAGCCCTGGATAGTTGGTGCGATTTCTTTTTTGTTTAGTGGGTCTTAAGTCCAATGGATGAGTTTTTGGTTACCACCAAGAAATGTATGCCACTACTTTACCCTTAGGGTTATCATACCACACAGGTTATTGTTGTGGTTCATAGGCATCATAGCATGGTAGTATTGTTGGCTGCCTTCCTCCTTTGGAGGCTTGCATGACACCTTCTGGTATTGTGAGAGCTAGTCCTCAGGGAGGAGGCTTATAGGTAAGTTCCAGCTCAGAGTTCTCTGAGCCCTATTTCTTAAGTGCATGCTGGCTTCAGCAATAGACACTTACTTCTCTTTAGGGGAGCCACCTGGGCAATAGAAACTCTTAGACAACCTTGGACAACAACTCAAAAGGATTCTTGCACCTGATGTGGAGTTTTTGTTAGAATGTCTTTGGATCTTGAAGTAAGCTTTGTCTGTCCACATAACAAAATACTGTCTATGTACATTTATACACCTAAATATATTATTGGGATATTCCCAGTAAATACTAAAATACTATTATTCTTTATGACTTTTTCAGACATCCTGACTGTCATCTTATCCTTCTCTAAGAAGGAATAAGTATAACAGCATACAATGTCTTCAAACAGTTTCTCAACATTGACAAGAAGATAACATCAATGGTTAAATTGAACATAGTTTTATATGATATTAAAATGTTTCAATATTACGACCCTAGTCTGATTCCTAGCATGCTGGTAAAAGAAGTGTGGGGAGCGGGTGTGGCGGCAGTCCCAAAGGCGCCAGGGACTGCAGCTAAGTCATATGACTTGCACCTGACTTCCTCATATAAGACACAAACATCTTGAGTGCTGCGCAGGTGTACCAGGATTCAGGTGAATCCATTTTGATGGAGATATGCCCCTGCTGCCCTGATTAGCTGAAGCTGCGTGCCTGGTGAGGTGGCGTGGCCTGCTGTGCGTGGATGGGAACTGAGAGTATAAAAGAGTGAGAGGCCCGGGTTAGAGGGAGGATTATTATTCGAGAGAGGATTGTTATTATTGGGAGATATAAACAAGGGAGATATATAGAGAAAGAAGAAATAGGACTGAATAAACGTGTGCAGAAGGATCCTGCTGTGGCGTCGTTCTTGCTGGCGAGTTGGGGGCGCGCTCGAGAAGTGGTGCCGAAACCCGGGACAAGAAACATCTTCAGGCACGAGCGAAGAACCCCTGCTACAGGGAGGATTCAGAACTGCATCACGGGGAAGAAGTGGTTAATAAAGGTTCCCGTAAAACAGACTGTTGAGAAGGATCCGGTGTGGATTCAGAACTCTTCAGCTGGGGAACGGTACTGATGAAGAGAAAGAAGAAAGATGAAGACTGAATAAACTGCTGTTAGAAGGACTGGTGGTCGTGTCTTTCTTGCTGGTTGAGAGCAGACGCGACAATTGGTGGCCCGTACGGGGAACTGACTCCCCCGCCGAGTTCAGAACTTTCAGCAGTCAGTGGTTGCCGGCAGGGTAAGTTCACGGTGAGTGAAACTTGCGACCCCAGGAGTTTGGGAAGGACCTCGGATAAAATAGAGGTGAGCATAAAGTTGCCAGGAAGTAGGCACAAAGTAACCCAGGAGTTTGGGAAGGACCTCCGATAAAATAGAGGCGAATATAACGTTGCCAGGAAGCAGGTACAAGGTAACTAAAGGTTCACGGTTTTGGGATAAGTTAAGGTTCCCGGTTTGGGGACAAGTTAAGGAACTATGATAACCTCAGTGTAGTGATCAATAGATCCTCGCTGTGTAGTTATGCTTTTTTCTCCCATTGACCCTTTGTGGGTAGGTCTGATAGTTTTGGTCTTGTTTGTTCTGATATATGGACTCTGTTACTGTTTGAAACTGTGTGTAGAGGCAGTCAAGACAGGTCAGAAAATCCTTACAGAGCAACAAGAAAGTATGTCGGAAGAGGAAAAGGGCTTAAAAAGAAAAAGGAAAAAGAAAGGAGACACAGTGTTATCAGGTGGACAGAAAGGACAGGACAACAGAGCTGAGGCAGAGGAGGAAGGTGAATTAGCTTCTGCTCCCCCTCCCTATGCCTCCTCGGCAGCCATCTATGGGCAGACCTTCTGTCCAGAGGTCTGGAAAGAGGATAGATTCTCCTTGCTGGGATGTCCTATTTTCACTGATCAAGCTGAATTTGCATGGGATAGAGATATGTTGCTTGATCAAGGTCGATTTGCACAACAACAGACAGGATATCCAGTGCAGGTGTTTAAGCAGGTGAATCAGATTGCCATAAGGGCACGGAAATCATTGCCCAACAGAGGGGAAGCTAGTGAAAACTTGACTTTCATATTGACTTCCCAGATGAACACACAGGTGATTGAGGTTATGGTCTCATCACCACGAGGTATTGTGTCCATCTCTACTGGGGATTGACCGGATCAGGTGTTGACGTGGGCGAGAGGGTCTGTTTGTGTGTTTCCACAGGACCAGACGGAACCTCTTTGGGTGCTGGAGAGATTGGTGAGAAGCTGCAAGAATGAGGCTCCTGATCCAGTTGCCCCTGTGGATGTGGTGGATATTCCCACAAGCACAAACGATGGAGCCGAGATGAGAGATCCTTTCGGTATTCCAGAAGCCGATACCAGCTCGACATGACATTCAAATTTTTCCACACTTTTTGATCCCTGAATTCCCCTTAAAGAGATAGCCTCTCTGGCAATCTATCCCTTGCTTCAGGGAAGATGAGTGGGGATGAGAGCCCTGGGATGTATGCTTGTAATAGTGTGTGTGTTTGGCACATGTGTTAGATGCAGAGTGTGCGGGCCCGCACTTTCGCCATGGTAGCATAGGCTTTTGCTGCAGTGGAGGCGGGACAATCTCCTCAGATTCGGTTTGCCGCTCTAAAAGAAATTATGCTGCGTTATGCCGTGGGGTGCGAGGCTAAGCACTGCACAGAGGATAGCTTGCTGTTGGCATCCTGTGGAAGGTATGTCTGATTGCATGAAGGTTCAGTGTCCTAGTTCCCTTCCCCCAGGAAAAACGACACGGGAGCTGGCCAAGACCTCTCTGGGTGATGAGCCTAAGGGATGGTTTTGTGTAGGGCCCCTATGCTTGCACACTGGGGATCAGACCTCTACCTTCACCCATGAGGCTTGCTTGCAGCAATTAAGATCTGGCCATAGATTAATTAACATCCTGGCCTTTTGATGCACCTGCCACAAGCAAAACACAATCTCCCCAGGTGTGGCTTGGCATGATAGAGAGGTAGTCAGTGATAAGACTCCCTGGGCATGTCACCAACCTAAGACAGGGATCAAACCAATGCTGTTTGTCACCCAAGGACGGGTAAGGGGCATGGCTGCGGGGGGCTATCTACAGACATTCTCTCTGCCAAAAAAGAAAAAAGGGGGAATTGTGGGGAGCGGGTGTGGCGGCAGTCCCAAAGGCGCCAGGGACTGCAGCTAAGTCATATGACTTGCACCTGACTTCCTCATATAAGACACAAACATCTTGAGTGCTGCGCAGGTGTACCAGGATTCAGGTGAATCCATTTTGATGGAGATATGCCCCTGCTGCCCTGATTAGCTGAAGCTGCGTGCCTGGTGAGGTGGCGTGGCCTGCTGTGTGTGGATGGGAACTGAGAGTATAAAAGAGTGAGAGGCCCGGGTTAGAGGGAGGATTATTATTCGAGAGAGGATTGTTATTATTGGGAGATATAAACAAGGGAGATATATAGAGAAAGAAGAAATAGGACTGAATAAACGTGTGCAGAAGGATCCTGCTGTGGCGTCGTTCTTGCTGGCGAGTTGGGGGCGCGCTCGAGAAAGAAGAACTAGGCATGATCACATATCTGTAGCCCCAGCAGTGTGGACTCAGACAGATTTGTTCCCGAGGCTCACTTCCCAGCCAGTCTAGCTGAGAAAACCTGTCTCAAATGGTAAAAGGGAGAGTGATTTAGGATGACACGAAATATTGACCTCGGGCATTCACATAAGCATTCATATATACACATCTATATATACGGATACATACATGCAGATATAACACACACATGCACATGCACGCACACACGCACACGCACACGCACACGCACACACACACACACACACACAGTAGGGTATTAAAATCCTTGCTGAACTACCCTAACAGGCTTTGCTTTAGTCTGCAGTGGCAAAAGATCAGAGAAGGTTGTTTTCAGTAGAAAAATTTGAGTTATATGGGTGGACTGTTAGGGAGAATAGAGTTTGTGCAGGTATGGAGGGAAAGCTGATTTGGGGGTCAAGATAAAGGTATTTAAAAAACCCTCTAGACTTTCATCTCAGCCTCCTGAAGAGAAACTTCAAGTAGAAGCTGAAGCAAATGTTATTTGCATGCAGTTTGTAGAGTGAAACAGATATTGGAATGGTTCTCAGCCTTCTGTCAGAAACCACATGGGCTAAAGTGAAAGTACTGTCAAAATCTTTTTGGCTCAGGGTTAGCATGAAGAAAGCAATCTTTTGAAAGATCCTTTCATTAGGTGAAGTAGGTAAAAGTGAGACTAGAATATATGAACTCTTTACTTTTAATACTTGAGATAACGCAGTTCAAATATTTTACAAACACTTTTATTTTTTTAGTTTTATTTCTGCGAATCTGTGTGTGTGTGTGTGTGTGTGTGTGTATTCATCTTGGTATGTGCACATGCATGTAGATACCCACTGAGACCAGAAGAAGGTACTGACTATCCTGGACTTGTAGTTACAAGGGATTGTAAACAACCTGATTTGGATGCCAGGAACTCAGTTTGGGTCCTCTACAAGTGCAGCACACAATCTTACCTGACACATTTATTCAACCCCAATTTCAACTATTATAATCTTGGAAAGAAATGTAAACATGGTTGCCTTTGTAACCTGTCCACTTAGAAACCGCTGTATGATTTCTACTAGATTATTTAAATATGTTTTAATGTTGTGCTAAGTATATTTGTATATAAGTATGTTTCAAATGTTCTAAACTGAAAGATATTTTCTGTATTTTCCTCTCAAATTTGACCTCATTACACATGTATATAAACACATGCTATGCAATTTCTTCCACGTTTACTTTTAATTGTATCTTACTGGGTAGCACAATGCATATATGTTTAGTATCACTTTCTATCATGTGGGTTATGAGATCAAATTCCAGGCATCAGACCAGGAAGCAAACACCTTTACCTTCTAAGCAATCTTCTTGGCCCTTTTCTATAATTCTTGATAATCAGTCATGTTCCCAGTCTGCTATAATGTTACCATCTCCTGACTTCTTAACCAGAACATCTGAGTTACTCAATCAAGCTTTCCAACAAGAAATAAATTTCCAGCACGCAATCATAATGTCCTCTCCTTTTCAACACATGTTCTCTGCTTCCAGGTCAAATCTTTCTAATTAATATTGACAAGTCCAGGGAGTGTGCAAACTTGAACACCCAAGCTCTATTGCACATATTAAAATGGATACAGAGTTGGAGACATTTATTCAGACAAATTAAAAAGTACAGGCAACCTCCTGTTGTCTCCTGAGTTCATAGTCAATTAATTTATGTGATACTTAACTCAATATTCCAGCTTTGTTATACGCATTACATTTGTTCAGTATCCTTTTTAATTCCCTTAGTTTTTAATTGAAAATAGATTCTTCTCTCATATAATACATCCCAATCACAGTTTCTCTTCCTTCCAGTCCTACCAGCTTCCTCTCCAAGAATGGAATATACCCAAAGACAAAACTACATTGAAAATGTAGGGTTTTAAAAAGACATTCTGTGTGTGTGTGTGTGTGTGTGTGTGTGTGTACATCATGGACATGAGATAAGTAAGTTCAGTGCTCAAAGAGACCAGAATGGACACTGGATCCTATTTAGCTAGAGCAAAAGGGAATTAATAGCCACTCAATGTGGGCTCTGGGATGGGCAAGCTCTTTTAATTGCTGAGCCATCTCTCTAACCCTACAAGTTTCAGTTTTCTTTGTCAGAGTTCAGTCCACATAGCAATAATGATCTGGTTTGTTTTGGTTTCATTCAGTATATTTAATCCTTACTTGGACTATCACAGTTTTAAAACTTAGCACTGGATACATGCAAGACTTTTAGTCCAACTCCTTTCTCTGCTCTTTAAACATATCCATCATATCTTATTTCCCGGGATCTGAAAGGGACAAGATAAATAATTGTATCATAACATTCTGGAGAATGTTTTAAAAGGGAGTATATCTTGGTATTAATAACCTTGACTTTTCAAATCTTCATGAAACCCTCAGTTTCTTAATCTTTGTGTTGGTACAAGAAGAGATAATAGCCAGGCCCAGACACTTGATGACTGAGGCTTTATGTCTAATCACTCAGTTGAAATCCTTGTATGTCTCTTTAAAATTTTACACTTGAGAAATTTTCAGTACTTGCCAATCAGTTCCAGAATGTTGACAGTCACAGAGTAAGCACAAGACACATGACCAAAGAATTTTATAACTGGGTCCTAACACTTGCTACATTAATAAGATGGGGAACTTTTTTATCACTGACAGTCTTATAGGCCAGCAGTATCTGTGTCTGGATGTTTGTGTCATAATCCTGTCCTTTCTAAGTACATTTGGCTCAGCACAGAGACACAGAGAAAATAGTTGTGCAAATCATTTGCTATATGAGTACACACTATTATGTTGTGCTGCTAGCTTAGATGGGCAGCAAAGCCTGCAACATTGCCATGGATAATACAGAACAATCTCCAGCCAATTTACTGATTTCTGTAGGTCTAAAAGACACTGCTTGAAATTAGTCATTCAATACATCTCTAACACACACACATGAAATTAGTCATTCAATATATCTCTAACACACACACACACACACACACACACACACACGCACACACACACACACACACACATACACACACAAATGATTCAACTACCAAGAAGGCCATTATATGTATAACTAAAGTAGGTGTAAACTATCAGTCATTGACCAGCAATTGTATTACTTCAATATCCATTGAAGAGCCCTAGTTAAGAAAAATGAAGTATGACATTTGCACTTCTCTCCATGAAGGTTACTAACCTCATTGAGAGACAATCTTTAGAAAGATAGCATAATTTTGAAGACATTAAAAAGTTCACATTAAGCTCAGGACCTAATCAAAAAGGGGAGTGCAACATAGATGATCTCCCTATGCATCTTCACTGGTCTCTTATATACAGTTGGGGATATAGCTCTTTAGGTAGTATCCCAGAGGCACTGGGTTCAATCTTCATCACTGCCTACACCAGGGCTATAATTGTAGCCACACCAGAAGTGGAGGCAGGAGTATGAGGGGGTTGTTCACCTAAAATAGTTCTTGATCTATCTGGGTTTCATAAGACTCTGTTCAAACAATCACAATACATACACATACCCACACACACACACACACACACACACACACACACACAGAGAGAGAGAGAGAGAGAGAGAGAGAGAGAGAGAGAGAGAGAGAGAGAGAGAGATATGCATGCACATATTCAAAAATGCCAAGGCCCAGAAATGGCCCAGTCAGTATTGTTCTTGCCAACCAAGAATGAAAATATTAATTCGATCTATACAGCCATATAGAAGCTGAATATACCAGGATGGTTATAATCCCTGTGCCGAGCAACCAGAGAAAGCCGGATCCCTTAAACTCCCTCGTCAACCAACCTAACCGAGTAAGAGAACTTCAGGTTCACTGAGAGACTGTCTCAAAACTTAAGATGGAGAGAAACAGAGTAAGCTGCATGGCATCAGTCTTTGTCCTCTGCACATGTATGCACAAATGCATCTCACATGTGTGTGCATGCAGATAAACACATATGAAGAATATCCAGATACATAGAACATGCACAAGTTGAGAATCAGGAATACTAAATACCTTTTATCTGTTCTCCTAATTTCACTGACATTAATTCTTACCATAGTTACAACATCTATTTTTTAACTAAATTTAGGTAAATTATTCACATGTGAGTTTGAAATGCTAAATGATTAATATACATTTCTACAACTTGCAGCTTTTTAACCTAATTACAGACTGAAGTTAATGACTTCTGAGTAGGATTTAATAGATAATTCATAATTATGTTTCCCAATTGTCTTCAAATTCTTTTAGCCACGATTTAAAACCAGGACTCAAGCAAAATCCACATAGTGCCTTTTGTTACTTTACATTTCTTCTTTCTTTCTCTTTTAGCAATAAGGAGCTTTGGAAGAGGAAGAGAGAGAGAGAGAGAGAGAGAGAGAGAGAGAGAGAGAGAGAGAGAGAGAGAGAGAGAGAGAGAGAGCTGTTGTCCAGGAGGCTGATTGTGTTTATTTTAACATATAATATTGTAACTTTCCACCTCCTTATCTTGTCCTTATTAGAGAAAAAGTTGGACCTCAGTGGCTAATGGATGTAAGTGAATAGATTAGAGAAGGAATGCTGAGATGGCTATGTGCTGCATATAGAATCCATCACTGGGTCTGTTACCTAAATGTTGTTAAGCTAGAGACAGCTGGATCTCACCACTGAAATCTTACATTCTTGGACTAGCAAAACACTAGAGTTCTTTCCTCATCTTCTGTTAGAACTGCTTCCTGACGACTTCTCCACTAATAATTCAGCTACTATCTCATGAATTGATAATTTCACTTGGGCTTAGAAAGTTGACTTTATTTACCAGTTAGTATTTCTTTTCCCCAACAACTGTAATGCCAGCACCTCATAAATGTCCATATACCAACTACACTTGTACAAATGTTTCTCTGTATTTTTTATGGTCATCTAGTTTACAATGACTCTGAGTTGAGTTAAATTTGAATCCATGCTTCAGGTAGATTTTTTTTCTTGTTTCTTAATTCTCATCAGAGGCTGAGAAATTAATTCTTGAAGAATGCTTCTTCAATCAGCTAAAGATAATCTAAATACACTAGAAGAAACTTCTCATGGATAATTCAGAAAAAGAAGTTGCAAGCAATAACCAAATCAACACAATTATTTTCTGTTTCTTCCTTTATCAACGTTGCCATTTGCAGTATCTGTAGAAAAGAATCCTTAAACATGGTTAATTCAGGTATATTTTGTTTATTATTATTTTGTTCACGAAAGGGTTTGTTCAAGCCACAGTATGAGTATGGAGTTCAAAGTACAGCTTTCCAGAGCTTGTTCTTCCCTTCAACTTCTTTGAGGCAGAGTCTCTCTTGTTTTTTGCTATTCTGGTGTGTGTTCTCCAGGCTAGCCAGCCCATAAGTTCATCATGGTGGTGCTGGAATTACAGATGCACATGTCCACATCTGGCTTTTTATGTGGCCTTGAGAGATTGACCTAAGTGGCCAGAATTGTAGGGCAAGTGTTTTGGCCTATTGAGTGATCTCCTCCATCTCACTTATAACATGGTAACCAACATAACAGCTTTAAAAGCTTGTCTCTGTCCAGGTCTTATCTATTTACATTTATTGAATTCACCTTATAACATTTTAAAGATAATTAGCATTAAATGGATGTTACTTGTCAAACAGTGTGCGTTGAGGCCCTTGTCAGTGATTTCAAATTTATCTTTGTATCATTGGTCTCCTACCCAATCTTTTGTTTTGTTTTGTTTTGTTTTTTGTTTTTTTTTAAATTTTATTTTAATTAGGTATTTTCTTCATTTACATTTCCAATGCTATCCCAAAAGTTGCCCCCCCACGACCTCCCCTACCCACCCACTCCCACTTCTTGGCACTGGCATTCCCCTGTACTGAGGCATATAAAGTTTGCAAGACCAATGGGCCTCTCTTTCCACTGATGGCCGACTAGGCCATCTTCTGGTACATATGCAGCTAGATATAGGATACAATTTGCAAAACACATGAAACTCAAGAAGAACGAAGTCCAACCCAATCTTAACCAAAGTGTTTATATTACATTTTTATTTGTTCAATGTTGTCGAGGTACACTCATCTGAAATAAGCTAAAGGAAGTCAACATCTTGGAACTCCTCATCTCTAAGCCTAATACATAGAAGCTATTCAGTAAATATATGACAATTAATCTAGAATAACCTTTGATTTTTTTCAGATAACATCAGTCCATAGTAATTGATGACGTGTTCTTCCTTTCCCCTGACAGTAAGAACAATTATCTTTGCTTCACAGTTGAGATTGTAAGGAGCATGGTGTGCACCTAAGGCTAAACATTGAATCAAAGACAGAATGGACCCATTACTTCCTGTTCTTTAGGGAGACAGCCTATTCCAATGCTTTCCTTATATATTGTGCCATTGTTTCCTGACATAAGGCAATTGCCACTAACATTTTGCCTATTTACAATACAAAATACTGTATATAACACTAGATGTTCTCAAAAAACACAGAATCAGCTACAGAGTTATAGAAACAATCACTTTCATTCATTTTATAAGGTCCTGTGCAGAGTTGTGTAGACATATGATGTGTATATGTAAGCATGGATATGCCACTGCACATTAAGTCAGAGGACAGGGTCGGTGTTGGTCCAAGTTGTCCACCTTGCATGAGAAAGAGTCTTTTGTTTGCTGTTACATATGGCAGGCTAGTCCATGAGCTGCTGCTGATTGTCATGTCTCCACCCTCCAATGCCTCTGTAGGAGCACTGGGATTATAGAGGAGGAATCTACTACATTCAACTTCCATATGGATCCCTAGAATCTGGACTCAGCTAGCATTTTATCCACTCAGCTCCCCCTGCTATCCCAAACAGACATCTTAATTTTATTTTAAAACTAAGTAATCGAGGCAAGAATAGAAGCCGGGTGGTGGTGGTGCACACCTTTAATCCCAGCACTTGGGAGGCAGAGGTAGGCAGATTTCTGAGTTCGAGGCCAGCCTGGTCTACAGAGTGAGTTCCAGGATAGCCAGGACTATACAGAGAAAACCTGTCTCGAAAACAAACAAACAAACAAATAATAATAATAGAAGAACTTATAGAAACCAAGAAAAACTAATTACAGTCAATATTAGAGACAACTGTCTGCTTTGTAGGAATAGAACAAGTTACTCTCAGGCTAATATCCAATTATATAGCAATTTCACAAAACACAATTGGAATATGAAAATCCAAATAATTCCATTGATGGCTATGAATTTTGATTTTTAGAAAACTCCCAGAAGCAAAGATAAGAAATGAGAGGGAATCAATGGGACTGAGAACCCAAATTTGCAAAAATAACACTGGTGTGGGCTTCACCATCCTTTTATAGATGGAGAGTCATGCGGTTACATTTGACAGTTACCATTGATAAAGCACAAAAGCAACTATTTCACAAATACACACATTTGCTAGTTTACCCTGCATTGTAGGATTATAATGTTCTTTCCCTTTGTTTCAGAAATCCAAGATGGTTTATTGTGTAGAAAAGCCACTTGAGAATGACTGGCTGTGTTCATAATTGATGTATAATTAATGGAAAGCCTTTTGCCAGCATTGAGGAATTTCATGGACTACTCATACACCCTAGTGGGAGAAATTGGTCAAAGCACTTCTGCCTTAAAAGGGAAATCAAACACATATACATAGAACACTTCAGCATTAACAATATTAGAACTCCCTGGTGTGTCCTAAAATTGTGTAAGCAAGCTGATATAATAAAATCTGACATAAAAAGCCACTTAAACCACACTAATTAGGTGGATAATAAAAATCAAGCAACTATTGAACTGCATGGCAGTCACAATAGACAATTAAAGGTTAATTGGATGTGTAGAAGGCAAGTCCCTGCTGCTCTGGGATTTATGAAATCGTCAGATGTTTTAGACAGATTCATAAAGGAGCTTGGCATATAGCATAAAATCCATGAGAGATTTATTTCTATTAAAAAGAGTCATTTGAGGGAAAAGACTAAGCTATAGAAATTTGGATGTAGGGCGGAGGAAAAATGGAACGATAACTATAATAAAATACTTACAGGCACTCTGCAAATTTGGTCAATGTGGAACATGAACTGAAATTTACATTGAATTGTACTCTAAATCAAATTTATTATTTTAATTTAATTTTTGCTAATGTGCATGTTTATGAATATGTATGTCACATATGTATAGGTGTACTGACAGGCCAAAATAGAGTGTCAGATACTCTGGAGCTAGAGTTACAGTTAAGCTGCCCAACAGGAATGTGGAGTATTAAACTCAGATTGTCTGGAAGAGCCACAAGAGCTATTAACCCCTTATCCATTTCCCTCATCACCTAGATAGAATTTTGAAAAGCCCATAGAGATGACATTAGGTGAGGCTGTTTGATGAAGTATGAGGAAATTCAAAGGGGGTGGATAAGGTGAAAGCTGGGACCTGGATTTTCTTCTCAATTTTGCCCCCTTACAGCCTATACCCTGACAACTCATCAAAGTCTTTGGTTCTCAGACTCTCTCTCTCTAACAGAGAAAATCCAGTGCTGATTGTCTGGCATTCTAAGTCTTCTATACTGTGGTAATGTCCATGACTAAGACATGTTATCTTCTTCAATAGTTTCACTGTTGTGCAGAAATATGTTAATATGCTTCTTGGACCCTTTGAAACTCTATAAAAATGTATTCTACCACAAACTCAACTCCAATTCCCTGTGAAGGAAGCCAGAAACTAGCAGGCATGTCTTAGGCATAAATTTCTTGATCTTTACCATAATTTTGCAATTAATATTGAAGGATTTCTTTTTATTCATATACATGTGATATATATTTACACATGCATGGAATGATGTATGCATGGAAGGCAGAATTTGACTTTCAACGTCTTTCTCTGTCATTTCCCATCTTTGTTTTTAAGACAGTGTCTCTCTCTGAAACTGGAGCTTGCTGTTTCAGCTAGACCAGCTGGCCAGCAAGTGCCAGGGTTCCACCTGTCGCTGCTTCTCCACACTTTGGGTCACAGGCCGTCTCCAGGCTCACTGGCTCTTCATGCAGATCCAACTGTTCAAGGTTGGAAGCTCATGCTTCTGTAGCAAGCACTCTACTGACAGACACCTGAACCAATACTGGGTTTCTGTGATTAGAGATTTTGGTGTGATTGCCAAATGTTAACAGTCTCTTACAGTCTTAGAGGATATCAAGACATATTTTATATGACTTCCTCTAAAGACTGACATACAGCTAAAACATGTCAAATAATTCATAGCAATACATAGCCTAGAATGATTGCAAGAAAAGTCAACATTGATTAAGTGATCCCATAGGTCATCTTTAATTATCACAACTCTGGGAATTACCAATCTTTAGTTTCCCATAAGCAAGAAGAGCTACAACTCTAAACTTTGATGGGCATCCTCTAGCTGGTAAGAAAGAGGTTGTCAACCTAACTAAGAATTCCTCAGCTACTTTGCTTTAAGTAGGCATGTTTTCAGTGTTTGTTTTTTTAGTTTGTTAGTTTCTTAGCTTTCTAGTTTGGGAGAATGAGCTTTTCACACTCTTTCACTTTCCTTCAAAAGATCTTATAGGCTAAGCAGGTTTAGAACATGCTCACAATCTAAATGAACACCAATCATCAGATGAGGAACAGCTGACAGGATAGAGTTGCAGTAAAAATAAAATAAATAGCCAATATGTCGACATCTTTACCAGAAAGAATGAAAGAAGTCATCAAAACATCTCAATTCATGGTATTTTAAAGAAGGAACATTTTTTTCTCACTTAGAATAACTTGACTTTAAGACACAGAACCATGGACATAGTAGTTAAGTGCCCTTTAAGCTCTGGGCTTCAGAGGTACCCTAGGGCTAGTGGAGAGCTTCAGGTACCCACTTAGGAAGAGACAAAACGACACAAAAGGGAGTTGGTGGTGTGAAGAGGTGAGAGGCCATTGCTAGGTTCGGCAAAGGCAGAAGCGGGTTGGTCTGAAGAACCCCAGTATGTGAATGTGTATTCATATGGAGTGGGTGTGGGTCCTGGATAAGACAAAAGCTCAGAGGAAGCAAGATAGTGAAGATGTTGATAACAAATTCTTGTTTGTCCTGGATTATGAATTCAAGCTCATAAAGGAAACATGTGAGTAGATGCAGTTGCATGAGGGACATGGGGGACCAGTGATTCTCACCAGCATGTGACATGATTAGTCCTTTTCAGGAATGGGGAGTTGGAGAGCAAGACTTGGGAAAGAAGCAAGACTGCATGAGTTGCTTTTTGCCCCCACCCAAATTTTACTTGTATGTTCAAACCTAGGTTCAAAGCCACAATTTGGGACTTCATTTCTGTCTCTGCTGCCCATTCCTATATCATAATGACCTAAATACTATTAACAATTTTGGATATGGATGAGCAATACCTTACATGAATTACTGATTTATAGGAAGCCATCAGAAAATAATTGAAATTTGGAGTACAATATTTTGCAGCAGTACTAGATGTTTTCTCATTATATAGTATAAATCAGTAAGATCAAAATGTAAAATTTCTAAAATGTAATCTTTGTATGTGCATGCAGGAAGCACGAGATTAGAAAGGGCTGTATTGGTAACTCAGTCATTGCAAATGCTGACTGCTCTTTCAGAGGAGCCTAGTTCATTTGACAGTAACCACATTGGGTGATTCACAACTGCCTGCAACTCCAAGTCCAGGGGATCTTATATCCTCTTATAGTCTTCACAGATACCTGCACACATGTGGTATTCATAAACTAAGGCAGACTCACATGTATACCCAAAACATAAATTAATTAATATAATTTTTTAAAAGAGATTGAATAAAAACATGTAAAGTCATTGGTGGAGTATTTATCTGAACCATGAGGTCATGGGTTGTTCATATTTTCATATTTTTGTTCTTTCCATACTTACTGTATTTATTATTCATACAATGAAAATAATAATCACTGAAATGGGAAAAGTAAGAGAAATGAAAGCAAGAAGTGTTCCTAACCAGTGAAGCAGACTATGTTCTCAAACCTATTTCATTCCCTGTGTGCATGTGAAACCAAGCTATCATTCTTTTTTTTTTTTTGGTAGAAAACACAAAAACTAATACTGACTAAGGAGATAATTAAAACTTGTGCCTGCCTATCAATGTGGGGACACTCTAATTCCCATTTCTGCTTGATGCTTGAACTTTGCCATGTCTGTGGGTTTTCTTTCAAAATATTTAATAGAGAATAAACGACCATCCCTCCCTGTTAACTACAGGGTAGGCAGCAAACACGAAGACAGCCTTCATAATTATGCCTTAGACCGCACTAAGGCTGCAATTGTGTGTTTGGGAAATTGTACCGGAGTAATATCTCTTTGTGTCAAATGTCAGAAAATAGTTGTCCCTCTAAAATAACATACCCCTTCCTTCTAGGTGATACAATGGATGAGTGGCCTTAAGGGAGGAGCTGGAACTAGGATTAGGGAAGTTGGGGGTTGAAAAACCAAGATCCACAGAGAGTTCCTGGCAGACGTGGCCAGAAATGTAACAAGGCACATTCTAGAAACCATGCTGATTCCTTGCTGCCAAAAGCAGAGAGGGAGCCAAGAAAAACAATTGTTTTTTTAAGTATGGATAAGAGAATTGCTCTCGCCAGTCACCAGCCTCTTGTGCTGTGCCTGGCATTGTCTTGGGTTCCTTGGACATGGCCCTAATCCCAAGCACAGTAATTCTTTATTGTGCTGGCACTTAAAGTAAACAACTGCAGATTCAGTACATCTCTTCTAGTTGCACAAAAAGCAGGGCTCTCTTCTTCCACCCTTCTTCTGAATACTGCACACTGAAAATACATAGCTTAGAAAGATATTAACTTGCTTTTGTCTGCCATTTTGGTTTCAAATCCTGCCTCTTTTGTGATCACCTTGCAATATGGTGGCACTACAGGTAACTTACCCTTAACTATGGAAGTTTAAATGCACTAGCTTTATACCAGGGACATGAAGTTCTATAACGTTAATCAAAATTTTTAAATCATTCTGATGTCCAGCCAGGGTTTACAAACTCTCTGCTAATTGCCAGCGTGATGGCACAGTAAGTTATCTGCTTGCTGTGTAAATATGAGTACATGAATTTGGATCCCAGATTGCTTTTAGATGTTGGAAATAAAGTAAGATCTGAGACACCACCTGGCCACTCTGTGAAATGGCTTTGCATCTGAGGAGCTAGGACATATAAAACAGTTGTCCCGGGCCCCGGCTCATGGCACTCGTTTTATCCCCATTCATACTACAAGTCTATCTTACATTTCTCACTAATGTGACAAGATACCTTAACAAAGGCAAAGTAAGAGAGGAAGGGGTTATTTTGACTCACAGTTTGAGCGCATACAGCCCACCATGGGAAAGACATGGCAGCAGGTAGTTGGTCCTTTGCATTCCACAGTCAGGAAGTGGAGAGTAAACAGGAAGTGGAACAAGACAACCAAGAAAGTTGACCTCCTCCCCTGAAAGTCACGCCCTCCTTCCAGCAAGGCTCTACCTACTAAGGTTCTACAACCTTTTCAGACAGTGCCATCAGTTGGGAACAAAGTGTTCAAACACATGAGCCTGAGGAAGAGCTCTCACACTCTTACCACGATAAACTTCCACTCCCTGTTTCTATTTGAATGTATATGATGACAGATGAGATCATTCTATGAAGGCAGAACTCAAATGCTTAATGAATAAAATTCAAACATTAATGAACTCCAGGGAAGGGAAATTCTTCACAGAAGCAACAGGAAAAAAAAATCCTTGAGAAATATAGAAGCATTAAGCATAAATAAAGAAGCACTTCTATGTAGCAAAAATGGTAAGAAGCCATGTGCGAGAATGAAGGATCTTTGATAACTCTGCAACACTGCCAAGACCACTATAATTCCTAAATTTCACTCCTTTAAAAATGCACACATAAAACAGAAACAAAGACAGCTGGCCCTTCAAATCTATCCTGTTCCATTATTTAAAGTTTTATTAAGTATATAGATCATGAAACCTAAGTCTCAGATTTTTCAATGAGACCAAAGTCAATATATTAAGACCCAATGTTGAGGAAGTAGCTTTATTGAATATTAAATATCCTTAACAGTGGTATGTATCTACAAGACCAGCACTCCCACCTGAATAGGTATATTGACAGCTATGAAGTAACACATGAAATCTGAATAAGTTAAGCCTTGTTTTTGATACAGACTATGTTTGGAACACATTACCAACCCTGTCGCTTGACAATTTCTTTCCAAAAAAGGTGATGGGTTATAATTTGTTATATTATAAAACGAATACACAAAATTGTTCTTGGAAAAATAGTTGCATCTCTGCCTTGTATTGAGCTCTAGCCATTACTCAGTGCTCTGGTTTTGAATATGCCCACTTTGAGACCAATTCCCCTCTTCATATATGTATATATATATATATATATATATATATATATATATATATATATGCAGAGAGAAAGAGAGAGAGAGAGAGAGAGAGAGAATGCAGATGCATGTGTGTGAAGCATAAGGAAGGCCCCAAATTTCAGGTGTCCTGCTCTGCCTTATACCCTTGAGACAGGTTCTCTTATTGAACCTGGAAGTAGGCTGGCAGCCAGCAAGCAGAGATACTCCTGTTTCTATTTCTATTATCTCACAAACAGCGCTAAGATTACAGGTACATGGTGATTATGCCCAGCTTCGTACACAGGTTTTGGGGATTCAAATACACATCCTAATGCTTGTACTGCATGCACTCTTAGTCTCCGAACCATTTAATATTAGGTTCCATGGTCCCCAGAACCCCATCAATGCGCTTTAACTTAGTCACCTAATAGGACTCTTCATATTTGTATCATAGATACTTATCCCCAAATATTGTCAAGTTCTAGGTACTCTCAACCTCTTACCCTGTCTGAACCATCATTTTCTGGATTCTGATACCATACCATGGCAGTGAGCCCTAGCCAGAACTTACCTGGAGACCAGAGAAGCAAGGGTTATCTAAAGGTGGGCAAAGATGCTTCACTGTGTTGATTCTTGCCAAAAAGTAATAACTTTGACCTTATCCAATGGAAATGTTGCTATTTGACCAGGAAGCACCTTCACTTTGTTGAACATTGGTTATTTCAACATTGTGCTAACTATCTCAAAGAGATGATTCGAGGAGAAAACTGAAACAAAAAAAATTGAAACACTGAGGCATCAATAAGATCTCTCATGGGATTATAAGATAAATGTGATTTATTCAGGTTTTCAGTCAGTACCCAGTGGGCAAAAAGAGATGTCACCAAAGATTCTAGCATGGCTTCCATGAGTCCAATGGTATATCTAAAGTACTACTTCAGAGAAAGAAAACAGTTTGTGGGGGGAAAAATGTTGTCACCCATCATTTAGAACATTACGAAGAGAAGTGAAAATAAAATTAGCTGTCATGTCCTAAGATGCCATGCCTCCTCAGAAAGTAGAGGCATAGTGCAAAGCTGAGAAAGTGGTCTATAGGACACACATCTGACCTAGGAGACAGACAGGAAGAAAGCTCCACTCACATCCTACTCTGTAATTATTCTGTCCTGCTGTACGAAGATGTCTTTCTCTACCAACTAGTGTTCACATAGCTGTAGATGTGTTAATATATGTTAATGGAAGCAGCAGGCCTGAGACATCTAGTGATAGAATCAGCAGCCTGAATATTTGGCTCAGAGCTAATATTTAGAAAGTGAAATTTTGGAAATGCCCCATTGTTTCTCAACTTTGATCAGCTCCTTATAACTCTGCTAGATATGCAAATTGTGTGAGTCAGAGTGCATGCTCTCCTTTGTGGTAGCTGGGCTGAATGCATGCTAGATGTCTAAGTGTCTACACCTTCCCACAGAAGCTCCAGATGATGAAAAACTAATGAAGCTTCCCAGGGAGGAAACATTTCTCAAGGGTTGTCCCATGGAGGAGGACTGTGGACACTTTACCTACTATGCTGGAGGAGAGCCAGAAGCATTGCATACAATGTCTTCCAGGATCTGTGTTTCCCATGACTCTGCCCCTTATTAATTCTACTTTGGATCCCTTTTTGTCATGGTAAGCCAACGCTATAAACATGCCTACATGCAGTATCCATAAAGTCTTTCTAGAAAATCTTCAAGCATGAAAGGGTTTTCATGTAGTCCCAGCTGTCTTGGTAGCTCATACTGAGGTCCCATTTTTTGTTATCCTGTCTACCCCACATGCTGTGTACCTGAAGGTAGTGATTTTTCTACAAAACCATTCTAAGGGCTAACTAAAGCTCTGATTGGAGGCGAAGAGGGTTAAGAAAAATGCATTAGCTTTCTGCCCTGCTCGTGACTTTTCCTTCAGAGAATCATTACTCACTTTGCCCATGCCTCACTAACAAGAGCCCTTTCTGGGCCAGAATGATCCATAGCGTTGAAAGTAAATCCCAGCAGTGGAAGACAGGATGGATACTTTCAATGCTTATCAATATTCTAACTGCTGTGTTTGTGGTTAGCATACATATCTGAATGAATCATTATAATTGAGAAGTAAAGTAATAGTAGACCTAGGTTAGGACCTGGAATATAAGAAAGCCATGTGCTATTCCAAGTTTCTTATTTATCCCATGGTATAATCTTACTCTCACATGTAAGTCTTCAGCCTTAACAGTTTTAACACTCCCCCCCTCAAAAAAAGGAAGGTGTTTACTTCACCATTGTTAATAAAACTAAACAGGACACTCACATTACAGAGACAAAATTTGGAGCTGTGACAAAAAGATGGACCATCTAGTGATTGCCATATGCAGGGATCCATCCCATAAACAGCTTCCAAACGCTGACACCATTACACACACTAGCAAAATTTTGCTGAAAGGACCCAGATATAGCTCTCTCTTGTGAGACTATGCCGGGGCCTAGCAAATACAGAAGTAGATGATCACAGTCAGCTATTGGATGGGTCACACGGCCCCCAATGCAGGAGCTAGAGATATTACCCAAGGAGCTAAAGGGAACTGCAACCCTATAGGTGGAACAACAATATGAACTAACTAGTACCCCGGAGCTCTTGTCTCTAGCTGCATATGCATCAAAAGATGGCCGAGTCGGCCATCACTGCAAAGAGAGGCCCATTGGACTTGCAAACTTTATATGCCCCAGTACAGGGGAACGCCAGGGCCAAAAAGGGGGAGTGGGTGGGTAGTGAATTGGGGGGGTGGGTATGGGGGACTTTTGGGATAGCATTGAAAATGTAAACGAGGAAAATACCTAATAAAAAAAAAAAGAATGTACTATGGAGACCAGCATGTAGTGAACTCCAAACAAATAGAAACCGTTTTTAAATTATAATTTTTGTTGTAAACTTAGAAAAGAATCATCTAATCCAGTGCCCTGTGCTTGCTTAATCCAGGTCACCAAAAAAAACGGGAGCAGCAACTGACAATGGCAACCTAGGGTGTGCAATTCTGCTGCTTTTATTTTTTAATAATTCAGTGCATTAATAGTTATATATCTGCTTAAATATGCATGAGGTTGATGCCAATAGCTTGAATTGTATCAGCTCCAAGCCCAAATGATACAGTCCTAATAACAATTCTGCAACACCTCAGGAATATGCTTTAAACATAAAAGCAAACAATAATAAAACACAAAGCCCATTTGTCTCTTTGTGCTAACAGAAAATACTCCAAATACTGACTGAGCTAGAATCACTCACCTGCACACCACGAACAGCTCACAAATTTAGTTTAAAGTAATACATAAGAATTCACCACATGCTAAGTAGAATTTATACCAGAATCTCTCTAGTATAGACTCAGGATGAGTTAGGATGATCTTCATGAAGAAGTGAAGAGAGGAAATAATTTGCTTCCCAAGAGCTGTCCATCTTAGCTACTTGTTTGGTCAATCTAACAAGTTTCATAGTTCAATAAAATGGACATCAATTAATATACACCAACATGTATTATAACCAGGAATACGATTGAGCCTTTTGTACTCTGACTTCCTAGGAGAACGTGTGATCTCATGACTATACATGAAGTCTGCTAAGTCTAAATTATCATTTCTTTTAAAAATTGAGCTTCCCAGGCCTCTCTGTACATGAACTGACAAAAGATGTAGTATGCATTCCCTTCCTAAAACATATTCAATTATTTATATAGTTATTTTAAGGCCCTTATTAATAAATTCAATGCAAACGGCAGAAGAAAACATCTTTAAAATGAATATAGATGCTTCTGTTTCCATGGGTGTGTTATGATGCTATTGATTTTCTAGTCGTCTTCTTTTAAAGTTAGCTTCAAAATGCTTTTTAAGTGTTCAATCTCATTTATCAAAGCCTTGAAAGTTGATTGCCTTAATTTTCCCCCAATCAACAAGATAACCCTTAATTTTAAGGTCTGGATTAGTGGCACTCCCAAATATGAAGTCATGAAGGCATTTATTTACATTAGAATCAACATGAGTTCAAAACTTAATGCCCTCATCAATTTTCCAAATAAAACCGCAGCTGCTGTGCAGAACAGGTGAAATGAGGTCTGTATTTCTCAGATGTAACATAGCCAAGAGCTTAACCCAGGCTTCATGAAGTTTAAAAGCAATAAAGCCAAAGTTATTTCAGCCCTGCAGCTTACTTATTTAAAGAGATGGATGTTATCGGCTGCCTTTCAAGGTGCTGCTTAGACTATCGTTAAAACTCTGAATGGAATCTCTCTATGGTCCACGGGGAAACCATGGACTTATCAGACACACCCTTTTCCCCAACTCCTTTAAAAAGGTGCCTAAATTGAATGTGATGCTTCACCCAAAAGGGGGGATCTACAAAAGCACACATTCTCATAGTTTACTAAAAAGAGTGTATTAGTTACTTTTTCTCATTGTTATTCCAAAGAAAAACTACCCAGAGAAAACAACTTAAGGAATAGTGCACTTGGTTTTGTTCACAGTTTTAGAATCCAGTCCATTACCTAGGGAAAGGCATGTACTATGAGGCCACTGCCCACATGGCATCCACAGTCAGAAAGCAGAGAGAGAGAGAATGCCTTTGCTCGGCTTGCTCTGCCCTTTACAGTCAGTCCAGGGTGCCAGTTCATGGGATCAAATCATCCATATTTATGTCAGGTCTTCACACCTCAATTCATCTAACAAGAACACTGAAGGGCAGCCCAGGTGAGGCTAGATCCCTTCAAGTTGGCAGTCAATATGACACTCCATAATGAGACTGAGAGCTTAGGTAATATCCAGTGTTAGAAATACAAAGCTCACAGGAGGTCCCTTGAGAATTCAGGAAGCAAGAGTAGCTCCCCAGTAGAGTCAGTTTTACAGGGCAATTACCAAGTTAAAACCACAAAAACATTTCCTAATTGGTCTCCTGACTTCATGAACAAAAGTGGTGTTTGCCCACCCATCACAGCTTCAGCATGCTGAGAACATGCTAACTTTAATAAATACTGAATAACTAAAATAAACATGAACAGATGTGATTAAAGACCTTGTGTAGTCTCCTATCAGGTGATCTGAAGGCAGCCTGAGTGATTGGCTACAATTCAAAGCTTTTAACAGACAACAGCAAGCAGGAAGACACAGGGTGTTAGTTATCCTTCTTGGTTGGTATGTCTCAGGTACTAATCTTTCATTTACTTGGAGTCTATGATGAGGGCTTAGAGATCATCTGTGGAATGGTTTCACTCCCTCTCCCCTCTGGGCACCAGTGATTGAGCTGAGATCATCAAGTTTGTTGTTGGCAGATATGATTCCTGGTTAAACCATCTCACCAGCCCTCTCATTCCTATGTCTGATCTCTCTCTCTCTCTCTCTCTCTCTCTCTCTGTGTGTGTGTGTGTGTGTGTGTCTTAAAGATCCCTTTAATCTAGTTAACTCATGAGTAAAAGCACCATTTATCTAGTTTAAGAAGAAGCCATTCCTGTCAAAGCTTGCTGCTCCATCCAACCTTCTATTTCTGTCCAAGTAATATGTCCTCGATGCATTGAATCGTCTGTCCTCTGCATTCTTGGTTAACAAAGAAGACAGAATTCAAAAGCAAATATTTGGTCATCATTTCTTTGCATTGTGGGAAAGCACAATGTTG
This sequence comes from Mus musculus, assembly GCF_000001635.26. Taxonomy (NCBI): domain Eukaryota; kingdom Metazoa; phylum Chordata; class Mammalia; order Rodentia; family Muridae; genus Mus; species Mus musculus. The sequence continues at coordinate 124,663,896 of NC_000067.6, forward strand.
TGTTATCCTATGCCATAGCCGAAGTTTCCATCCTGTGCCAACTTAGCATGGAAAAGGTTATTATTGGGACATTAAGCACTGGCTTAGAATAAATAAAGATGCCTGGTACAGCTAAATTGCTTGTGGTTATGAAAGGCAAATCAAGGTAATATTCTCATCGCAGAGAAAGCCTGATCTTTCTTTCATAACCAGAAGAAGAAAAGAGCTGATGGAAAATGGCCCAGAGAAAAGACAGAGAGATTCGAAGCCAAAGGAAAGGACTTTCAAACAACTGATTGAATATGTTCAGTAATGACATGTGTAAGTGAAGAAATAGATTCTCATATGATAAATATATCTGCCAAAAAATCTAAAGGCAAATTATAAAACTGAGAAACATAATATTTAAACAATAAACCCATGTTATGGGATTAAAATAAGAAAGAATATTGCAGAAAATGGTTATTGAAAGACTTCAATGTGAAGTGTTAGAAATTATAGAATTTGTGCATAGTAGTAAAAGATTTAAAAATGCAATAGTCCATAGGGGACTTATAAGACACTGTGCAGTCTCACTAATGCACAGCTAGAGTCTTAGAGGATAAGAAGACTGTCAAAAACACAGGCATTTGAATGTACTGAAAAATAAATTAAGCTCTAGAGAAAACTCATCAAGTCCCAAAGAAAATACTTAGCACTAAAAACAGCAAAGGAGGCTGGTGATATACTTGGTTAGTGAAGCACCTGCCTCACATAGAGTTCTGTGCACAGAAACGTATAAACTGGGTAGGGGTGATATGCACCTGTAGAGACAGAAGTATGCACAATTCAGGGTCATCCTCAGCTAATAGAGAATTCTACACAAGGGCCAATGAAATAGCTCAGTGGATAAGGGTACTTGCTACCAAACCTGATGACTGGAGTTTGGTCTTTTGGACCTACATAGTAGTGGAAAGAGAAAACCTACTCTCAAAAATTGTTATTTAACCTCCATAAATACACCATAGCATGTACACTAGGCACATGTTTGTATACACTGAATGAATGTATAAGTCCCAGGCCCACTTGGGATGTAAAGAAGCCTGTCTATAAAAAAGCAAACAAATATGTCATAGACTCATAAAAATCCAGATAAATGTTTTTAAAAGTCTTTAAATATTAAATTGAAAAAGGAAAGTCTTAAATCTATATGAACAACAGACTCTAACATAAAAGCTAAATTTTCAGCTTCAAAAAAAATCAATGAGAATAATCTGATTTTAGTATATAGAGAAATCATAAATTTAGAAGTAAACAAACAAAAATTTTACAATCAATATATTCAACTTGTACTATAAAAAGAACAAATTATCCATAAAAACATGTAAATAACTCACAAATTACTCTGAAAGAAGCTAGGAACAAAACAGAATATGCTCTATGACTCTAAAAATTCTAAAGTAATAGAAATCCCTGCATGATTGTACATAACATATGACAGCACATAATAATAAATATCTGGATATATAACAAAGTATATCAGAAGAGTGCTTGCTGTGTGATCATCAGAATCTAAATTCCAATATCAATAAACCATATAGAAAGCTGGGCATGACTGCATGTATGCCTATGACCCCAATGCTATGGGGTGAGCAAAGAAAAAAGGATCATTGGGGATTTGCTGTCTGCCTATCTAGGTCCAAGTTCAGCAATCCTATTGGGAAGAGATAGGAGAAAGAGACAAAATTCCCCATAAGCTCATGGCCAAGCAAGTCTAGTTTCCATATAAGGCAAATAACAAAGAGATCCTATCTTAATCAAGTTGCAAAACAAGGGCCAGAGATGGTGACCTCTACAAACATTCTATGGCACACAGATATCCACATTCACAAACACACACACACACACACACACACACACACACACACAACTATGGTTAAATTGGGTTATAATGAAGCCCAGTGCTTTTCTGATATTTCTTCAGCATTTAACACCTTTGGCTTCTTCTATCTAGAGCACTTTAATTTTACTTTCTACTAAAAAAATATTCACACAAGAGCCCCCAGACATAACTACCCATTTGTCCTGGGTATATTCTATTCTTCCCTGAGCCCGTCCAAGACAGAATGGTCAATATTCCTCAAAATGCAGTTCTCGTTCCTATGTTCCATCTCCTTCCCAGTCCTTATCTGTAGATCCCACGCTCCCACTTTATCCTTATTTTTATTTTATAAGCACAGAGGTTAGCACTGGTTTCTACCTTTCTCATTTCATCACTACCTTCCCTTCCCACCCTAGGTAAACATGGCTTAGACTCTTCTGAATACATAATCAGATCATTTTTCTCTACACAGCTATTCACCACAACGTATCACCAACTCAGTGTAAAATGCTCAGCATGGTCACCTCCATACAGACTGTATGGTGACTTCTTAGTAATTATCAATAATATTACTAAGGAAATCTATGTGTTTTTCTTTCTACTGTTCTTTCAATCAGTGCACACACAACCCTGACTATTTCTGGCTGTTATGGTGAATTGATTGGTTCTCCAATCTTGTGGAAATTTAGACTAAAGCAAACCTAAATTTTCACCTTCAAAGTGCCTGGAAACTTCTACTTCCAAAAGAAAAAGATTGTTGTAATGTCACCAGAAAATTACCCAGGGCTGAGAAGTCTGGTCTAGCTACACAACAGTTTGTTGTTGCTGGCAGGATAATTCAATACAAAGTATGTGTATGAAAACATGCATAATTCTTGCCACCCACCCCAGTGTGAACAAAGCAATTACTGTACAACTGCATAAAATGACTCAAGGACAGGAAAACGTTTAAAAGAGAAACCACAAATGAAGAGCGAGAAGGAAGAAGGAAACACCGAGGTGGATTGCAGAGTTTTACATCACTTTGTATTCCAAATATTTTTTTTTAGATTTGTATCCTAAGTGTTTTGGGGGCACCTGTATCTTTTTTCCATGGAGGGCTAGTAGTAGACTCTCTCTCAACATAAGAAAATCTAGTAAATTGATTGTTTAAATGGTAACAACTCTGAGCAAGTTCATTCTGTGCCTACAAATTATTGGTCCAATCTGCTTTTCTTGTCAAAATGTGGCAGGGATATAAGATAATAACCCGAGTTTAAGACCACAGAGGTATCCTGTAACTGGAGTTGTCTGTAGTAACATAGTTGGTCACATCAGGGTGCATGATCAAAAACTATTATTTAGGTCCAAGTGTCTCTCTTTGGTACACAACTGATTTTGTAACGATTCACTCGGAATACTTCTTTACTGTCTAGGAAATTCTCTGTTGTAACTCTCTGACAGGCCACACTATGGATAGCTTAATCTTTGTTCTTCACTTCAAGTTTTTATCATTGTTGGGCCACCTCTATGTTGATGAAAATATCAAAACCCAAACCATCTATCATTAACTATGGTGTTTTGAATGAGAATAGCCCCATATGTTTGAATACTTGGTCCCCACTTGGTGGAGCTGTTTGGGAAGAATAAGAGAGTATGATATTGTTGGAGAATGTATGCCACTGGGGACAGTAGTGCTTTAAGGTTTCAAAAGTCTATGCCATTCCCAATTAGCTCTTCTGCCTCATGATTGTGGACTGAAGTGTGAGCTCCTAGCTACTGCCTCAATGACATGTCTGTCTAGACACTGCCATGATTCCTGCTATGATGGTCATGTATTCTATCTCTCTGGAATGGTAATACCATAATAATTCTTTCTTCTATAAATTTCCTTGTTTATGATATCTTATTATAGCAACAGAAAAGAAATAAAGACAGCAGTCTAAGAAGAATGTTGATCAGAACAAGAATGGAGCCATGTCTCAAATGTTATGGGGCCATTCTGCTTATCTCTAGAGACATGAGTCTTCACAAAGAGTCTTTGGCTACTTTTCTAATGATTGAAACCACAGACTTTAGACCCTTGATTGGAATGGAGTAGTAAGCTCGAGCAGTGCACAGGGAGTCTTTTCATTCCTGGCATATCATGTCGGCTCCTTATTATTCCCAAAATTATTTTGTGTTTACACAGGCTTTTTCTGCTTATCCAACCAGCAGTATGTGTACAAAATTTTTTTCTACCAATTAACCTATAGGTTAGAGTAAGAAATGAAACTTGATGAAGGAAGGATTGAAGGAAAAAAGAAAAAGGAAGGAAGGAGGGAAAGAAGGAAGGAAGGATGAAAGGAAGAAGGAAGGGACCCATATAGAGTCTGCAGTTCTTTCCCGGAGACTTCTAAGCCCAAAAGATAAATGTTGCAGTCCCTCTTGCCTGTGTTAGAATTAGTTACAGTCTGTGCTAGCCTTCTACAGTTCGAATGTTACAGGCTCTTATTAGAACTTTTAATTTTGAATTCTGGACTTTTATCCTTTTATGGTCCTTCTAAATTTACTTGATTTTGTGGTGATCCACCTCAAATGGCTGAGAGAATGGAGTGGGTGAATAAATGTTTAACTGCTGATAAAAATTTTATTACTGAAAGCAACATGCGATCAAGAAAGGTTTTCTTTTCTTTTTCTTTTTTATTACCTGGAAGAAACTAAGATCTAATGCATTATATAAAACAAAAATAAAATTTTGAATAAACCAGTCATAAAATATCAATGCCATGTAATTTGTAGTATGTGAATATAGGTTCCAAAGACTAGTGCTCCACAAATGTGAGCATTTACTCACACTAAGGTGATCCATAAAAAAAAATCATTACAAAGGTAGTGTAGGGGTGGATATTTGGATGTATACAGTTAATCCCTAACTTAATGATTTTGTGATTTTTAATGGTGTGTGTGTGTGTGTGTGTGTGTGTGTTTTGGGAGTATGTATGTAAGAATAAATTGCTGTAGAAGCCACAAAGGGCATCAGCTCTCCAGGAACTTGATTTACAGATAGTTGTGAGTCCCTACCATGGGTTCTTGGATCTGAACTGGGGTACTCTGAGAAAACACTGAGCTGTCTCTCCATAACAAAAATTTTTATTTTAGATATTCACTGACCCATTTTGTATAAATTGCTTAGTTGTTTTAATTTCAATTTACAAGAGGAATGGGTATGCAAATGGTTTATGTGGTATTCTTTGAGAGAATAGTCTGATTCTATATTTTTCTCACTTTCTTCCTTTTGTTGACAGTTTGGTGTTCAGCTGTTCATTTACATATTTGTTTCAACTTTGAGCATAATAGTGGCAGCCTGTCTCTGAGATCTCCTTGTCTGTCTTAGTCTCCCAAGTTCTGAGATTGCAAGCACGTCACCATGCCTGACTTTGTTTCATGAGTTTTGGAAATCAACCTTTGGTTCTAATGGATTTCCAGCAGTTTGCCCTGTGAGCTGTCTCCCTGGCTCTATACTGGAACACCATGGGCCTCCATCAGTCTGTACAGTTGGATTAACAAATCTGTCTTCATATACAATTGGACCCAGGGTGTGCTAAGGAGAAAATCAAGTTTGAAAGAGACAATCAAGGGCAAGAAGAGAGTTGAGCAAAGTTATACAACACAGGAGGGACATTAGGAGTTAAGTTGGGACTACAACAACAGGGCAGATTACCACCTGTAGCACCTTTGTCTGTCTGTCTGTCTGTCTGTCTGTCTACCACACTTGCTAGAATCATTGTTCCAAAATCCAGACATGAATTGTCTTGTCTCACATATATTTTTGTATGTGTATGTGTGTGTCATGTACCTGGATGTATGTGAATGTTTACGTGTGTGTGTTTATGCCCATGTGGGTAATGTCTACATGTATGTATGCTTTTATTCTGGAAAGCCTGACATTGACACCAGGTGTTTTCCTGAATTGTTGTCCCATTCGCACTGAGCCAAAGTCTCTAAGTTGTACCTAGAGCTCTTTGATTACTGCCAGTCTAGCCGGCTTCCTTGAGTGAATCTCCTGTCTCCACCTAAAACACAGTGGAATTTTAACTCATCCTACATAAACCCAATATTTAGATGGGTTCTTGGATTTAAACTCAGGACTTTATGTTATGAAGGAAGTACTTTACTAAGTCATTTCCCAAGCCTCTTTCACTCTTGAATGACTGTCAATTCAAATAAGAGTAACCAAGTCAGTTTTAAGCAGTTTATCCTAAGTATGCACTACAACCACTTACAACTATAAGAAGCTATGGGTGCGAACCTTGGGAGGCCGGAAGAAAGATGTATAAGCACTTGCCTCAAGCTGGCTGGTTGCCTTGGATGAATATGTGATTGAGAGATGGGAAAATAAAGATGGCCTTGGTGGGAAAGGCGTGGATGAGTTGGCCCTGAGTATATAAGAGCAGGAGAGCTGACCCAGGCAGTGCTAGAGGGCTCATTCTAGTGGTACAGACACAGAAAAGTTGGCAGGCTGACTAACAAAGCTACCTCCCAGGTCCAAAAACAGGGCTTTGAGTTGACCCACCCCAGTATCTACCCCATCTGTGATCAGGTGGAGCATGTAAAGAGGCAGGTTCTGTAGATTCAAAGCTTCAGGATGTCCATGACACAGGGAAAAACACGATATCTGAGAGAAGTCCCTGTAAAGATCCAGTATTGACACTGTAACAGAAGCCAGAGGCCTTGATCCAGACCAATGACTCATTGCAATGAATATTTGTAAATAAACATACGTGAACAAAAGGTTATACTATAGGACACACTGTGACACACTAAAGCTTCCACAAAATGATTTTTTTTATTCTACCTTATTTTATTTTATTTTACTTCGACTTGCAAGTGTAGAGAGTGAATACAGAGGGTTTGGGAGATAAGTGGAATTGGGGTGCATGATGTGAAATTCACAAATTATCAATAAAAACTTGAAAAACTAAAGAATCCCTGGAAGTCTCTGAGTAGGCACTGAGGCCTCAGACCACTGACCACTCTTCTATCTGTTCATGAGCATTGCTTTGTACCCCTTAGTGTTGCTGGCTGACCCTCACTAAGCACATATTTCACGACTTGTCCAGTGATGGAGAATTTTTTTCTCCCTTTATCTTCTATCTTTATTTCCCGTGACATTTACAATGGTGTGGTAGGACTACCTCATAGAAGACCACAAGTGTAAATGGTTGCAGTCAGGATAAGGAAATACAGAGCGTGTACTGAATTGCTTGCCACTCATGAAACTAAAGAATGCTTAATATCCTGGGCTGGGGAGAGAGTTTGCTGTGTAAAGGGTTTTCCATGCAAGCACAGAGATCTAAACTCAGATTCTGAGAACACGCATGAAGCTAAGCACCATAGTACACATTTGTAATCACAGCGCTCCTCCTGAGAGATCAGAGAAAGAGTCAAACTCTCACAAAATCCTAGGGTCACCCTGGCAAACACTCTAATGCATAAGAAAATCCCAGTCATGGAAAAGCAATAACTGACACCCAGGGTGATTCTCTGACCTCTACCCCCACATACCACTGGTGATTGTATATATGCTTTCACACACAGTACACACATACACACACACTCAACATGCATTTCAAAAAGCTAAACATCAAACATATGGCATATGCTAGTGCTGTATTACATGTTACATAAAGACTTAAAATAACATTCGCCCTTCAGTTGGAAGCTATTATCTGATTGAGGCTGAATTTGCACATGCCATCGATGAGTTTTTAAGGAGCTGTAACATCCTCATGGTTTCTCTTTCCTCCTTGTTTCCATAGTGTTAACATAGATAAAACATCAATAACTATTAAATTTCTGTCTTCTTTCCTTTTACATTTTTATGTATGTGTGATGTATGTGGACATGTATTTGCATGTATATATATGTATATATGTATTATACAACATATGCATGTGTGTGCATATAGATATTGAGGTCAAAGCTTGATGTCTGTAATCTCCCTGGATCAATCTTCATGTTGTACTGGGGAAGTATTTCTTGCTTGAACCCAGAGCTTGCTGATGTCTAGCTAGCCAGCTTGCTCTAGGGAATGCCCTGTCTCTGTTTCTTGAGCACTAAGATTGCATGCAGGCCAACATACATGCTTGGTTTATGAAGGTAGTGAATTATGGTCATCATGCTTGTGTGGAAACCTCTTTAACCACTGAACCATTTCCAAAACCCTCAGGTTTTTCCTTCCATCTATCAATTTACTGTAGATACAATAGTTCAGCAAAAGTGTGAAGAGCATTCCCTAATGAGATATTCAGTCTAGGAAATTTGTATAAATGATAATATACCTTAATAATAACATTGTTTTAGATTATGCGCTTCATTTTTAAATCGGTAATATTTGTAATAAATTTCAGCACATGTCTATCCACGCATTTTCTTTCAGAAAGCTAACATTGAAATGTGTGTCTGCACACACACACACACACACACACACACACACACACATACACCAAATTATAAATAATGACATTTGTGAATCCTCTTTGGATCTCCAGCCTCTGTGCAATACCCAGAAGCTTGATAAAGACTTGTTAATTACAGAGTGTGTTGTCAACTATATATGCACACAAGAATCCTCAAAGCAAAACTGTTTTCCCCTCAGAAAGTACCTACAGAATCATAGACTGTGGTTACCTTGAGATAAGTTAAAAAGTAGAGAAATTATCTTTGTTAAGTATTAATTTTCCACAGAGAACCCCCATAGCTCTTCTAAATTAATCTGCATTTTAAAATTGTGGCATCAGAAGACATTTATTCAGTGTATTGTGTAGGTGGTCTAATGTACTGAATTGATTCTCAGAGCCTCTAGGAGTAAGTGAGGCAGTGACATCATCATGAATGTTCTCTAAGCACTGATCCAGAACTGTATATTTATTTAACCATGTATATTTATTATTTATATATTCTGATGGGAAAAGATATTAAAATACAGTCACTTAGCAATAGGGAGGTTGCTCAGTTGGTAAATAGTTGCTTGAGAAGCATAAGAACACGAGTATGATCCCCAGAACCAACATGAAAGCACAAACCAAGCATGATTGTGAACACAATGTAATCCCAACATTGGGAAAGCAGGGGCTAACAGAGCCCTGGGTTTGCTGAGTTCTGAGTAGATGGGAGACTCTATTTGAAACTTCACCAAAAGGATAGCTGGTTCCCTGAGTAAAAGCACTGGATATTGATCTTTGACATCCACACAGACTTGTCTGTACAATAAGACTTACTACATGTATATGCATGCACACAAATACATTTATGCACAAGCACAATCAACTGTGTTATTTAACACTGTGAAATATGGTTTTCTCAAATCAAAACTCATGCTCTACCTATACTTGTATTCTTATGAGCCAAGATAGAAAACAAAAATGGGTCTTCATATTTTCAGTGGCTAAAGAGTTATTTAAAAGCCACCAGTTACCACCCAACATCAATGGGTCATAATTGTTGGAGGGTTCCATGGGGTGCAACTTAAATGAGTCCCAGAGCTCCACAAAACTGCCAGTCCCATATTGTTTTTTCCTTCAAGCTACAACTCCTCCTGGGTTCTAGACATGGGTAAAATGCATTGCTTTCCAAAACCCAACATTTGGAGGATGCTCCTCCATCTGATGTTACTATAACATTATGTGCCTCCAGTTTATGTAAACAGTTTAAATGAAAGCAGGGATGTGTCATGTGCCTTACTTTCCAACAACAAAAATGTGTATCTAATGAGCAGAAGTTAATTCACACCCAGCAAGAGAACTTCAAGAGCTAATGGGAGATGTGAATTTCAGCTTTCCCACTTTTAGAAAACAAGAAACCAATGAAACAAGTCATAGGGCTGGATAGTGAGAGCCAATCAACCAGACACATCATGGTTCTGTAACTGCACAAGTCTCTCTCTCTCTCTCAGCCAGGTGATCCCAGATGCCATGGCTTCATAAAAGTGCCCCACAGAGCAAATGATCACATTGGCAACTTTTTCTAAATTATTTGGCAGAAATGGAGTAGACAATAGCCACCTCCCCTATGAAAACTTTAAGTATACTTATGACCACTGAATGTATATCGTGGGTTTTTTGCAAAATCACTTGTGCAAAAATTATTACATTTTCTTTATTTATTGTGTGTATCTGTATGAGCTCGTGTGCTCATGCTGTGGTGAACATGGAGATTATGAATAGGTACAATGGGAGTCAGTTTTCTCCTTCCATCACCTGTCTTCAGGTTTGGCAGCAGGCACCTTTATCCACTACTCCATCTCACTGACCCATACTTTAGTTTCCAACTAGCTTTATACACAGTCCCTCTTGTACTAATAAAATTCCTCAGGAACATTTTGCATGAAGTGCCTAATGTGTCATCTTGTGGCTGCTTCTTTGCTGTTGTCCACATAAACAAGTTATATCTCAGCCACAAACAGCAATAACGCTCTGAACTTCACAAATCCTTGTCCTCGACAGTGATTTTGCAAAGTTAGACTTTCAGTCTTTTCTTAAAACCCAGTCTCGTTTATTGGCTTGCTGAATAGAGAGTTTTATTTTACTTTTTCTGTAAATAAGACAAAAGCAGAATCATAATGTTTTGGAAACTAAAAGGAAAAGGCAGCCATGTATTATTTTCTCTAAGTGGTATCACTCTAAAATACATGGGACCTTGTTGAGAGATCTCAGGATCGGAGCTTCCTCTCAACTTGTGTGTTAATTGATTATCTTAGCATAAAAAATAAGTGTTTCTTATGTACAGTGATGTCTCAGGCTGGGGAGATGGCTCTATTACTTTTGTAGCATTCTGGAAGTTCAATTTCTATATTCACTTAGAGCAACTAACAACCAATTGTTAACTGCAGCTCCTTGTGATCTGTCGCCCTCTTCTGGCCTCTCCATGCACCTGCACTAATGACCACATGCCCTATTGCACATGAATGCACACACATGCAAAATGTTTTAAAGGACAAGGGCTAGAGAAATGGCTCAGTAGTGAAAAGTGCTTGTTGCTTTTTCAGAAGACCAGAATTCGGTTGATAGCACCCATGTTGGGCAGCTCACAATGTTTACCAGTAACTCTAGTGCCAAGGGATCTAATATCATCTTCTGGCCAGATAGACAGAGATAGATAGAGATAGAGATAGAGATAGAGATAGAGATAGAGATAGAGATAGAGATAGAGATAGAGATAGAGATAGAGATAGAGATAGAGATAGAGATAGAGATAGAGATAGAGATAGAGATAGAGATAGAGACTAGATATAGATATAGATACATATATATGTGTGTGTGTAACTCTATTTATTTGTTTATATCTATCTATCTATCTATTTATTTTGCTTGCTTGTTTATCAAACTATACTCTCACTATGTACCTTGGCTGTCCTAGAATTTGTTGTGGAGACAAAGCTGGCTACAAAATCACATAATCTGCTTCTGCTTCCAAATATTGGTATTAAAGCCAATTGGTACCACCACATCCTGAATTATTATAATTTTAAAACTATTTACTTTTATTTATAATTCTGTATATGCATGTGGCTGTGTATGAGCAAATATGATTACAGGTGCATATAGAGTAAGAAAAGGGGCAATAGATATCCTATACTGGAAGGTGCAGAAGGTTGCATGTAGCTTGACATAGGTGCTTGAAACTAAACTCAGGTCTTCTGTAAGAGAAGCAAGCACTCCTAACTACTAACCTATCAGATGAAATTTTAAAAGGGCATTTTTTCTAACCTGGCTAGCTCCCAGATAATTGAGATGGAGACCTATTGATTTATTCAACAAGCATTTAAGCAATGTAAGTGAGAAGATATTCCTAACTCTCTATGCTATCTAACTACTTTCCCACCACACACACCCCAAGTTACTTGCATTTAGTTTCTTCTTGTCTAGATCTGATGTAGATGTCTGTCCTCACAAAGAACTGCCTTGGTGACTCCTCTTCATTCACAACCTCATGGCCATCTCTTTTTTGCCTTCCTTATGGTCCTTCATCCCCTGCACCCTCACCAGCCTTGTGGGCAACTCCTCCTCTCTGTCTCTTCTCCCTGGGATCTTTAGCTGAGATCAGAAGTCCAATCTTTCTATCTCCTCTGCCCAATCATTGACTCTTCAGCCTTTTATTAACCAATCAGAGATGAATAGAGAGCATTCTTTATACCAGATTGATGCAGGAGATTCTTCAATATTTATGACAATGCCTGGGTCCAGACTGTCATTAAATCTCAGGCTTAGAAATCAGCATCTGACTACACAGTGCATAAGACTCTCCTCCAACACTGAGCCACATCTCTAGGCCCGCATTTATTTTTCTAAAATCCAATGCTTTCTGTTATCTTTAGTTTAAATCAATATACAAAACATATGCTTTTCAACATGCTAAATTTTAACTGCATATACCTACTTTATGTATCAACTGATTATCAAATTTACAGAAAATAGAAACTCAGAAATAAATATGTCTATTTCTTAGGAGATGCCTGAGTTCATGGTTACCTTGTAAGGAAAACCTGAGGTTGGTCCCCAAAGCCTACCTAAAAGCCAAATTCAGTAGAACATGCATGTAATCTTAGACATGTGAGAAGGAAAGATGATATACATAGGTATCAGGAAGCTTACAGACAGATATCTTAACCTAAATAAATAGTCAGGACCAAGGCTGATGAGAGACTATCTCAAACACAAAGGTAGACGATGTCTGAGGAGGCCCATAGATATTCTGTACCCAGACCTCCACATGCATACATAACATGCTTAAACAACACAGATTCTGGTCTAAATCAATATACAGAACATATGCTTTGCAGCATAGTAAACTTTTACTGCATAATACACATTATTACACACAAGGTAGGAATTAGGTAGGTAGATGATTAGAAGAGGTGGACATTAGATAGATAGATAGATAGATAGATAGATAGATAGATAGATAGATAGATAGATGATAGACAGATAGACAAATGATGTAGTAGTAGTAGTAGTAGTAGTAGTAGTAGTAGTAGTAGTAGTAGTAGTAGTAGTAAATGTGCCCAAATTATGCACTGTGAAAGAGTCGGAATGGGGGTTTGAGTTTTACTGTATTTCTGTTATTACACAAGGCTATCATCCTATACCCAACATACCATATAAAAACTATTAGCAGTTTACATGGAGCAAAACCTATATCAAATTAACTGAAATGTGGCCAAATTATAATGAGCTTTACACATTTGGAATGCAAATGTATCCTTACTACTTATAAATATCCCTTTCTCAGGACCTCATATCACCTCTAATGTTCTTACCAAACTTTCTTAATTGACCCTTCAATTTCTGAATTCATCTTCTGCTAACAATGCTTAGTTCATATAGGAAAACCAACCTCAGAAACCCCCCCTGGATACTTGCTCTCTCTGTTTCTCCATGGTAAGCAATGCCAGTGAGGTCAGTGCTGAAATGTTATAATGTTGAGTTTGTCTGTAAGATTTTTTTCCTGTGGGTTGTTCTTCACTGATATGAAATCTGGCCAGTTGGACAAGGCTGTTCCTCCCTGGAGTGTAAGCTTACAGCTCATTGAGAGGCCTAAACATTTTTCTGCATGTACAGACACCACTCTTTTTTGTAGCCTTCTCAGAGTTATTCACTTGACACTAATTCTGTTGATGAAAAAAGGATGATTGCAGATCCATGTCATTGGGCTTTAAGAGTAAGTGGCAGAGTGAAGCTGGACTGATCATGTGGACCTTTTATATCTGTGTCCCATGGTCAGAAATGAACAAGTCACAGGGTCAGTGACAGATTCCAATGAGCTATATGTCTTAGTCAGTAAATTGTTTGTTTTCCAAGCGTGAGAACCCAAGTATGATACTCCAAACCCACATTGAAAGCATTAGGCATGATGGTATGCACTTGTTATCAGAGCACAGCCTAATGGAATTGAAAAGATACATCTCCACATCCCAGGAAAAGGATATATGTCAGTGCTGCCTTGCTACCAGCCTGGCACTGCACACATAAAAGAAAGAACCAATGTAGGTAGTGCTAGAGTCCTTATTTTCAGAAGTGAAGCTAATATATGGATGCTTTTTCAAAGATAAATGGATGACAATTTGTTACATAGGAATAGAAAATTAATACAAGCTCTATTAGGTCATATTGTTTTATGTGGTCATTTTTCTCCAGAGCCCAGATAACAGAGTCTGAGTCCTGTAGCTGATGGGAAAGAATGTATTATAGTTTAATCCACATTAAGATCCAAATCTCTCATTCCTATAACTTTCAGAGGTTTATAAATCCTGCCATAGGTAGGATTATGGCCCAAATGTGTCTTTTGTGTTTGGTGAAGCTGGCATTGTCTGAGTAAGGGCCCAAGTTATATCCCTAATGCCACAAAAACTGGACATGGTGGAGTGTGCCTCTAACCTGCAAGAGGAGACAGGAAGTTCAAGGTCATAGTAAAGCTGAGACTAGTCTTCGCAAAAGAAGACAGAAATAACGGGAAAGAGAGAACAATTAAGAGAAGGGAAGGGAGGAGAAGAAAGGAAAGGAGGGGAGAGCAAAAAACATATTCTAGTTTATTTTCTGCTGCTGTAATAAAATACTCCCTCCAAAACCAATTCAGGTAGTAAAGGGGTATCTTTACATTTATAGGTTACAATCTATTATGAGGGTGGGGCATTAGAGCAGGAGCTTCAAGCAAAAACCATGGAAAGGCTCCTTTTCTGATTGTTCCTAAGATCATGGTTAGCGATCATTTTTATAGCGACACCCATAGTGGGCTGTGTCAGCATCTATCAACTAACAATCAAGACATTGTCATAGGTCAATCTGATTTAAGCCATTCCTCAACCAAGGCCTCTCTCTCTGATAGTAATAGGTAATGCCAATATGACAATCAAATCTAACTAGCAAGAAAAGAAAGGATACCAGAAAAAGAAAGAAAAGATCTCTAGGGTTAAAGCCTAAGTTGAACTTTCTGACCATATTAAGCTCAAATAAAATATTTGCCTAACTCAATACTATCTTCTGTTACAAACTTTTACAAGCAATTTTTCACTCCTGTATGTGTGTGTGTGTAGTGTGTATGTGTGTGTGTGTATGTGTGTGTGTGTGTGTGTGTGTGTCCCCATCTGAGACTACCAACTCTATGTTAAATCAGTTTCCTGTCAGTAGTCTCTATGTTTAAGCTTAAATTTAAGTTATGCTATTGTCTTTAAACTCTTTCTGTGATATGAAGAAAGAAGAAAACACATACACAGTTTGATTGTTTTCAGCTTTTGTATCAGGGGAAATATGAAAGTTACATACAAAAAGTCAGAGTACATTCAGAATACTAAGTAGGAGTGCAAAGGCACTGACTTAATGCTCTCAAAATAAACAAGGGAGGAGCATCCATTTGAATCTTTTATGACCCCATTCTTTCTATCTGTGCTTTTCTTTTATTCTCTTTTCTTTTTTTACCCAACAAATATCTTAAAGTCTGAACATATTTATCTATATTTATGTGCCCTCCAGAATGACTTTCGCTTTCAAAAACATTTCATAGTGAGATAAAAGAAAAGCTAGGAGGAGAATAAAAATTATATTAAACAATGATTCATACTCATTGAGCAACAATGGGAATAGAAACAAATGCTGTCCAAGGGCTTCTCTGTATCTTATCATCTTTTGAAATATGTCACCGTATACATGACAACACAGACTTAAGTTAGCTTTGTAGGTTTGTTGTTTCGGTGCATTTAAAATGCCATGTAATTCTTTTCTTTAGAGAAAGGATTCAAAGAGTTATAGCATAAGTTATCCACAGTAAATTGTGTTCACTGCAATTTCAAAGAATTCCAATTTAAAGAGTCAAAAATTCACCTAAGCATCCTTAGCTTTTCATTTAAGAATTTATGGTTTGAAATCTTAAAAGTAGGCAGATCCATATACATCTAAGATTAGACAGACGCAAAGTCACTTTAAAATCTGATTATGGGCACATTCAATTCCGTGCTCCATAAATAGACCATAACTCTGTAGAGAAATCTATGATTCTTTGTTTAATCTTATTGTTTGAGTTCAATTTTTTTCAAAAGGTTCTTTTCCAAATAAAAACAGTTATATTGAATATAAAAGCTTGAATTTTGTCTTCTTAGTTAAGACGGGTTTGGGAGAACAGTTCTAAACTCTGGAAATCACAACCTAGGCACAACTGTGTGTCTGTCAGTATGTGATTAGCAAAAAAATATAAAACAAGAACACAGCAAAAAAAAGAAAGAAAGAGAAAGAAAAACACTAAACATTTATTTTAAAATGAACAGTTGTCAATATATGTACTTAAATGGGCAATTATAAATGATACCTGATTATATGTCAAAACAGACTACAATTTCACTTCTCTGAATGTGGTAGTTTATATTGATTTTCAGTTAAGAAGATCTAGAAGATACTTATCTAGAAGACAATTCTCTGGGAATTTTGTGAGAGATTATCTAGTTTAGCTTAGCCTCTGGGATTGTCTATGAGGGAATTTCTAGAGAAAATTAGTTGAGGATGGAATACCAACCTTGAATAACAGTAACAAGAGGATCTAGATTTCTGTGATAAGAAGAAACTGGGCCTAGCACACTCTTTAGTGATCTCTGCTTCCTGAATACGGATACAAGATAACTTGTTGCCTTAATCTCTTACCATTTCTCTCTGTTGTGAACTGTGTACCCTTGAACTGTGAGACAAAATGAATATTTTCTTCTTAAGCTTCTTCTATGAAGTACTTTGCCCCATCAACTTGCAATATAATAACTAATATAACATGATGAGTAGTGCTTATGTCAGATTTGCTCATTTAGAAGACAACACTTCAGAAAATCAAATAACCCCATTAAAAAATGGGGCTCAGAACTGAACAAAGAATTCTCACCTGAGGAATACCGAATGGCAGAGAAGCACCTGAAAAAATGTTCAACATCCTTAATCATCAGGGAAATGCAAATCAAAACAACCCTGAGATTACACCTCACACCAGTCAGAATGGCTAAGATCAAAAATTCAGGTGACAGCAGATGCTGGCGTGGATGTGGAAAAAGAGGAACACTCCTCCATTGTTGGTGGGATTGCAGGCTTGTACAACCACTCTGGAAATCAGTTTGGTGGTTCCTCAGAAAACTGGACATAGTACTACCGGAGGATCCAGCAATACCTCTCCTGGGCATATATCCAGAAGATGCCCCAACTGGTAAGAAGGACACATGCTCTACTATGTTCATAGCAGCCTTATTTATAATAGCCAGAAGCTGGAAAGAACCTAGATGCCCCTCAGAGGAATGGATACAGAAAATGTGGTACATCTACACAATGGAGTACTACTCAGCTATTAAAAAGAATGAATTTATGAAATTCCTAGCCAAATGGATGGACCTGGAGGGCATCATCCTGAGTGAGGTAACACATTCACAAAGAAACTCACACAATATGTACTCACTGATAAGTGGATATTAGCCCCAAACCTAGGATACCCAAGATATAAGATATAATTTGCTAAACACATGAAACTCAAGAAGAATGAAGACTGAAGTGTGGACACTATGCCCCTCCTTAGATTTGGGAACAAAACACCCATGGAAGGAGTTACAGAGACAAAGTTTGGAGCTGAGATGAAAGGATGGACCATGTAGAGACTGCCATATCCAGGGATCCACCCCATAATCAGCATCCAAACGCTGACACCATTGCATACACTAGCAAGATTTTATCGAAAGGACCCAGATGTAGCTGTCTCTTGTGAGACTATGCCGGGGCCTAGCAAACACAGAAGTGGATGCTCACAGTCAGCTAATGGATGGATCATAGGGCTCCCAATGGAGGAGCTAGAGAAAGTAGCCAAGGAGCTAAAGGGATCTGCAACCCTATTGGTGGAACAACATTATGAACTAACCAGTACCCCGGAGCTCTTGACTCTAGCTGCATATATATCAAAAGATGGCCTAGTCGGCCATCACTGGAAAGAGAGGCCCATTGGACTTGCAAACTTTATATGCCCCAGTACAGGGGAACACCAGGGCCAAAAAGGGGGAGTGGGTGGGCAGGGGAGTGGGGGTGGGTGGATATGGGGGACTTTTGGTATAGCATTGGAAATGTAAATGAGCTAAATACCTAATAAAAAATGGAAAAAAAAAAAAAAGAAGACAACACCATAGCCTTTTTCTGGCATTGCTAGTTTCCAGCAACAAAATACTCAGGGCTATTGCTTTGGAGTTCCTACCATTTTTGATCAGTGTCTGTCTTTTGCTCTCATCAGAGAAAAGGATGAGGCACAAAGGAGGCTGTTCAATGTGATGTATAATAGTGCATGTATATCACCACAGAATTGTCAGGATGAGCAACACCAAGATCAAACCATAATTCAGATGAAAATTATTGTACCCCCATGCAGACTAGGGGCATTACATTCTCATGTGTCACACAAAGTGTAGCAAATGGCAGTTGTTACATTGGATGTATAGGAGAACAATTAGCATTTCTGTTGTTTGGTGCTGAATGGCAGTAACTGGAGGTCCATAGGAAGAATTCTGCAAATGTAATTTGCTCCCTACTCAATAGGCTGTGGTACCAAAACAATTCTAAAATTGAATTCTTTTTTTCAAAAATCATGTGAAAGAATACTTTTCCAAAAGTATAAATCTTTTTTGTTTGTTTGTTTGTTTCTGGTTTTTTGGTTTTTTCGAGACAGGGCTTCTCTGTGTAGCCCTGGCTGTCCTGGAACTCAGTTTGTAGACCAGGCTGGCCCCGAACTCAGAAATCTGCCTGCCTCTGCCTCCCAAATGCTGGGATTAAAGGCGTGGGCCACCACACCCGGCCAAAAGTATAAATCTTAAGGCAGGTACACAAGAACACAGTTCTTGAGAACTGTCATCAACAGGTTAATTGATAAGAGATTTGAGAAGGGAGAAAGCAAAGACCAAGTTCTTAAGTCCTTAAGAAAGACAGCCACAGACTTGTCAATGGTGACAAAGTTGTCTTCTTCAACAGTGGGTTATGAATATACACAAGGCTTCTATTGGGCCAATTTTTCCCCAGGGGCACACAGAACACAGATGTTCTATGCAGGTTAATTGGCAATGCCAAAATGTTATGTGAAGACTTGGATATAGGGAAATGAACCAACATTACAGAGCCAGATAATTCTAATTAGTACACAGTTTCTCCACTGAAGAAGCCTACTTATATTTTGATTCATTTGAAAGTCAATCATATTTATTTTCTTTTGTTTAAAAATAAGAGATGGCAATGTGGCTCTGTTGGCAAAGTATTTGCTAAGCAAACAGGAGTATTTGAGTTCTGTTTTCTAGGACCTATATAACAGAGCAGAGGCCGAGCTTACAATCTTCACACTGGAGAGGTAGAGAAAGCATGATGCCTGTGGCTATCCAGACAATCCAATTGGCTGAACTTGCTTGATGAGGTACAGGGCAGTGAGTGACCCTCTCTCAAAAAATAAAGGGAGTTATTGAGGAACATATCATTGTCAATCTCTGGTCTCTACACACGCACTAGGGCAAGTCTGATCCAGAAGCAACTGGGAAAGAGAAGACAAAGATATAAAGGAGGACATATTATCTCTGGAAGAGCACACCATGCCATGAAAACAAATCTCAACAAGAAAATTAATCTTTCATCAAAGGGTCTTAAATGTTCTTCCTATCATGTTACCAGAAATTGCTAGATGTTTCTGGAGAGAATAAAAGAAAAGATATTTGATTAATACAGTGCTTTGGGTGGTATTAATACACAACAATCTTTAGGGCAAAGATGAAATGAAGAAATGATTGGAAAGCCTAGGTAGAAAGTTGGTAAAATAATCCAGGATTAAGGGAAATTGTGAAGTTTTATTATCCAGAGATTTCCTCTCTAAGAATTTCTCTGGAGACAGGCCTTTTCTGAAATCCATCTTATTCTACAAAACTCACAAAGCTAGTATGCTTTATCTCTTGTGGCCTTGCTCCACAGTAATATGTTGAAAATAGAGACCCATTTTTCTTCCTAGACAGGGCAGATAGTTATCCAGAGTGAAAAGTTTCATTTTCTAGCATTTTTCACAGAAACTATCAGCTGATAATTACATTGAATAGAAAGTAACCATTAATCACATCTTTAATACATCAATTCATCACTGTCTACCTCCCGTGAAGCAGAAGAATTAAAATCAATCTGTAAAATTGAGCCCCATCATCACCAAAGGCCTGGGGAAGAGTGGGGACACAAGGGACCTTGCTGTATTCAGAAAACACCTTCCTTTCTTCTTGCAAGGGGAGAGGAGTCCCCTGAGCTTAGCAGCCAGCAAGTACTGGTAGTACTCATTTTGTCCTCATGGAAGATGTTTGTAGCTCTATCCCTTATTCACTATCAGAACATACATTGAACAAGTTTTTCAATGTTATCTGGCCCACGAATCAAAGGAGGAATTAGGTAAGTTTCACCATTAGCCCTTGGCCATCCAAATAAAGCTAACAAAGGGACTTCAGAAAATGAATGCATGGTGCTCAGGCCAGGGTGATTCAGTGGGGCAAGTGCTTGTTTCTCAATGAAATGACAGGAAAATCCATCCCTGGGGCTCACTAAACATGCAGGCCAAACAGCGATACAGTGAAGAGTGATAGAGAAAAACATGGGGTGCTAACCTCTGGCCTTCACACGAGCAGGAACACACACATACACTCTGCATAGTCACACACAGAAAAAAAAAACCAATACAAATTAACCTCACAGTGTGCCCTCTTTCTCTCCTACTCACCTATAGGGTCTTCTTTCAATGGATCAATGGAATGAACAAGGCAAATAGGGAGAGAACCACCAATTCTTCCTCATCTTTGGTTTTCAAATTTTAGGTTGTATCCAAGAGAAGGAACCTGGCCCATCTTGTCAAGTAACGAGTACCTCCTGAAGAGAGCACCTACTTATTGTGTTAAGTCATTCCCAAATGTTGCAACTACTGTGCAACTACTTGATAAAGAATTTGGAAAAAGAAAAGAATTTGGAGTTTGGCTGGATAAAAAGTTTCAGAAAGTACATCTGTCTGGGAATAAAACCCGGCACACACCCCTTAAAGATGGAAAATATTGAGGTGCTTACTTCTATTACCTTATTGAACTTTTAAGTTTTGTCCTATTTTAGTCAGAGAAGAGACATAGCAATTTTGAGAGACACTCTTGAGGATGTACAGTCATTGTCATTGCAGGGCATTATCCCCCTATGCATTTAGAAAATTAAGAAGTGATCAGAGTCGGGCTAGGGCAAACTGAGAGCAATTGCAGCAATATGAGTGTGGAGAGAAATGCTCTCCTTTTCCAGGAAAGGACTCTTGCCCTCAACCCAGCTGTGCCTATGGCAAGTCACAGGCTCTTCAAAGTCACCAAGCTTTGTATCTCAGACAGCTGTGGGTGTAGTCATCAATCACACCAATGGTACTGTAGACACCACATCCTAAAATTACCAAAGAGCCCCATTTACTCTATAGCTCCCGATACCTTGAAAGATAAATGATGGGCCCTCAACATATTTTAGATAAATGAACCAACTTGCATATTACCTAAGTCTTCTGTGCAGAGCACCTACATAGAAAAAAAAAACAGAGATGGGAAGGTCAAGAATAGGAGGAACTCTGGTGGCTACTTGTGTTATTAAGTAATTGCTGGAACTCAACCCCTTACATTATTTCTTTCTTATTTGTTATTTTCTGCCAAAATAAAATTATAATTTGTTAAGAGAAAGCTAGCAATTTGTGTCTGTCTAGAAACACAGTAGATTGACAAGAGAAGCAGGAGCCTAGGGCTGGAAGTTAGTTTAGAAGTACGAGGCTTGGCTTGTAAGTAGGAGGGCCTAAATTCAGATTTCCCAGCATTAATGTAAAAGGCCAAGCATGGGATCTGGAGAGATGGCTTAGTGGTTAAGAGCACTGACTGTTCTTGCAAAGGTCCTGAGTTCAACTCCCAGCAACCACATAGTGGCACACAACCTTGTGTAATAGAATCTGATGCCCTCTTCTGCTGTATCTAAAGACAGCAACATGTACTCACATATATAAAATGAATCAATCTTTTAAAAAATTAAAAGCCAAGCATGGCCATGGGCTTCTGCAGTGCTAGAACTGAGAGGGCAGAGGGATTCACTGAGAGACCCCCCCATCTTAGCAAAAGTAAGCCGGAGAGTAGTTGAGGAAGATATTTAATATCAATCGCTGATGTCTACACACATATGCACTTAAGATCAGCATCCACTTGTATACACATGCAGATAACACCCAGACATACACACATGCGTAAAAACTCATACTAGCTGATAAAAGAAGGCTCCAAGTGGTAGGCTGCAAGCATCCACCTCTGTATTTGTCAGGCACTGGCAGAGCCTCTCAGGAGACAGCTATATCAAGCTCCTGCCAGCAAGCTCCTGTTGACATCTGCCATAGTGTCTGGGTTTGGTGGTTGTTCATGGGATGGATCCCCAAAGTCCCCTATGAAGGAGCTAGAGAAAGTACTCAAGGGCCTGAAGGGGTTTGCAGCCCCATAGGAGGAACACCAATATGATCTAACCAGTACCCCCAGAGCTCCTTGGCACTAAAGCACCAATCAAAGAAAACATATGGTGGGACTTATGACTCCAGCTGCATATGTAACAGAGGATGGCCTAGTCAATCACCAATGGGAGGAGAGGCCCTAGGTCCTGTGAAAGTTCTATGCCCCAGTATAGGGGAATGCCTGGGCCAGGAATGGGAGTGGGTGGGTTGAGCAGCAGGGGGAGGGAGGAGGGAATAGGTATATATATACAACAACAACAAGAAGAAGGCTCCAAGGCTATCAGGAGTACAACAAACATCCATAACAGGATCTCAATTTCTTGTTTTGTTTTGTTTTGTTTTGTTTTGTTTTGTTTTTTCAAGACAGGGTTTCTCTGTATAGCCTTGTCCTTGAACTCACTTTGTAGACCCGACTGGCCTTGAACTCAGAAATCCACCTGCCTCTGCCTCCCTAGTGCTGGGATTAAAGGCGTGTGCCATCACGCCCGACCTCAGTCTCAATTCCTAATTCACCTGCTTTGAACTCCAATGTGATCGAGCTATGATGTTGATTCCATTTCTCTTTCTGGATTGAGATAAGTTTAGACGGAGTCACTATTTCAACAACCCAGAATGAGAGCTCTTTGTTATATGAGAGCTGGGAACGATAATCCATAACTCTTGAGAAGGAGGAAAAAATAAGGCAAAGGGCATGGAAAAGCTCGGGTCCTTAAGAGGAAATAGAGATCGATGCTACTAATTTGGGCTATAGCTGAAGTAAAAAGAAACAGACCATGCAAGAATAAAAGGCTCAGCGTAAACTATAAAAAGAAGTCACCCATGTAAATAAAGACATAGCCATGAATAAAACTAATGCCTTCATTAGAATATTGCAGTTTGCACCATGCTGTCACATATGGCAACTCACTTGGTGCTCAGGGGTTATTGTAAAGTGCATTCGCACAGCACACATGTGAACTTTCATCATCACTGACAATATGACTGGCATAAAGTGCTGTTTATCATAGGTCTTATGTGCAATATTTTAAAGGTTGACAGGTCCCTTTAGTTTGGGCTTCCTATTATGGGCCTCTGTTTGCAGCCCCATAAAGCGTTTTTACTTACAGCCTGATGACAACTTCATAGGTTTTTATTGTGAAACAGATAGTATGCCTTCAAAACTCATATAAGGGTCAATAAGATGGTTCACAGGTTAAACATACTAGCGGTACAAGCCCAGTGACCTGAGTTCAATGCCTGAAACCCACATAAAGGTAGAAGAGAAAAGACTACACAAGGTTGTCCTCTAACATTCACGTATGTACTTTGGAATGCATGCTGGCAAACATATTATGTGCATACAGAAACACACACACACATACACACAGAGGGTCATACTAATAACAATAAGGGATAAAGATACAACATTCATATATGAAAATCCAAATCCCCAGTCGCTAAGATAAAATATTGTTTGGGATTTACTGATGTAACTGCATGGGGTGACATGAGAAATGTGCTTCAGAGCAATCTGGCAGGTGTGTTTGTAGGAAGGGTAAGTTTGGGCAGAGAGACGTGCAAAAAGAAAGGAGAAGGGAGCAGAGGCGCTATCCCCCTTCTGCTGTAGATGGCAAGCAAAGCACGGCACCAGAGGCAGGCAACTCCCTCCTTGTAACCACAGGGAAAAAGAAAAATGAAAAAAGAGCACTGCTAAGACCATGACCTTGAATCTCTCATCTTGAGAGATATGAGAAAATAAAATAAATGTCTGGGATTGAAGGCACTGAATTTGTGTTCCTTGTTTAAAAAAAAAAAAAACAGAAAAAAAAACAGAAAAAAAACTCAAAAACATTAACCATTTTTGCTTTCATGTTTGCTATATGAACAAAAGATATCTTAAAAAAAACTGATGAAAAGAGGAGTCTGGCTTAGGAATGTAGCTCATCTCTCTACCTAGTCTGTCCTCTACAACTTTACTTATTTAAAATAACAAAACAAAACAAAAACCTGAGTTTTAGTCCTTTACTATCAAGCTTTGGCATTCTACCTCCATCATCATGACCACAGCCCTGAGAGGCCATCACATTCTCTTATAACTTCACACTGGAGGTAACTAGTGGTTCACTCATGGAATATGTTAGGCCAGTTCTTCTATTTCCTATTCCTTTCTAGTTCTAGACTCCACATGCTCTCATCTCCTATGATCCTTCATCCCTGAGGGTCCTAAGGCTTCTTTCGCCTTTTCCTGCCTTCATTTTTAGATTTGTTATATAAGGGTTTCCTATCTCAGCAAAAGACTAGAAGAAACTATCAACCAACAAACCAGGTTCGAATAATAAGTTCGGCTCCTATGAGTGTGTACTGGATACCATGGCTCTGAGTGAAACAAGTCTTTTATCATTCCATCACATAAGCCATAAAGTTATGCAATTAAGAACAAACCAAACAAGGCAGGGAAATAGCACATAGTAGATTAGTTGTTGTTACCTCCTTTAATCAACTTAAAGATATGTTTTCCTCCTTCAAATAATATGCTATTTAAATTTTAAATTACAAATTACTCGTGGACTGGAAATGTAGCTCAGTTGGTAAAGGGCTTGCACTGCTGTCAAAACAACCCAGGTTTGACCACCAGCACCTCATAAACAGAGAGCTGGGAGGTAGAGAGGAGATCAGAAGTTCAAGGTCACCTTTGCTCTCTTTGTTTTTATTTATGTTACACACTTGTTTTCTGTTTTTAATATTGTATCCATAATTCTCACTGATCATGATTTACTTTTTCTCATATTCCTTTAATTACTAAAATATAAATCTGCTTTTTTCTACTTTATTGGTTTGGGATTTCAACATGACATTAAATTCTTCAGAATAGTAGAGTCTAAGGAATATAGGCTCTGGATGTATCAGAATGCATGTTAATCTCACTTGATAACTCAACAACAACATTGGGACAGCTAATATCCTTCATGACTGCTTTCCAAGGCTAGCACTGTGTGTGTGTGTGTGTGTGTGTGTGTGTGTGTGTGTGTGTGTGTGTGTGTGTACATAGAACATATGAATGAAGGGGACTACTTTCTAAGTCAGTCCTTTCATTCCATCATGTGAGTTCAAGGTACTAAACTTTGGTGTTCAGACTGGGTACCGGTTATCTTTATCCAAAATGTCATTTTGTTTGCCTCTGTCTTGTTTGCAGAGACAGGAAACAGGGTCTCTCACTGTTCTGTAACTCGCATAGTAGGTTAGGATTGGCTAGCAAGTCACCTCCAAGAACTTTTTTGTCTCTGTGTCCTGAGTTCTGTGTGTACAAGCACTGATCAACACCCTTCTTTTAAACATGGGTTCTGGGGATCAAATCCACACAACTACAAAGTGCATAAAAACATTAATTGATCTCCCCAACTCCAACACTAGTGCATACTGAAAGCTTAGCACAATGTTTAGCACACAATGGCCTCTCAGCAAATGTGAGTTTTCTTCTTCCCTTTTCACTGATCTCAAATACATGGTTATAATCATCATTTGCTAACTTAATTTCTTTCCAAAAACTCACATGCTGGTTGTCAGTTAGTAGGTGGACAGATGGAATAGGATGTGGACTTCTGCATCATCTGGTCATTTTTCTTCTCTCTATACCTCTCACATCTTAATGGGAATTTATTTATCTTACTCATAGTACTGCAAAGTCTTTAAGATTTCGAGGAATTAATTTGGGTTATTATATTACAGAATGACAGATATGATTTCTGTCTTTTTCACAATCTGTTTCCCTTCCTAGAAATAAATTGCCTCATTTGTGTTAGTTCACTCCAGCAGGTGTTGAGTTTCCTCCTGATTACTTACTTGCGTGTTCAGTGAACAACTTTAAATATGATGTGGTTAGATTGATTCCAAATATTGAACTATGGATACAATCTCGATTTTATTTCTTCTAAATTTATTATGTTTAAAAGTGGGGTTATTTATAAAAGATAATACTCCTGGTAATGAAAAAATTCAGGAAGAGAGAGATTTGTAGACTAACAGTCATCCATAAACAGAATATTCAGGTATTGTATATAACACACACTTTAAAATTCTATCGAACTTCTATTTGATCAGTCTGGGGGATAGAACCTCACTACTTATTAAAGTCATTCAACTCACTGTTGAGCACTTTGATTAACAGAAAATCTAATTTTACATAAGGATAGAATCTGCTGGCCTTAGGTTGGCTTTGTCAACACTATCTGTATCCTTTGCTCCATTAAAAAGCATAGCATGGGAGAAATGTTATGGAGTTATAGACAGTGCTAAAATTATTTGTTACCCCAAGTCTTTCTAAACTAAGCAATGTTAGTTAGGGTCACTTAGTTATGATATGACTCTTGGTGCTAATTGTCACTTTGACGGAGTCTAGAATCACCTTGGAAATGAGCCTCTAGACAAACCTAAGGAGATTATCTTTAAAAGGTTAACTGATAATGGAAAGCCTGCCTTAACTGTAAGTGGGACTATTCACTGGGCTGAGATCCTGAGCTGCATAAAATGGAGAAAGAGAACTGAGTGTTTGTGCCAACTGAAGACTCATCATTCTTCCTCATTGGGGATGCTGTGTAACTGGCTACTTCAAGCTCTTGCTGCTTGGACTTCCCCATGAGTCTTTGACTATGAGTTCAGATAAAATCTTTTATCTCTGAATTTCTTTGGTTAAGTTGTTTTATCACAGGAATAGGTAAAGAAACTAAGACATATAGGCACCAATATTGTTCAGTAGAGGTGTTCCTGAGATTATCAAAATAATAAACTTACAGAAGAATTGGAGAAGGAGAATACTTTCCATTAATGATAGATATTCATGTAATTCATTCTTACCGTCCCAATAGTTTTTGTATCCCACACATATGTAACATATCCTAGAAATGGCATCATCTCTTCCTATTGCAACATAAAATGTCCTCATCATTTTCCTCTCCTAGAAACAGCAAAGATGCCCTTGCCTAAAGGTTTGCACACTGGTTTCTTCTGCATTATGTCTGATCATCCTTTTGATGGCACAAGTTATACTTTGAAGCCCCCATACTGATGCTGAGGTTGAAGAACATTTATATTGGCTTGTTTGTGTTTATTCTATTTACCTTTGAGTGAGGTGTGGTACCAACATTGCAGCCCAGATTCCTGTCCTTTGATCTCTATATTCCGTATACCAGTGGGTGATTTTAAAGATGTTTTGTTGGCCCTTGGGAAGATTCTTGTGATAAGCTGAGCCTTTCACACATGTTTTGAATAGTTTTCACAGATATTTTCAAAACCTAGCAGCTGGCCTTGACAAGACAGACATGAGAGATAAGGCTGGTATGTAACAAGAAACAACCTTCATTCTCAGACAGCTTTGGCATAGAAAAGGGAAGAGAAGGTGACCTGCCTTATTTTGATGTGCTTTAGTTAAAAAATTCAATTCTCCATTCTGCCTTCTGTAAGATTAATTGATTGATAATTGAGTTATTAATAGATGACAGCAAGGATTTTCTTCCAAGAAGAGAAAGGGGGATTCTGCATATGTATTAAAGACTCTACAAAGCCAAATAACTGAACTTGGTGATTATAGAGAATTAGAATACTACGGACTTGAGCCAAATAATCTCTGGCTGTCTTTAGTCTCTTTGAAAGGCATCTACAGCCAACTTCTGTGTCTGCGCTAATATTCCTGTGACTATGAAAACCTTTAAGTCATATTGCAGACAATTAGATTTCTCAAATTCTGAAGCTAAGGATTTAATAAGACAACAGCTGAAACCTATATCAGAGTATACCCCACTTTTCTGCAACACATCTATCTGTGGCCCCCACCACTGCATTGGGTAAATACATTGATTTATGGTTTTGTTTTGTAAATAATAAAGTCTTTTTCAGCCAGAGGAGTATAGTATCTAATGAAAACTGAATCTGTGTTCCCAGGCCATTAGTCACTCAGATTGGGCTCTAGAATAAACTGCCCTTCCTTCCCTTTCATGTGAGAACTGTTTCTCCATCAATAATGAATAAGTTGGTGATACATATTTGATTAATGAAGGACAGACATACAGTGTGTTGTTAATGGCTGGTGGAAAATTGATAGATGACTAACAGATACAAATGCCTATTGCGATATGGCATTCTGCTTTCATATTCTCTTGTTCTTTTCTTTTCTTGTCTCTTCTCTATTCTTTTCATGTCTGTTTGTTGGATGATTTTCACCCCTCTAAGGCTTTTTCTACTTTTCTCCATCTTGTCCAGGCTTGCTTTCCCATCACACAGCTTTTAAATGGCTAGGATCTTTTCACACAGAGTTGAAATGCACACACTACAATGCAAAACACATTTCCCAGGGGTAACAATAATAACTTGATGGTCCTCATTGTAGAGTGAGGTCAGACAAGATGCCAGGCAGTTTGAATTTCAGCAAATATCAGTCTGTCAGGTCCTAGCTGTTGTCTTAAATATAGTTTCCCCTTAAGAGGACATATTTTAGTGCTCAGTTAAAAGCAGATTTGCTTCTTCTGAGCGTGTGTATGGGGCCAAAAGTGCTGAGGTTGTGGAAAGCCAAGTTGGGAGTGTTTATCTGGGACTTGCACTTACTGCAAATTTCCCTCAGGGAATGACTTAGCAACAATTTAAGCTCCAGTGTGGACCAAATAGAGAAATGGGAGACTTTTCCCACTTTTGCAAGATAAGTCTTTTACATCCCCTCGTACAGATAACAAGTGAAAATGAATGTGAGTAAGGACTCCAGAGCTGTTCTTGTCTTCAGTGGCTCCATGAGAATCTCTTTGTGTTCTTTCTTATTAATTTATTTATTTATTATGCATCCAGATTGCAGCTCCCCCTCCCCTCTCTCCTCCCAGTCCTTCTCCAAACACCTCCCTTCCCTCCCATCCACTCCTTCTCCCTTTCTTTTCAGAAAATTTGAAGCTAACCCATGGAAATTAATTGGCCATGGCATATCAAGTTGCAGTGGGACTTGGTGTGTCTTCTCTCATTGAGCCTCACAAGGCTGCCCAGTTAGAGGAAAGGGGTC
Organism: Mus musculus; assembly: GCF_000001635.26. Lineage (NCBI taxonomy): Eukaryota > Metazoa > Chordata > Mammalia > Rodentia > Muridae > Mus > Mus musculus. The sequence goes on from NC_000067.6 coordinate 124,693,271, forward strand.
CAAAGACAGGTAACAGAGTCAGAGACAGACCCTACTCCAGTTGTTAGGGGTCACACATACATACCAAGCTACATATCTGTTACATATGTGTAGGGAACCTAATGTTAGCAGATCTAAAGGAGGCTTCTGACATCAAATAACTCTAAGTGACTCATTAGAGATTCTCTAACAGCAAAGGATCAGACAGTCAGGAAAAAAAAAAAAGCCTTTGCAACAGGTGAGGAAATACACACACCAAGAACATAGAAAGAGCAAGCCTCTTCAAACCAGGTCAGGAGACTCCAGAAATTGTAACCTAGCCTCCACTTAAAGGCTGGCAGTTTTTTGTCTCTTTTTTTTAATTAGATATTTTCTTCATTTATGTTTCAAATGCTATCCTGAAAGTCCCCTATAGCCTCCCCACCCCACCCCACCCCTGCCCTGCTTCCTAGAGAGAGTCTTTCTTCCCCAATTTAGGATTGGGAAATTTGAAGAGCAACATTCAAACTTATAGGTGCTGAAGCTTAGGGTAAAAACATCCTGGTCTAGCTTGAATTTATTAGACTGCTCCACAGGCAGGAGGCCCCGTGTATGAGATAAAAACTCACCAGCCTTTGGGTTAAGCTGCTAGGCTTTTGTGGCAGATCAGAAGGGTGAAGAAGACGGTCATTCTGGAAATTTGCCATCTTTATTATCTAGTCATGGCACGTCTCCCAATCTGTATGTCCATCAGGGAAACAGACTCCTAGTGCCTCATTAAACTCTATTCAGTTTGGTGGTGGTTTATGAGATGTGTCCCCAGGTGGGGCAGTCTCTGGATGGTCCTTCCTTTTGGCCATCAATGGGAGGAGAGGGTCATGGTCTTGCGAAGATTGTATGCCCCAGTACAGGGGAATGCCCGGGCTAGGAAGCAGGAGTAAGTGGGTTGGGGAGTAGGGCAGAGGGAGGGTATAGGGGACTTTTGGAGAGGAAACTAGGAAAGAGGATAGCATTTGAAATGTAAATGAAGAAAATATCGAATAAAAAATTACAATTAAATAAAAATGTCATCCATTGTTTAAAAAAAAAAAATTCAGGCCGTGCTACAAAAGCATGGGGTAGGCAGAGGTTGGGGAAGACACATAAACACAAAAACAAGCATGGGTACAGGCACAAAAATAAAGTTTTGAAGAAACAAAGGGCAGGCAGAAGGAAACAGAAAAAGCCAGTTAGAAAAACAAAGGACTCCCAGGGAGAGCAGCCATCCTCTCTCTCTCTCTCTCTCTCTCTCTCTCTCTCTCTCTCTCTCTCTCTCTCTCTCTCTCTCTCTCTGTCTCCTCCATATTTGACTTTCTGCCTCTCTGTGTCTCTCTGTCTCTGTGTCTCTGTGTCTCTGTGTCTCTCTGTCTTTGTGTGTGTGTGTGTGTGTGTGTGTGTGTGTGTGTGTGTGTGTGTGTGTGTATCCATGTGCAGGTGCGCATGTTCATGTAGTTCATGTAGAGGCCAAAGGTAGACATGGGAAATCTTTCCCAATCAATCACCATCTTATTATTCACAACTACACTAATAGGCCAGAAAACTGCAAGGTGGGGTTTCCTTGTCTTATGTCACCAGGGCTGGAGGACAGACATAGAGCAGCCCTATTGTGCTCTTACATTGCTCCTGAGAAACCAGAACTAGATCATCCTATTGTGGAACATTACTTTCCCGACTGAACCATCTCTGTGATCTCTTTTACACTTACTTTCTAATATCATTTTATAATTAGCATATAAAGAACAGTTTTACTTATGAAGTTTTCATGGTACTTAGTTTTATTCATTTCTTCTTTCTGCTCCCTAATCCCCTGCTCCGTCCCTCCTTTTTGACTCCTATCCCCAGAAGCTGCTTCCAATTTTATATCACTTGTCTTCTCCTGCCCTCCCCACCACTCTGCCTTACAACCACCTCCTGTCCACACATAGGTTCCTCTAGTTTCTCCTTTTTCATTTATGTATGTGTCCACATAAATAGGTCTATGAATACCTAGAAGCTAGGGCCTGTGTATGGTAGAAGAAATGGTACTTGGTGCTCTTGTCTTTCTGAATCTGACTGTGTCTGTTAGTATGTCAGTCACGTCATACTTGAGCAAGTAGTAGACCTTGGGCTCCTGTGAGACAGTGAATGTTCCAGTTGGGGAAGTAGAGAGTAGACTGTAACCAGAGCTCCTGTGTCTGTTAGGACTGAACAGTTCCAGCATGCTCTAAACATGAGCATCACCTTCTCTGCTCAGCTCATGCACAAAGCCTTGTCACAAGGAAAGGATCTAACTCAGTGGGTATAAGCACTGGAAGATCCTTCATGGCTGTGAGATGATATAAACCCTAATAGGTACAAATACTTGAAGTTCTTCATCACAGCAAAGTCTTGTCACCTAGTGGGTATAAGTGCTAGAAGGTTCTCTGTCATATGAACTGATGTCACTTACTAGGTATGAACACTAGAATGATCCTTGTCACGTGAATGTGAACACATAGACTTTCTGGGCAGAAATATACAATATTCATGCATCAACTGTGAGAGTGCAATGGTGGATCTTGATTGTCAACTTGATGGAACTAAGAACCACCATGGAAATTCATCTCTGGGTATGTATATGGTAGTGTTTCTAGGAGGTATATTTGAAGAAGAAAGACTCACCTGAATATGAATAGCACCATCACATGTGCTAGGTTTCTGGAGTGAATAGAAAGGAGAAAGTGAGCTGAGCCCCAGCATCCATCTCTCTCTGCTTCCTGCCATGAGTACAGTGTGAACATCTGCCTCACACTCCTGTCACAGTGCCTTCCCCAACATTTCCTCAGACCATGAGCCAAAATGAACTCTGACTTCCTTAATTAGAGGGGTTGGAGGTGGGTCAAGCACTTTGTTTAAAACAAACAAAAAATGATATGTAATTATGAACTCTATCTTTTAAGAAATAACCACATCTAGTCTGAATAACAAAATCAATCATCCAAAGTATAAGAAATTTTGATTGCAATAAAAATCACCTGAATTTTCTATGAGTTTCCTTTATTGTTTATGGCTTTATATATAATCATTTATCTACCTGTTTATCTGTATTATTTGTTTGGTTAGTTGTTTTAAAGACAGGGTCTTTCTACATAGCTCTGGATCCTAGAACTCACTGTATAGACTAGGCTAGCTTCTAAGGCATAGAGATTTCTTCTCAAGTGTTAGAATTAGAAGTGTGCAACACCATCCCTGGCTAATATATATAGTCAACTTTTTTTCATATTTGATTAGATATTTTATTTATTGACATTTCAAATGTTATCCCCTTTCTAGTTTCCCCTCCGAAAATCCCGTATTCCCTCCCCCCACCCCCTACTCCCCAACCCACCCACTCCCATTCCCAGTCCCAGCATTTCCCTATTACTGGGGCATAGAGCCGTCACAGGACCTAGAGCCTCTCCTCCCATTGATGGCCAACTAGGCCATCCTAATCTATATATACAACTAATATACATATATAGCTACATACACAGCTACATCCTAATCTACATATACAGAGTCACATGTCCCACCATGTGTTTTCTTTGATTGGTGGTTTAGTTCCAAGGAGTTCTGGGGGTATTGATTAGTTCAGGGGTCTGAAGTCCCATAGGAGGAACATCAATATTGTCAACTTTTGCAAATATTCTGTGCTCTTGTGAAATAAAGGCTTATTTGATGACTGTGGATACATATTTGTATTTATGAAGAGGCTTGTCCAGCTTCCACGCATTCCAGAAGATGTTTATATCTTTCCAGAACTTTTTTCATTTTTATTATGTACCTTTTTCCTAAATTTTAATTAAGAAATAGTTAAATAACTTTTTCTCCTTTGCCCCTGCCGACGTTTCCTTCTTCCAACCTCTCCCATGCCCTCTTCAATACTCTCATATTAATGACCTCTTCTCTTTATTGTTTTTGAAAATGTCATGTATACACACACACACACACACACACACACACACACACACACACACACTCACACACAATTTTGGAATTTTATAATACATACCAATAGACTTGCAGGCATGGAAGGATTTAGAAGATCCCACCCTAAGACAAAGAGCTATAGGCAACTAGGCCTGCTAAGAGACAGAGAACTAATCTCTTCACAAGAAGTATCCCTTAATTGGCTACCCAGCTCAAGTGAGCCCTGAAATAACACACACACACACACACACACACACACACACACACACACACACACACACACACTGTACCAAAGATACTCAGCATGTTATAGTTATATAACAATAGACTTTGTAATATACATAGATATATTAGGGTTTTTTTGCAAATACAATAAATTGTAATGAGCACAAGAAATTGAAAAGGTACCTGTGTGGTATTTTATAATCTGGAATCTATAAGAAACAATTCTTCTCCCTACACATTTTTCAACTTCCCAATGCCTTCTATATTCCTTGGTTTGTAGCCTCCTGCTCTGTCTGCAAAGTAACACCATGGGTCTCCGTTGACTTCTATCCTCCCCTTTGAAACTACTGTGTTAAAGTGTGCATGCTTACACATGTTCTGATGTATATGCATAAAAGTGTGGAAATCAGAGGTCAATTTTGGGTGATTTTTATTAGGAGCAGTTTACTTGTTTTGTTTATTTGTTTGTTTTGTTTTGTTTTGTTTTTAGACATAGGCTCTGACTGTTAATACTAGCTTTCACCAAATAGCCTAAACTAACTGCAGCAAACTCCCAGGACAGGACCCTCCTATCTCCTTCTTTCCTATCTAGAACTACAAGAGTGAGCAGGACCACTACAGATAGTCTTTTATGTAGGTTCTAGGGATTAAATTCTTTATACTTTTACAACCAGTACTCCATGTACTGATCCTATCACCCAAGCCTTCTTTAAACTACTTTAAGGTTTACATAAGTTCTGTTCCAGTAATCCAAAATCAACTCACCAGTTCATAACCCCATTCTTACCCCTTTGTGTATATAAGATTCATAGAGACCATATCCATAGTGCATTTTAAGATAAGGTCAAGTACACCTTTGGGGACAAATTTTTCTACCTACTATAATGAATAAACCACACGAAAAAATAAAACCACATTATAAGGGAATGTATTTGAAATACAATCAAAATGCTAGGGATAGCTGCTTTTCTCTGAATAGATTCAGCCACAAGCAGTCACTAACTAAAGGAGAGTGATTGGAAGGAAGGAATGTGGGATATGGAACAGAGCTATGGTAGCATGAGCTACAGAAGCCTTGAGGCCACTACCATGCAGTTTGTGTTTGCAAAAATGTTTATGTGGGCTTAGGAAATCCATAACAAAATATTTGCTATTTCTAAGTATGAGCATGTAAAGAGACTGGTGCCATAAAGCAGGTAGAATTTAAAATTTTTAAGGGAACGTAGAAATGTAGTCTAAATTTCTTGAGTTTCCACAGGATAAAAAATGAGAAACAGGAGGTATGGGGATAAGAGGGAGGAGAAATAAGGGAATGAAGGAGAAGGAAGAGGGGAAGGAGAGGAAAGAGGGAGAGAGACATAAAGGGAAAAGGAAAGGGAAGGAGAGAGAGAGGGGGAGGGAAGGAAGGAAAGAGGGAGAGAAAGACCTCAGAGCAAGGACACAATTGCTTACTGGCAAAGTTTGAATATGTTTAGCCCAGGGAGCAGAACTACTTGGAGGTGTAGCCTTTTTAAAGTAGGTGTATCACTGTGGTTGTGGGCTTTAAGACCTCATCCTAGTTGCCTGGAAGTCAGCTGCTAGCAGCCTTCAGATGAAGACTAGAGTTCTCAGATCTGCCTGCACCATCCCTGCCTGGATGCTGCCATGCTCTTGCCTTGCTCATAATGGACTGAATATCTGAACCTGTTATCCAGCCCAAATTAAATGTTGTCCTTATAAGAGTTCCCTTGACCATAGTGTCTGCTCATAGTAGTAAAAACCTAATTAAGACAGTTACACACCTGAGAATGGGACCCAGGGTTCCAAAACTCAACCTTGCTCACCATTTTTTTTATTACTCTATTTGACTCACTTCTGGGGAAATTTAGTGGACCAAGACTCTTCGAACTTTCTTCCAAGTCCTACATGACCCAAGGAAATAGAACACAATACCTGATTTTATCATCTTTCCAAGTTATATCATATTCTGGGCAGAAGTAGGGGCATTAGAAGATGCCAATATGAAAACAGAATCAAGTTGATTTCTTAGTTTGACAAATTCCCAACAGTAAAATGACATTTAAAAGAGAAGGAAGGATTATATCCGGAGAGATGATGAATTGGTGATAAATGGATATAGAAAAGATTGATGGAAAATTGATAGGAGGTTGGCAGATATAAATGCCTGTGTGATTTAACACTGTAGCTCCAGATTCTTTTCTGTTTTTATCTCTTGCAGTAATGCAATATTAACAAAGAAGGAACACGGACAGGAGCATGAGTGAGTCTCTCTGCAAGTTTCTCCCAAAATCATCCCTACCAAGAATGTATTTAACGAATATAACCCTTTGGTTTTTCATAATAATATGGCATTTATAATAATGCTTTTATTGTGTAATTTTAGATAGTAGCAAGGTCATCATTCCAGCTGAACACTTTCTTTCCCCTTCATCTTGAATGCTGTTCCTGACAAAGACATGGCTTGCTCCCAATTGTACTCTCTTAAAAAAATAATAATAAAATAAAGTGCTTCTGAGAAGTGAACTTAAGTTCCTGAACATTCTATTCCCATTTTCTTTAGCATTAGTTACTATTAATCATGTTGCCTTCTATCCTCATTTATCTCACTTATTGTATGCTTCTACACCATCAGGGCCAGGATATTCACATTTTTATCTCATTGCTGCACTCCCACTTACCAGAATAATGCCTGTACAAAGGAGTGCTTGGTAATTATCCAATGAGAGGACGCATGGATAGATGAATGGATGAATGGATGGATGATTAAAAGCTGGATGAATGACTGGAGGTTGGATGGGTGGATGGATGGATAGATTAGTGAATGATAGATGAATAGGTGAGTGAGAGGATATATAGGAGAATGGATAGATGAAGTATGGATAGATAGACAGAGGGAGAGAGAGAGAGAGAGAGAGAGAGAGAGAGAGAGAGAGAGAGAGAGATAGTGAGCAGATGAATGGATAGATCATGGATTATAAAGACTTGTATACTTAACATTGTATCTGATCCTCAGTAAACAGTTGTCAAGAAAAAAATAAACCAAAAGATGATAGTAGAATTCTAAGAAGCTATACAATTTGCTGATGGTATGAGGTAGCTGACCAGCATCAAGAGGGATAGTACAGATGTCCACACAAGACAAGTATAAGATTCCCCCTTGGTCACCCTCTGAACTCTGTATCTGGTTTTATTCTACTACAGGAAGCATGGGTGTTCTGTTAACACAGAGGAGGAATGCGTGCTGTTGATTTCCTGGTCCACATTGGTCATATGCCCGAAAAATGTCTATTTCAACAAGTCTCATCCAGAGAGTGGCTTGTCACCATAACTCAGTAATCATGATTTAAAGGGTTATAAGCAGTCAATGCACTGACATGGAGCTATTACCCCACTCTTCCCTGTTTACTCAATTAGCTCTAATCCAATAAGTATTTACTGAGGACCTATTTCATGTCTCACAAGTATTTACTATGGATTGAGTATTTATTTCATATTCTATGCCATACTGGCATTCTAACGTCTGTAAGAGAATCCTAATATCTACAGCACAAATGAAAACATAGACTATGGGGTGGGGATATGGCTCTAAGGATAAAGCTTTTACTGTAAGCACAGGGACTTGAATTTAATCCCTAGAACCCCTTTAAAAAGCCAGTTATAATGGAGTGTGCTTCAAATTCCAGAGCTGAAGAGATAAAGAGCAATGGAAACCTGGGGCTCATTGGCCAGAAAGCCTAAGCAAATGGTGATTGCCAGGACTATGACAGACCTTGTGTTGAAAACTAAGGTCGGGGCTAGAGAGATATCTCAGCACGTGATAGGGCTTGCTGCTCTTCCAGTAGACCAAGTTTGGTTACCAAAACTTGTACTGGGCAGCTTACGACTGCCTATAACTCTAACTCGAGGCATTCAGACACTGTCTTCTTACTTCCAAGGGCACCACATACATTTGGCATATAATCAACCTTCTCTACCACATACGTACCCAAGAGAAGACATACGTGAATGCATGGACACCCAGGAACACATATGCACAATGTTGTTCGTCCATCTAGCATGCTTAGGAAGGTGATGATAGAATTTCTGTATTGAAAGGGATAAAGTCAAAGAGGATTAGGAATCCTTGAGCCAGAGGTTCATATACTTTTTTTTTGAAACTATAGAATGAATTCTTGATGAGCTCAGACAAAGCCTGTGCTTAAGTCAAATTTAAGCACCTAGCTTATGGTATTCAGTGCAGATGTAAGCAATGTACTTAAAGCAACAAGGGCATCTTGCTCCACACACTTCTAAGAGATCAAACTTTAAACTAAACTATTAGTGGCCAAGTGGGGAGGAAAATTACTTGGTGAGTGGAGGAAGACCTAAACCTAAAGAGCTGACACTGAAGAGTTCAGTGGTTAAGCTTCCTGCTCTTCCAGAGAACCTGACCTCGATTCCAAGCACCCAAGTTGGGAAGCTCACAACTGTCTTTAACTCTAGCTTCAAGGGATCCAATGCCCTCTTCTGACCTCCGTGGGTACCTGCAAACACACACACACACACACACACACACTCACACACACACACACACACACACACACACATACACACACACACACACACACACACATACACACACACACACACACACATACACACACACACACACACACACACACAGAGAGAGAGAGAGAGAGAGAGAGAACTGTAGAAATGAAAACAATAATGTAACGTAAAAAATTCTGAACTTTCACACCCTATGCTGCTCATAGTTAATCCATATTTGGAACACTTCTCCCTGTATAATTCTTCTTTCCAATTTCTCCTCTCATTCTCCTACTACTACCTCCTCTCTCCTGTTATTCCATCTACCTTTTCTTTCTCCTCTACCCTTCTGTGTACTAAGAACACTGGGGTAGAATCTATGTCGACTAATGATCCATCCATTCAAAACATTCATGAGAGATTTGGATATAGCAAGTATTCCGTATCACATGAGATATAGTTTCAAAATATCAGCTGTTGATGAAAATGGATTTGGTGTCAAAGAAAGAGCAGATGGTCTCTTCTCGGACCACCTGAGCCAGTCTCTCTCCGCTGCTCCTGTCATTGTGAGCCTGGAAATTATTTTCCTTCATCACATATGTGAAAGAAATGTATTTAGGATTCTGTTAGTGGTGGAATTATGTAAGGTAAGTTATGTAAGATGACCTAGTATAGACTAGACTAGGGGCTATTATATACTATAAAAATTGCACTTTAACTAAGGAGATTAGGTTAAAACAGTGTCAACTGTCACTAGAATTTTACTTCAAAAACTAGTAGTTAACATCATATACATTATTTAACCTAAATGACAAAGACATTAAATTTATGCATATAGCTTTTATAAAAAAAGCTATAATGTGAAATTGTCAATGACTATGAGTCCTAGGCAGAGATCATGGCTAAACTCAATTCATCATACTTGGTTCCCATTGTCTACCATCCTTGTTCCAGCTAGGGTTCTAGTTTATCAGTTAGCAGACAGCAGAGCAGGACTTCCAAAATAAAGCTTGTCAGGAGTAGGCAGATAGGAGGGGTCAAATGTCAGATGGGTACAAAGACAGGCGATACCTGAGATGAGCCTCACCACTTCACTATGCTCTGTTTATTTTTATGTCCACATGGTTATATATATTTGCTTGTTTGGGATGCTGTCCATATGAAGCATCTCAAGAGCTAGGGACATTGATCAGTGGGAAAAGCACTTGCCATGCAAGCCAGTGGACCCAAGTCCACTGATGTTCATGAAGCTGAAGATGTAACAAATATCTATAATCCCAGTGTTCCTGTAGAAAAATGGGAGACAGAGACATAGAATCTCTGAAAGACTGTATGCCAGCTAGCTGGACATACATAGCAGCAATCGGGGGACCCCAGAGTTTGCTCTGGCCCTTTGATCTCCACATACATGCTGTAGCAAAAAGTTGCCCACAATCACATAAATATCTACACATGTTCGTGCTTGCACACACACACACACACACACAGTACAGAAAAAATGCTAAATAAATAAATAAGAAGAAAATAAAAACTATCACTAGCCAATATTTAAAAAGTAAAATGGAGCAAGTACTTACACGTTGAGGAAAAAAAAATCACAAAATCTACTTAAGAAGCAATGAAGTCAGACTTGATAGCACTTATCTGCTTAATCATTTTGTAGTTATATTGACAAACTGAGACTTAAACAGCAGAGATCAATAGAATATGATTCATATTGATTATTCCTCTATTATTTCCAAATGATAAATAGAGGATGGATTTTTTAAACTTTGTTTCCAGGAAGCAAGCCCAAGCATCTGCAATCTTTGGCCCTTAAGTTTGGACACCTAAACCCATCCTTCAAAGTACAGACACACAATTACTTATATTTAGTACTCAATTGAATGGTTTATGTTCAATAAGCATAAAATTTTGAATCGAAAGAAGTAATATTAACTATGGAATAGCATTTATTTCATAATCCCTAATGTTAGTGGAGCTGGAGAGATATCTCAGTGGATAATCATGCTTGCTATAGAAGCAAGAGGCCTGAATTCAAATTTGAAGCACCTGTTGTTGTTATATCATTCCCTAGGAAGATGTAAACATCTATCCCACTGTCCTCGATCTACCACCACTGACTCATAAGATCCTCAAGACAAAAGAATGTACAATCTCACTATCCTGAGGAAAACTATGCTTTTATTGGGCTTCCTTACACAGCATGGACACCAAAGTATCCATGTGTGATTTATGGCTTCTCCATAGCCACATAGATGGATTCCCTCTTCAGTTAACCATACCAGCATCAGCTGTGGATTCTAACTCCTTCCAGTTCTCAGAGACAGATCCCCAAAGCCACATGAAATTAAACATGATTTTATACACAGAGCTAAGAAGAGTAACTGTAATGTCAGGTGGGATACCAATGACTGGTCCCCACCCTCTCCATCTATGAAGAAATTCCAATAGGCAATAAGCCCCACCATGATGGTTCTTGGCAAGCAGGCCGGTCTTATACAAAACAAACGGCATCTGTGGGCTTCATTCTACAACAGCATCCATATAAAAAGCGAGACATGGCTTCGCATGCATTGTGATTGGAGATAGAAGGATTCTAGAAGGTTTCCAGCCATCCAGCCACACAATATCAGCACAACTTACCGTTCATTTAGACACTCTGTCTTAAAGGAATAGGTGGGAAGCGGTGAATAGTCATATCTTAAGTACAGTTCTGGCCTCCATAGAGTATTTAAGGATGTGTGTGTCTGCACACCCATACTCATACACCAAAACTAAAAGATAAGATAAGTTTAAAAGAAAATTTCTTTTAAAGAAACAAATAATACCAATGCGTGTTACAGCATATTGCTGAAAATTCAATTGAAATAAAAAAACAATATGTTTAAGTATCTCGAAAGCATTTAAAAATCTTATAGAAATACATTCAGGAAATAAAGAATTTCATAGTATGAAATTTTCTTTTCTGACAAATTTTCCTTTTTATTAAGACAACTTATTTCAGAAAGGTTACATAAGCTTAAGCACATGATGTCATATAATAAATCAAGATAAATGGAAAATATATGATTCTTTTTTACAGAGTATGATTTCACTGCTTATTCCATTATTGCCGCCTTTGGCAGAGTGCTTCAGTAGGAATCTGAGCCCCAATTCACAATGCACGAACAGCAGCTATTTATTACAATGTTGTGTCATTTGTCAGTTTTATGGAACTCAGTGTATTTTGCAGGCTGTAAAATGGGCGAGAGTGATTCAGAAATGATCTATGCCGTCATTATTCCTCATTCCTTCTGCTTGAATTGCACCTTCTCCCTCCAACAGGCTTGATTTATTAGCCGAATAAATAACAATCTGCTTCAATAATGTATATCTATCGAGACTTCATTAGCTGCCCAAGAGATGCAGTCCTGATTTTAAATAATTGAAACACACAAGTGATGGAGTCCAGTGGACGTGAGATGATTGGAATATAAATATTTACAGAAGCACAGTGGTGAAAGGAAAATGCTTTCAGAGTTGACTGGAAACAGAGGGACACATTCAAATGACAGTAAATGTTCTTCAGGAGAGCATGGAGATTTAGGGGGTTGTCTTTTAAGAGAAAGATATCTCAGAATGGACCTTAAGTTCATTCATATAAGTTCTTCTGAATATCCCCCAAAAAGTCTATTCCCCAACTTTCTGCCAACTCATTTTTATCATTTTAATTGATTTTTTAGCTGAGGTATGTGCATGGGTGCATTGTGGGTATGGCATATGCACATGTCTATGTGTGGCTATATGTGTATGTGTAGACAGAAGAGGATGCCAGATCTCCTGCTCTATTACTATTGTTATCTATTGCTATTATTACTATTATTATCCTCTCTTATTCTCTTGAGATGTGAAGTTTCATTGAACGTAGAGCAAGCTAGATCAATGCTCCTGTTTCTACCAACAACATTAGGGTTGGAGACATACATGGACATACTCATACTTTATGTGAAATGATAGGGATTTGAACTCAGTTCCATTTGCTTGTGTAGCAAGCATTCACATCTACTAAGTCATTTCTACTCCTACCTACACTCCTTCACTCTCAAAACCTCTCTTCATGCTGACAATCCACTCTGTTCATGATTAAGTTTCCAGTCAAACCTTTTGCTGACTCTCACAGAAGGTGAGGCCTAAGGAGTTTAGCATAGCACTGCCTCCACCTTCCCCTTTACCTTTACGTTCTGCAGCTGGGGTTACTTGGCTGCTAAGTTAAAGGAATTTTTTTGCCCTTAATTAAGCAACTCATATGGCTCCATCTATAGTGCATATGTGATGAAATAAATTTAAATCCATCCTCAAAAAGTCACAGCTCAATTCTGCTCCTAAACTGTTCAGAATCGCTAAAAGACTGGGCCTATTTCTAACAGGTGCACTTCAGGTAGTTTATAAACACAGGCACAGTTCCAGTATCCCCCCAGCTGGTGAATTTTCACTGAAGATGCATTTGGGGAAGAAGAATATTCATGTGTTTTCTAAAATAGACTTGGGACTTCTTTCCTTCTATTTTGGGCAGAAGTCTCCTAAGTGATGCAGAGATGCTAACGGAAAGCATGAATGTTTTCTCTAAAGGCCAAGAGAATCATGCTCAGCCTTCCAGTAAAGATCAAATAGAAAGGCTAATGCAAAACCTCCAATGCTCTTTTTAGGAAGACAGAGGTGCAGAAAGCCATGGGGGAATGTCAAAAACTAACTCTCTCTTTCTCTCTTTCTCTCTTTCCCTCCCTCCTTCTCTATCCCTCCTCCTCTCTCCCCATGTCTCTGTGTCTCCTATATATGCATGTGATGTATGCAAGTTTTTTAGAATGAACTTCTATAAACTCTGTTCCCATGAACTGAGAACCCATGCCTCTTATCCTGAAAAGCAATGAAACCCCCTCCTCCTCCTTGGTCCAAAGTCATATATGAATGGAGAGAGAGAGGGCCATGATATCTGGCAGCTGCCTGCTTGAGGCCAGAAATATGCCTGGGATAGGATTTGAGGAGATAGAACAAGTGAGACCTTGCAGGTCAGCTGAGGAAATTGAAGTAGAATGAGTTAGGTAGCAGAAGGGGTGCTCAAGGCTTTCCTGGGGTTTCTCCAGTGTGCCCTGTGGTATGGGGCTGAGTGACCACGCATGTTTCAAACAAAAATGAAGAAGTCCAAGATGAGGCTGCTGGAGCATCATGTCAATACTTGAAACTTAAAGCTCTCACTGAAGTTCAAAGTGAGGTGAGCCAGCCAGTGTTCCTAACATATGCCCAGTGATTTTCTGGGTCCATAGAAAAGGCAGAAGTAACCCATAATCACATACTCTACTTTTTTTCATTGAGCCTTAGAAGATTTTTTTCACCCTACAGTTAGCTTTCCTTTGTAACACAAGGTAAATAGTATTCTTGATAGTGCTTATTCATCTGAGCACTGGGTTTCACATGAAAACCTGACATAGAACAGGGGACTGAGAGGAAGGTGTACACACCACCTCCCATCAAAGTTCCACTACAGTTCCACATTGGATCACAACCTAAAAGCCTGTGTTTATACAATGTGTATGTCTAGTATTTCTGCCTACAAAGGCTTGACACCAGCCCCTGACATCTCCCTCTACACCTTTGTTTTTATGTTTTTGGTGTTATTTGTTGTTGTGTACATGTGCATATGGGTACACACATGTGGAGGCCAGATATTGACACTTGGTGTCTGGCCCAATAGCATTCTGTGATAGACAGAGGCTGGAAACAACCTACATGTCCCATGACAGAAGAATGGATACAGAAAAATGTGGTCCATTTACACAATGGAATGCTACACAGTTATTAAGAACGAGGACATCCTGACTTTTGCAGGCAAATGGGTGGAACTAGAAAATATCATTCTGAGTGAAGTAACTCAGACCCAAAAGGACATGCATGGTATGTACTCACTAATATAGCAAAAAAAAAAAAAAAAAAAAAAAAAGGACGGAAAACTCAAGATACAGTTCACAGAGCTCAAATAGCTCAACAAGCTGAAGTGCCCAAGTGAAGATGCCTCAGTTCCACTTGGGGAAGAAAAGGAAGCAATTAGAAGTGGGGAGGGAGGGAAGGACCTAACTGGATGGGGGGGGGAGTAGAGAGAGAGGAAAACTTGATCTGGTATTAGGTGTGGGAAAAGGACTGAAGTCCAGAACATCAGCAGAAAGAATGTAAACAGGCCACCTCAGGAAATAGGAGTTTGTGGGAATCCCCCCAGAATGTACCAGAGACCAGGGAGGTAAGAGACTCCCAGGCCTCAAAGAGAGGGACCTTAGATGAAATGCCTGACAGTAGGGAGAGGGAAATTACAGAGCCCACCTCCAGCAGGAAGACAGGGCATCAAGTGAGGGATGGGATTTACATCCCACAGTCACACATCTGACTCATAATTGTCCCTGTCTGAAAGAATTACAGGGATGCAAATAGAGAGGAGCCTGAGGAAAAGAAGGTTCAGGGACAGGCCCAAAGTGGGATCCAGTTCAAGGGGAGGTCCCAAGGCCTAACACTATTACTGAGGCTATGGTGAGCTCACAAAAAAGGATCTATCATGACTGCCCTCCAAAAGTCCCAACAAGCAGCTGACCCTTGTTGAGTTAGGGAAGGCTGAAAGAAGCTGAGGAGAAGGACGATCCTGTAGGAGGACCAGCAGTCTCAATTAATTTGGACCCCCAAGATCTCTCAAACACTGGACCACCAAACAGATAGCATACACTAGCTGATAGGAGGCCCTCAACACACATACAGTAGAGAACTTTCAGGTCTGTGTTCATTCAGAGATGATGCACCTAACCCTCAAGAGACTAGGGGCCCCAGGGAATTTAGAGGTCAGGTAGGGTGGGAGTGGGAGTATCCACATGGAGACTGGGTGTGGTGGGGAGAAGGTGTGGAATGTGGATCAGACAGAGGGTGGATGGGGGGCTGGGAATATGGAGTTTAAAAATAAATTAAAAATAAAATTAAACTAAAAAAAAAACAAAAACCTATATACGTATGTGTGTTGGTGTCTATGTATACATTAGTGTAGGTATCAGAGGGAGTCCAGAAGTACAAATGGTTGTGAGCCATCTAACCCTAGTGCTACTAACTGACTTGTATTCTCTGCAAGATCAGGAAGTTAAGCTATCTCTCTGGCTCTAGATTATCTCCTTTAAAGTATATTTAAGTTGATGCCCGTAATATGCCATGTATGCGTGCCTCCAAGAGGAACATATAATAAAAAGAAACAGAAAATCCAAAGGCCCTGAAATCCAATCAATGTGACATATTTGTGAATGAAGTGGATATAGAAGTTGTAAACTAGTGTTGATCAATTTTAATTTTATGTTCAGCCCCAAGGCTTTCCAAATACCTCTAAGCCCATCACAACATGAACAGAAGCCTTGGGTCCCATAAATGTCTGTTTTCACTATGTCTATCTTCATTAGAGATCAATGCAAACCATGAAAGTGCTAAGAGTGCATCTTGACCAGCAGACCATACCCCAAATTCTCATCCTGAATCATGCTCTCGATTTTTAATTCACTATGTGGAATTAAGGAAGCATTGTTTTAAAATGATACATTCAGAGGTACTACTGGAGTTGAGAGGTGTGTAGATGAAGAAAAAAATTACATTTGGAATTCACAATCCTATAATCAAGAAAAAAACTTATCTGGTGTGAACCATTCCAGGAAAAGATTACAGATTAAGAGACTATCCTGGTGGAGGTCTTGGTGAGCCCCACATATAACAAGTCCTTCCTCGTTGCATTGGTCCTGATAATCTCTCTCTGATCCCCCAAGAAGGTAGAGTCAGTATACATAAATATGGCAAAGCAGGTCTTCCTGCAATCAATCAAGGGCCATTCATGAAACATCAGCAGCAGTTTTGGGGATCCCAGGCAAAAGCACATGGTAAGAGCATCCATTGTTAATAATCAGTCAGATCCAGACTCTTCCTTGCTGCTGTGTAGCTATTTCCTGAGAAGTGAAACATTCTCCCCAGGAGGGAGGATAGTTTATGCTCTAAGGGTGTCTTAGTTGGATTTCCTATTGTTGTGATAAAACATCATAACTAATGGTAGCCTGTAGATGAAAGGGTTTGTTCCAGCTTATAGTTCCATATCACACTCCATCACTAAGGGAAGTCACTGCAGGATCTTGAACAGGGACTCAAAGCAGAAACCTAGAGGTAGGAACTGAAGTCAGTTCCACAAAGCTACATTTGCCATGTTGCCCAAGGCGTACTCAGCCTTACTTACTTTCTTATACACCCCAGAACCACCTGCTAAGGAATGGCACCACCTACACTAATCTGGTCCCTCCTATATCAATCACTATTTAAGAAAAAAAATACCACAGGATTTCTCACAGACCAATCTTGTCTGAATTTTCTCATTTGAAATTCCTTCTTCCCAAATGATTCTACTTTGTGTCAAGTAAACATAAAACTAGGCAACACAGGAAGTAGATGAAACTTACAAGCCTGGGGAAGTAACAAAGACTCTGAAGTCTAGGGCTGTTTCTGAACTCTGCAAGGTTCACAAGGCTCCTCCCCAGGTTTATACAAGCACGCAGAAGTGGGGCGTTTCCAAATGGCTGAGCTGCTTGCAAGTCTGTGTGGATCCAGCTTCCATGATAGATCACTCACTCTGGGATGGGCTCGTTGGCAAGGAAAATGCCTCTGAGTCACCCATAATCTTATAAAGTAATCCCAGGCAAGATCACTAGATCTCTAAATTAGAATTGGATGGAACAATTTCTTTCTTCTATTTTGAGTGCCCTATGTGTGGTAGATAAAGCTTGTTTGCATTTGAGAAAGTCGCATAATATATACCAAGTAGTTCACAAGAAGAGAGGGTGTTTCATAGGGAAAATTACTAATTTTCTTCAGACTATCTCTCCCATGTTCCCATTCCCCATTCAGAAACTTCATGAGATGTTTTGTCTCTAACATGTTCCTGCCTGTGGTCTCATATTCTGTAAGGATACACAGAGGGAAAGGCAGTCTTCAGCTGTAGAACAACTGCCTTGCTCATCTCTGAGTAGACTAGCAAAACTGCAGCAGCTCAGCATTGTGAAAGCAGATTCCTTTTTTTCTTTGACTGAAGAAGTTTGTAGCACAACGGCCTAGGAACTCTCAGTAGAAAAAAAGAAAAGCCAGTGTCTCTGCCTTGGTTTTTCTCATCACTACCATCTCTTCCCAGAATATACTTTAACTCTGATCCCTGAGTACAGAGCCAATAAAAAGTCAATTCTCTACTTCTCAGCAAAATTCTTTTAAAAAATGAAAATAAAAAACCTATGCCATCAGTTGAACCTCATTTATCTTCATTATTACACATCAATCTATTCCCCCACAGAATGGCCTTGTCTGGCCTTAGTAGGAGAGAATATGGCGAACTCTGCAGAGACTTGATGAACCAGGATGGAGGGAAACCCAGGGAATGCCCCCACCCTCTTAGAGGAGAAAAGGAAGGGAGGGAGAGGGGGGAAGGGACCATGTAAGGGAGAATCTAGGTTAACAGTGATTGGGATGTAAAAAAAAATATTATTTAATGAAAACATTCCATTGTAATCATATTCTTAAAATGTCACTCATAGCCACATCCTTGCTGAAGAAGAATGTTGAAATTGCTGTCACATTACTTTTTGGGCATCACTTAACAAAGATTTTAGGGTTCATCTCATCACATCCATTCACCTTTCTTCTGCGTTCTCTCCACCTTCTCTTATGGGTAGGCCACCAACTCCTAGTAGCTCAAGTCCTAAAAGACACCAGTCTTCAAACCCTATTACTTCTCTTCTTTTTGCTGGTTTTATCCCCCTCCGGCTTAGATTCTAGATACTGATGCTTTCCAAACACTAGACTATCCTAAAATCTCTAATCTCCTGTCTATGTAGGTATACCCTCAGCTGTATAATGTGTGAACCCAGATATTACAAGGTAATCAGTTATCTATCTCTTTATTTGTCCCCAAGATTTCTCTTCTTTCTGCACATAAACCCTTCTCCTGCTTGTTAAATACTAAACAACATTCATATTAAGCATATAGCAGAAACTTAGCTTCTCTCTTTTTGTCTCAGCTTCATGTTCTCAACCAATGGAGTATCAATGCATTTGTTAACAATGGTAGTAGGGATGCAGAGAGATAGAATGAATCTATACATTCATTTACCTTTCTTTCAAAATTCCCATCCATCCTTCGTAATATATTTGACATTTTTAGGTTCACTTCTATTCTTTAATACAGTACACTAATGGAAAGTGACTTATAGGAGAGTTTATTTCAGCCCACAATTCCAGGTTATAGTCTGTCCCTGTAGGGGAACTACAGTAATAGAAGCTGAGACATTTGGTCACATTGTATCCACAGTCAAGCAAAGAGAAGAATGAGTTCATGCATGCCTGCAGTTCAGCTAGCTTCCTCTAGCACAAGATTTAAGACCAGAGATTTCTGGGCTCTCTTTCGGGTTGGATTTTCCCACATCAATTAAGCAACCATGAAAAATCCCTTCACGGGTACCCATAGTCCAACCTGAACTAGAAAATTCCTTACTAAAATTCTACTTTCCGGTAATTCTAGATTGTGTGGCACTGACAATTAAATCTATCTACCATATCTGATCTCTCTTCTCTTTGATAAATTTGATGCATAATAGATATATCTGATACATCCCATCATTTCTACTGCTGACACCCTGGCTTAAGCTCCTACTGTCCCTTTCCTAGATCTCTGCAATTCATCACTAAAAGGTCCCTGTCTTAGTCAGGGTTCCTGTTCCTGCACAAACATCATGACCAAGAAGCAAATTGGGGAGAAAAGGGTTTATTTGGCTTACATTCCATGCTGCTGTTCATCACCAAAGGAAGTCAGGACTGGAACTCAAGCAGGTCAGGAAGCAGGAGCTGATGCAGAGGTCATGGAGGGATGTTCTTTATTGGCTTGCCTCCACTGGCTTGCTCAGACTGCTCTCTTATCGAACCAAGACTACCAGCCCAGAGATGGTCCCACCCACAAGGGGCCTTTACCCCTTGATCACTAATTGAGAAAATGCCTTACAGTTGGATCTCATGGAGGCATTTCATCAACTGAAGCTCCTTTCTCTCTGGTAACTCCAGCTGTGTCAAGTTGACACAAAACTAGCCAGTACAGTCCCTATTGTCCTTCTTGTCCCTGAGTCAATATTCAACTTGCTTTATGAAAATGCCTTCATTCTTGGATCAGATCTCACTACTCATTTCCTCCTTAACAGGTTCCCACATTTCCATGGAAACCAGAGATTTTTCCTTCAAAATGCATCTACCCAGATCTTTATATTCTGCCCTCTGATTACTCAAAGTACATATAAACTCATTTATGTTGCATATTGCATAACATAACTAAGGGTAATTCAGAGTATGTGTACATTAGTAATAAGAACCATTAAATGCATGTCATATCTGTTACCTAACAATTGCCAGAAAGCTCCCTGTATATTAGGTCAATCAATCCTTTCAGCACATAAAGATGCAGAACATGAAAAGTACTCAATAGTCTGTTTTTTTAAAAAGGGAACTAAGATATTCCAGTCCTCAAAGACACTTTCCCCAAGTATACACTAGCAAAAGCAGCACATTTACCCATAAAGTTATTTGTTTCTCACCTAGATTGAGGCGAAATTGAAATCTTCAATTTCCTGTTAAGTATCTGTTAATTTACATATCTATTGGCTTCTTGTCCCTTCCATTCGAATCTCAGCTTCCTGAAATCATGGATTCTTACTGCTGTTATTCAATGCCAAGTCCATACTGCTGAGAATCCTTAGCACATCCTATCTGCTTGGTCGATACTTTTAGCCTGGCCACTCTCAACATATTGACACTCCCAAGACAAGCTGACACATGCAGCCCAGGGCTGGATACAGTAATAGGCTGTTCCTATAAACAGTGTGTATTGGAGAACTCCCCCTGAACAGGGCATATGGTCTAGTGTGCAGTAACAGAGTATCCACTACATTCTTGGTAACACAGGTTGTCTGAAAGCTTCCATCTGTCCCCCATGACCAATCACAGGCAATGTGGTGAAAGGTCTTCATTTACAATCTTGGCACTCTTTTCTTTCCTTGTTGTTCTCTCGTCTAATTTTCAAGCCTTTCACCTTTGGTCCTTTGCAAGCCTTTGAAGTAGCCATAGACTTGATAGTGCCACCTTAGCTCCATCTCATCTCTCTAGTAGTTAACCTCTTACAGTTCTTTTTAGCTATTTGTGTTACTTTCAGCTGGAAATGGTAACAAATAGTTAAACCTGAAGAGCAAATTAATGTGAATGATCCAGTGTCTAACAGTCAGAAGATGCTTGATCTACTTAAGGTATATTTAAAATCTTTGACAAGCCAAAGTCAGTAAGGGGCCAGAAAAGAACTCTGGGTCAGGGCAGCAGATTCAGGTCAGCTGCTAGAGTGCTTGTTTGCATATGGCAAGCCCTGAATTCCATCCCTAGTACTGCATGAAATCTGGTGTGACCATGCCTACATATCACCCTAGAACTTGAGAAGTATAGAGAGAAGGATCACAAGTTTAAGGTTTTCTTGGCTACATGAGTTCAAGAATTGCCCTATTCTATTGTGAAAGTCTCAGGACAATAGAACATGGGGCATTTTGAGAACTGGCCATTCTTATTTGGTAGTATGAACTCTGCCAGACAAGGTGCCTGGAAGTCTCCTGTAGATCACCTCCCCTATACAGAAGCTATTGTCTTGATGGTGTCAGTCTTACCCACTAAAAAACCCAACTCTAGAAGACAGAGAGAAGTGTGTGAGAGAGAGAGAGAGATTGATTCACCCATGTGTGAAAATAGGGTATCTAGAGTTCTACAGTGGGTGCCTTTCTCTATCATTCTCCACATCATAGTTTGTAAGATTTCTCTTATTTGTATTACACATCTATGTGTCTCTGTGAGGGTATGTAAGTGTAGGTGACCCTGGAAGCCAGAGAAGGTGTTGGATCTCCCAGAGCTGGAGTTGCAGGCTGTTATTTACACAAATTACGTACCTAGAACCAAACATGAGTCCATTAAAAAAGCAGTGAGTCCTTAAACATGGAATCACTTCTCTAATCTCTGGCCACCTTATATGTTGAGACATTTGCTAACTGAATCTGGCAATCACTGATCAAGCTGAACTGGGTGGCCAGTAAACTCCAGTGATCTACTTGTCTCTACATCCCCAGAATGGGCACTACAAACACAGCCTTGCCTTTTAATGGGTTCAGAGATCTGAACTTAGGTTCTCATGCTTGGATGGCAAGCACATTACTCCCTGAGCCACCTCCTCAGGCCAAGGATAAGATCATGTGTGTCCTACTGAACTGATAACCCCAGCCCTTGAAAATGGTAGCTACTTCAAAGTATCTGCTTTTTAAATAAATAAATATAAATAAATAAATGAAAGGTGTTCCATTTGGAACCATGGAATTGTAAAATATTTCTTCAAAAGACAAAATTTACTATCTGAAATATTTTTACTTCTACTGTTTATTTTTTTAATTAGGTATTTAGCTCATTTACATTTCCAATGCTATACCAAAAGTCCCCCATACCCACCCACCCCCACTCCCCTACCCGCCCACTCCCCCTTTTTGGCCCTGGCGTTCCCCTGTTCTGGGGCTTCTACTGTTTAAATCTAAGAAGTCAAACGGTTCTATTCTAGAGAGAAGAGAGAAAGACTTCCTGTATTTTAGATAGCTGAATGCCTAGAAGACAGGCCATTTCTTTATATATCACTTGCTGCCTAGCTTTCGTTATCACTTTATCTAACTTATTTCTCATAAATGACAGGAAACTACTGAAAACTCTCTTACCTGGCTCACATCTCCCTCACACAGGCCATAAGTAAAAGGGGACAAATATCGTGCTCCCTAGAAACAGGTAATCTCCACCCTAGTTGCCCTTAGACGGACAGCATGGTGATTCCAAAGCTCTGAAATCCGTCATCTTCAACTGCTATACCCACCGAGCAACAGACTACAGTTATGACTTCTCTGAAGAGCTGTCTTTCATCTCCAGCTGGGGATCCAATTTCCACTTATAAGATTTAACCTGGAAATTAACAGTGACAACAGCGGGGATAAGATGAGCAGCTGATCTGGGAGGGATTGTGTGGGAGAAACTGCCTGAGCCTGGCGAGAGGCACAAAGGAAGGGTACTCAAGGCAGACAGCTATGGAGGGTGTCTTTGCAGGAATGAACTATGATGTTCAGTAGTTCCAACTGTGAAGCACCCAGCAGCCTAGTAACAAATAAGTGTCTTGGCATGGCTATAGATAAGACAAGTGGAATTAAAGAATATTGTGTGTCATGAGAGCGGCAGCTGGGAGCTTTGATTAGGAGCTTTGGAGCAGTCTGAGAGAAGAAAACTATTGAAAAAAAATCAAAGGAAGGGTGATAAACAGCAAAGAGTTCATGTGTTTTATGGGAGTGCTGATATAGGTCATTAGTCTCCAGATCTGAAATATTAACGACACAGGCTGGGAATTGAAAGGATGCATAATGAATGAAAAGTCAAAACGTCTCAGCATCTCATGCTGTAGGCCTTTTATTCATTCAACGAACATTTTTAAACACCCAAGTCCCAGGCACTGAGCTAATTTGTGGAAGAATATTAAAGATCATCTGTTCCCTTTAAGAAATGAAATTCTGTGAACAGAAAATGTACCTGAAGAGCAAAAAAGAAAACTTGTGAGAGGAGCTGGGAGGTGGCAGTCAGGGAAGTGCTGGCCTTCCACACACGTGAAGACCAGAGTTCCACCTGCAGACCCTATCCAAAATTAACCAGGTGCGGTAGCATTTACTTGCAATCCAGCATCAGGGAAAACGTAGCAAGATCCCTGGGATCCTCTGGCCAGCCAGTCTACTTTATGTGACCAGTTCCAGGCCAATAAGGAACCTTGTTTCAAAAGCAAGGTGGGGGACTTGCTGGAGAGGTGGCTTGGTGATTAAGAGAACTTGATTTGCCTTCAGAAGATGAGTTGGGTTTCTAGGACCATCTCCAGTTACAGAGGAACCAGTGCTTGCTCTGACCTTCAGGGACACCTGTATTTACACACGCACAACACACACATACATACACACCCGCGCGCACACACGCGCACACAGACACACTAGTGTACACAAAGAAGAAAGAGAAAGAATTTGTGATGGAATTTTTGGGTCCTAGTCTATTCTTATAAAATCTGTGCCTTTTGCATTCCAGAAAAATGGATCCTAGCCTGGTGGTAATTGCTCTTGACATATTTGTCTTGTCAGAGATATATCACCCTATGATCGGTGTGTTGCTTCATGACAGTGCTGGCCACACCCTTAGGAGATGCTCTGAGAAACAAATGTACCACCAATTACAGGTTACAGATCCTGGTCTTTGAACACTGTGTTGGTACAGGGTGCTTTTCTCTGCAACCCTCCACCAAAATGACATCTGATGTTTCCATGGTGAACTTGTGGTCTCAGCTTTCCTTTCTCATATTTAACATCTCACTGAAGTGACCACATCACAGGTTCTTTTTAGAGCTCTTTGGGGAGACGGCAAATTCAGATATTCTTTTATGATCTAGATATTTTATTTTTCCATTTCTCAGGTATATGTGCGCACATATTTATATGTGGACATATGCATGTCTGAGTGTGCATGAGCAGGCTTAAGGTCAATGTTAAGTATCCTCTTTCACCCTTCTACCTTATCCTTTGAGGCAGGGTCTCTTAGTCAAAACCGGAGCTTGCCTATATAGCTACTCTCTTTAGAAACCTTGCTCCGAGGAACACCTGTCTCGCCTTTGGAGGCTGGAATTGCAGAAGGACCATTATGGACACCTGGCATTTATGTGGTGACTGAGGAGCCCAGCTCTAATGTCCACACTTGTGCAGCAAAGTTTCTAACCACTGAGTAATTGTTCCAGTCCCCAATTTAGAAAAAAAAATAAAATAAAAGCATTCTCTAGTCATTAAATGTTAGTATGTGCTACACTGTAGCCTTAAGAACTAAGAGTAAATTTGCAAAAACAAGGCCACATAAAAGACTCCAACAAACCATCAGGACTGTAACTAGAAAGGAGAAAGGTACTGAGATGGGGGTTGGGGTGGGGGATGACATCATTCTCCACAGGGAGTTCCAGGGGATAAAGCAGAATTGCCCATCAGGGGGACCCAGGCTAGGGCAGCTGAAGCCCTCCTTATTGGCTGGAGCAGCATTTCTAAAACTATCAGGGGCAGCCCTGGGTTTCAAGTCTACTGTCCATGACAGAGTTCATCAATTCAAAGGGAACTGGCCATGGCTGGAGCTCAAAGGGACTATCACCCAGATGGAAGCTTCCACCCCGTGCCACTAGGAGGCAGCAGAGTACCTGGGAAAGAAACATCAATTAACATCAGCACTGTGGGTCTTTATTATCTGCTGAGATGAGTCTGTTATTCTGCTTGAGTTGCAAAAGTAGCATAGACCTAAAAAAAATAAACATCACCACTAAAGACTATATAGGCTCACTAGAGACAAAAGATTAAAGAAACAACCTAGAGGCAAAGTTCTCAAAGGTAGAATGGGATGGGGGAAGATCCAGAGACAGTAGCCCTAAGATTTGTTTTATTAATAGAAAAGGAGGGGCCTAAGCAAGCGTCCTGGACCATGTGGCTTTTGAAACAGTCTTTGTAACTGTGATGAGACAAAGGAGAGGAAGGGTACTGGAGGGGATCAAAAGCCCAGATTGGGGAAAAAAAACACCACGGGAAATATAGGATAGGGGAGACCAAATTGTGGGGATACCAGCTGGACTTCAAAAAGGAGATGGTGTCATCATCTGTTATACTATAAAATAGAGATCTGGGGTGACAGTCAGCACTAACCTGTCATTCATAACTGTGTTTAAAGAAGAATTGTCTATCCTTGCTACATAAAAGATCTCAGAGTGAGGATGACAGAGGTAAGTAATGAATTTATTCAGGAAGAATAGGCCAGATTGAGAAGTCATTTACACCACTCCTCACTTGGTGTCTACAAGATTAGGCACAGGTGACACAAAGGGAGAGATTGTCCCTGAACTTGAAGATATCACAGCTTCTCAGTAGAGGACACAGACAACTATCAGAAATTTCAATATGGGGTAATGTGCCCATCAGCCTACAACAGAAAAGGTCATGGCTTGCAGGAAGGCTAAATGGTATTAAGATACCAGAAAAACAGATGAATGCTCAGGTAAGGAAAGGTACAAGGAATGCCTGAAGGTAAAGGACAGCCTGATGCAACCCTGGAGATGAGGGAGGGTCTGCCTCATGCACACACTGTGAATAAAGACCTAAGAGCTAAAAGCATAGGTGAGATCATAGGATAGCTCAGTTGCTAAAAGCACTTGCCACTGAGCTTGAAGATCTGCCTCCAGTCCCTGGGATCCACATGGGTGGAAGGAAAGAACAACATCCTACACGTTCTCCTGTCACCTACATAAATACTCAAGGCATTTGCACACCTGCACAATTCTGTGTGTGCTTGTGTGCACAGACACAATAAATACATACATACATAATACATAAATAAATGCAATATATTTTTTAAAGAGTATACCGATTACACACGCTAATTCTGGTCTATTCCTTGTTAACCTAAACATTCACTTGTCCTCTATGTACCTCAGTTTTCCCATCTGTAAGTCAGAGTGAGTAATGACATACATTCCTAAGGTAATTTCAAGGGTAAATGAGCCAGCATTTATATATAATATAATATAATATAATATAATATAATATGTTACATAATATATAAATATATGTTTGCATGTATATATAATGTATATGTACACACTTATAATATAATACATACATATATAATCCTGAAAACTTTGCTTAGCAAATGCATCATATAGGTCATATAGCTGAAGTCTTCAAAGCAAGTTTAAGCAGAAGGCCCTCTGACCATGATAAGGGTTTTGATGGTATAAGAATGTTGAAGAAACTGAGCTGCTACATCCGGTGCGATGGATCCAGGAAGTCAGCATCCAACTTTCCTCACTTTACCAGCCCACTGTCTTAAAACACACTCACTCCAACCTCTCTGCAGACACCAATCACATGCAATCCAATAACATTTCTACTTCTGTTCAGTGGGACTTTGTTATGATGTCACGATTCTCATAGAATCCTCACAGCAACCTTGCAAGGTTTACCTTGAGCTTGGTAGTCTCTATCTGTCCTGTGGCTTCATTCACCGCCTGATCATACACACCTAGCTAGCCTTAGACCTCATATCAGCGGTGGTCCCTAGGATGTGATTTCCAAATTCTTTCTACCAGATAAAGATACCTACAGGAGGTAGGTTAGGAGGAAGAAATCCAAGTCAATGAACATCATCCACCAGGGTCTCCTGATGATTCAAAGCAAAACTGTAACTCTGTTCTCGAATAGAGGGTCTTCTAAGGTCTTCTCCATTTATGGATTAAGCAGCCCTAGAGTCCAGGTGGTCATTGCTGAGGAAGTTAGAATATAATTGCAGAAAGCTGTTCAGCATCTTAAAGTTGGCTACCTTTCTTATCCATGCAATAAATACCACCACCATGAATTGAAAACCTCCATCTGTCTTAGAGTTTCAGACATAATACACAAAACCCCAGGTAGTGAAGTGGCACCAGCTAAAACAAAAGACACTCTGAGTTTCGAGTGGAAAAACCTGTCCCCTGGATTGGAATACCATGAATTCAAGATGAGCTGAGATTTCTTGTAGGTGAAGCTAGAATTGATGCGTAAATGATAAACAACATCTGTGCTTAACCTGTGTGGAATGTCAAATGCACACAGCAAGGGGAGCGAGGGGAGAATGGCAGGCTTTATGGAGTGAACAAAATCGGAGCCACGGTTTCGAAGAAGAGTGAGAAGATGCAAGAATTCACATGCTTGCTGAGATATTACACAGAAAATAAAACATCCACAAATGGTTCTCTAGACCTTCTGTATGAGATTACCTCAACTGTTCTTAAGAAGACCATGAGGGGACTGACTAGGTAGCACAGCCAATACAGGCAACCGCACGTAAGCCTGACAACTCAAATAATTTCCAGGGCCCACGTGATGGAAAAAGAGAACACACTTGTACAAGTCCTCTGAGCACACATAACATGGCACACTTGCCCACATATGTATATATACTATATACATATACATATGTGTAATGAATGAATGAATGCAAGCAATAAAGGGGGTAGTGGGTATCATGGTAATATTGATTGTCAACACCACAGGATCTAGAATCATTAATGAGATAAACTTGGTCCAGTGACTATGAAATAATTTCCAGATTGGATTAACTGAGGTGAAAAGACCCACTCTAATGTAAATAGCTGGGGACCTGTGATGGTTTGAATAGGGTTGTCCCCCTAGGCTCATATGTTAAAATGTTTGGCCATTAGAGAGTGGTGCTACCTGGGAAGGATTAGGAGGTGTAACCATATTGGAAGAACTGTGTCACTGAGGTCTTGGGGTTTCAAATCTCAAACTAGGCCAAGCATCTTCCTCTCTTTTCCTGTTGCCTGAGGATCAGGATGAAGAACTGTCATCGTCTCTGGCACCATGTCGAAATCTGTGCCACCATGCTCCTTGCCATGAAAATAATGGACTGAACCTCTAAAATTGCAAGCAAGCCCCAATTAAATGAGTTACTGTGGTCACGGTGTCTCTTCACAACAACAGAACACAGACTAAGACAGGACCTTTCCTTCTTAAGTCATTTTTACCAGATAGTTTTGCTATAGCGATGAGATAGTTGCATTAGCAACTGCACACTGTTTTTCAATGAATTCAATTATGTTTCCCTTCAGTTATCTACCATGGAAAATGGGTGAAACTGGAGCAGGTGGATCTTGCAGCTTGCTGCTTGAGTGACTCTGAATCTTCAGGCTTAAGGTTCTTTTCAGACACAGAATGACTTATCCTTTAAGACGTTTATCCTATGAGGTAAACTAAGAGACTGTCTGATGTATGTAGACCCATGATACCTGCAGAGTCACAGTGAAATATATATATAAAATGTGTGTGTAGACATAGATATAGATATAGATATAGATATAGATATAGATATAGATATAGATATAGATATAGATATAGAGATAGAGATAGAGATAGAGATAGAGATAGAGATAGAGATAGAGATAGAGATAGAGATAGAGATAGAGATAGAGATAGAGATATAGATATAGATATAGATATAGATATATGCTTCCAAAAGGTAAAGGCAAAATGAAAAAATTAATTTTGACAAATTAATGTTTAGTAGATCAGCATATTAGTCAATTATCATTAAATATATCATTCAATGTACTAATACAAATACAGATCATTAAACTTGTATGATTAATGTGTTAGCTAACTGTATCAATTAATATATCAATATACAATGATATATATTTATATTACATACAAAGTAACAAATAGTTGATTATCCAATATGTTGATATTCTCACATGCTAAAATTAATTTTAATATGTAGAGCTTAATATATGAATAATATATTTAACTTAATACACTTAACATATCATTTTAACACATAATAAAATTTTTAGGTATTTGTGAAATACTGTTACATTAAGCTTTTATGCTGCCTTTAAAATTCAGTATATAATTTTATAGCTAAATGTATATATCTGCTCATAATGGCTACATTTAAAGTGCTTAACAGTCCTGAGCCATAATGTGATTTCTAGCAATGAAGTTCTCAACTTATGTGTCAAAATCTCCTCAATAATGACTTTGCCAGCCCATCCATTTCCTTTTTGGTGCACATGTAAGCATGTTTAAAGTCAACTACGGTTTCTGGAAGAAAAAAAAAACCTGTTCTCTCCCTGTCTCTGTCTCTGTCTCTGTCTCTCTGTCTCTCTGTCTCTCTGTCTCTTTGTCTCTCTATCTCTCTCTCTCTCTCTCTGTGTGTGTGTGTCTGTGTGTGACTGTGTGTGCGTGTTTGTGTGTCTATATGTCTGTGTATCTGTGTGTCTGTGTGTCTGTATGTCTGTGTGTGGGATCTCACATGACCAGAGTTCTAGCCAGAATTGCCCATATGCCTTACAATTTAATTAGTTAGAAGACTCATGGCTCTAGCTGCATATGTAGCAGAGGATGGCCTAGTCAGTCATAAATGGGAGGGGAGGTCCTTGGTCCTGTGAAGGTTCTATGCCCCAGTATAGGGGAATGTCAGGGCCAGGAAGCAGGAGTGGGTGATTTGGGGAGCAGGGGGAGAGGGGACGGGATAGGGGAATTTCGGAGAGGAAACTAGGAAAGAAGTAACATTTGAAATGTAAATAAAGAAAATATCGAATTAAAAAAGCCAAATATTATCTAAAAACAAAAAAGAGAGAAGACGAGTAAAGAGAGGACTGGCTAAGCATCACTGTGGCTGTTTCCTCAGAGGCATTAGGAAGCTACCTCCTCTAAGCAGCAACATTATCTCCTGAAGGGAAGACAGAAGCTCACAAGACTAGGAATCTCATAGCATCTAAAAGGCCTAGGAAGCCTCCCAAGGCTCTCCCTAAGGTTGCTTGCCAGTCAGACCTACCCCCAGGGCTGTGGCTTTTAGGAGTCATCTAGGAAGGGAGGTTCTTTTCAGTGGTGCAATTGCCTATGTCATCTGTGCTCCTCCTATGAGGAGTCTTAGTCCACTCATGCTAGATTCAAGTGGAATCACTTCTTTCTTCTGTTGTCAATACTCTTTCCAGGGTGGAGAGATGCTTGTTATTGTCTCCCCAGGAAATGTCTAAAGAGAAGAGGGAGTAAGGCAGATGGACATGCACTCCTGGAAGTAAGGTCGAATGAAGACCTGCTGAGCTTGTTCCACCAAGACAGAAGTCTAAAGACCATAGCAAGGATATGCCCAAGCCCTGGGCAAACAGACCCATTGCATATGTAGAGTTCTGGATCCTTAATGGAGTTTCCTCCTCCCTCCTCTTCATTTTTGTCACCTTAGCTTCTACCACTGGAAGAAAAAGTTGATTTTGTTTGACGTGAAAAATACATAGGTATTTTTGAAGGTGAAGATGATTCACGATTTTCTAACTTGAGAGATACTACAATAAATTTTATTATAGTCTTTTAGTTAGGTGACAGTACTGTATTCTACAACAGTTTAATGACTTTAACCTGGATGCTTAGTCTTCCCCATCTATATTAACCCTAGAAAATGATAAGAATAATATTAACGTGTTTTCTCCTCAGCTTTTAGTAAACCCATGTGCCTTTTTTGAAATCCGTAAGAAGTGCCTGCTTGCCTTCTGAGGTCACTTCTATATCTGACTGCCTACTACATTTGTTACCACCATTTTGAGTTCTTTCTACAATCCCTGTATTCCAGTTCTCTTATGCTTTGTCATTCTCTCCTCACAGAGATCTCCTTGTCCTAGGCATGCTTAAGCTTATCCCTACCTATAAGAAATCCCTTGCCCACTTCTCTTTCTGTGACTCCTTCTCGAAGGACCACTTTCCCTTTAAATTCCCTCTCCTTTATCTGTAACCTGGCTTTCATCACTACTGCATCTCACCAGCCTTTTTCAATGTGCTTAGCAGGTAAAAACTTTGTCTTTTATCCTCTTCTTTTTAACTTCCTAGTAACGAATAATAATGACCACAGCTACACTGGCAAAGTAGAGTTTAAGTTCCTGATAATGTGTCAGATGTCTTATAAAATGGAGACCTTATTGCTTTAAGGATCTCTGGTAGAATTGAATCAGCAGAATAGGCAGATGCTCTTATCATCTCCCGATGCTCAGTTTCTGGATGTCACTGGTGAGAATCTCGCCACAGAAACTTTGACACCCCAGACCCCTGCATGTCCGACTCTCGATCACGAAACAAGGGAAAGAAAAGTAGTTTGCAGATGTTTTGACCTCTACTTAGAGATGCTACTGAGATGTTACTCTGTGTTTTAGCATACATGGTATGGCTGAAAATACCTTCCTATGATAGTCAGTGGTTTTAGAGATATAATAATGTCATTAAGTCTGTGGATTTCATACATGCATACAATGTATTTTGATCATCTTCAGTCCTGCCTCACTCCTCTCTCAGATCAACTTCCTCCTGGGATGGCTATTTATTACTGTCAAGTTGACAACATTTGGGATTAACTAAAACTGTAGTGGCTGGATATACCTGTGAAGGATTTTTTTTTTTTTTTGGTTCATTCATTTGAAATGGAGAGACCCACTTTTAGCCAGGATCTTTGAGGTGGAAAAATGTACCATTAATCAGGGCCTCACCTACTGCTGGAGGCCTATATAAAGAACAGTGAGAAAGGAAGCTGACTCTCTTTGCCTGCTTCTTGTCAGTCTTGCTAGCAAGTCATTTCTTCATTGGCATTAGAGCCTACTTCTTTGGAATTCTGGAGTATAGCAAAGACCAGCAGTGATACTGGGCCTTGTGAACTTAACAACTACATTCTTGACTTCTGTTGGTAAACAGCTTATGTTGGACTAGCTGGACCACCACTGTAATAAATCATATATATATATATAATGTATATATATACATATATGTATGTATAGATTATATACAGAGATAGATGATCAAAACCAAGGTGAAGTCAGATGAAAAGACAAAAGACAAACACGTTTTCACGGATATTGATACTATATCTAGTTTGCATGGGGTTTCAATTATTTTCCCATTTTAATCCAACAGACAATTTCCTTAACCTTCTACCAATAAAACTAATCTTCAAAGCAACCCGATACAAAGGAAATAAAAGAAACTCTATTGATTAGCATGCATGCCACACAGATCCCTAAAAACCCTACCCTCTGCAAAATGATAGGGATTTACACACAGTCTCTGCTTCTTTCAGTCTGTGGGCACAGAAGCCTCTTTTGCTCCAGTGTGGTGACTCTGGCTGAACTCCTGCCTGGGGCTGCCCTCCACAGCACACTCCCATCCCAGCTGAGGATTGAGTTATCAATTGCTCATGTATCTAGGAAACTTCTGCAAATACAGAGTATAGAGTACAGAGACCTTCCAGGTGCATGGTAGAACAACTGGAGAGTGCCACACAACTGCCTGGGGCCATAGTGTTACTCAGGACCCCTGTTCACCATATTTCTTCATGTGTGTCCTCCTCCTGAGTCCTTCTACTTTTCTTTATGATGTAACAAACCAGTTGATGAAAATAGCTGCTTCCTTCAGTTCAGTGCACTCTAGTAAATATTGAACCTGAAAAGGAGGGTGTGAGGAGCTCTAATTTATAGCTTATTGATCAGGAGTAAGGGATTATCCAGATTTATACATAGCCTTTCAAGTGGGGTCCCCTTCTAGATAGGTCACCAACAGTCTCACAGCTCTCAAGAATGAGATATTCTTTCCTTAGTGTGATGAGTTGCTCAGGGGGGATTTTAGCTATGTGTTGGGATTGGATTGTGTTGTAAAAGCTACTCTAACTGTGCTTGGAGGATGGATTATAGGAGCAAGAGTACAAGCAAGAATAAAGCACAAGGAATGTAAAATATAACTCCTTTATCTCATCTCACTCAATACCAGGGATACTAAACATGGGGGCGTTTTTCTGTACTGACCAACATCCTGGTTTGTCTGTTGGAGTGTGCTTGTGTGTGTGTGTGTGTGTGTGTGTGTGAGAGAGAGAGAGAGAGAGAGAGAGAGAGAGAGAGAGAGAGAGAGAGAGAGAGAGAGAGAGAGAGAGATGCATGTGCCTTGATACATGTATGGAAGTCAAGCAATTTGTATGCATCAGTTCTCTCCTTCCATCATTTGGGCTCAGATTGAAACTCCGATCACTAGGCTTAGTGAGAAGAACCTCAGCTGCTGAGCCATCTGTCTGGTCCCCAACCACTCTTAAAAATCAGCTTCACAACTATAGTGTTTTTTTCTTTCAAGATCTCAAACTGACCACACACTTTTGCCTCAGAGACTTATCTGTATCCTTCAAACATTGTTTCAATGGTTGGACCGTTCCTCTCCCCACTGGATTACAAATGTTCTCCTAATTGTCATGTCATAGCTACAGTGTCATATTTCAGTTACTTCCCTAACCCCTCTCTGGTGACTTCTCTTTCCCATCTGGTGACTCTCTCTTTCCTATTATCTCTCCCATTACTGTGTGCTTTGTGGTTGTTGCTATTGTTGATGGTTCTTTGACTACCATATCAGTGCCTGAGGTGAAACCTGTGGGTTGGTGCATCCTCTCTAGTACACTGCATGAGGGACCCTGTCTGTAACAGTCACTGCTCCAGATCAAACTCTGGAGCTATGCAAGGCACACAGTGGCCACTCAGTAAAGAATCTAAAACAAATTGATCTACTTGGGTGTGTCATACAATCTTGAGGGAAGATCAGAACCACAATTGCTCTCAGCCATCACTTAGCAATAACTTCTCAGTGTGCATCAGGTATGTAGCCAGCATGAACTCAAACTTACTTCCATGCCATGTCAAGGCACTCAACCTGCCATTTAGGCTGCTATTAACTGGGTGTCTACTTAGAACCTGCTCTACAACAGCATTCACCAATAGCTGTTTCTTGACCAATCTTGGAAGATCACAAAATGAACTGGAAAAAATTATCTATTGAGGATTTATTAGTCAATATTCATATAGAATCTTAAAAATGAGATTTTTATATAGAATTTGCTTAAAAAATTTGAACTATCCCACTATTAAAATGTAACTTTCTGAAGTCTATACCATATCCTTCTTAGTAAAGGATTAGCAATGCTGCCTTTCCCCCAACAGGTGTTCTTCCACAAGTCCTTGTAGCACCCTTAGCATCTAAGAAAGTCTGTACCCTTATTTAATCAGCAATCACTATTTATCCCAGTTCCATAGTTGGTCCTGATTTCTAAGTTAAATGATATACTTCCTAAAGATAAGAACCATATGTTTTTAATCATTGTACCCCCAATGATTGACAGTGGAAAGGGTGTAAAAACAAGGCTGAAGTGATGACTCAGCAGGGAGCTTGCACGGCACTTACAGAGGGCCTGAGTTCTGTACTCAGAAGTCAGGGTCACAGCGTGATGGAACACTCTTATAACACCAGTTCCAGGGTATCCAGTGCCTCTTCCAGCCTCCATGGGCATCTGTACTGACATGTACTCCACAAAGACATACACATATATACACAATCAAAACAGAATATGTTATTTGCAAAACTAATATGAAGAATATTTAATGAATGTGTCTTGAGCTTCTTCTATCACACAACTTCTTCCCTCTGCTCTTGTGGCTTTTTCTTTACTTTCTACAAGTTTTCATTCATAGGTCACTTTTAAGTGAATGCACTCTGGCTACTTTAATGAAAATCTTAAGAGTCACCCATTGGAATCTGATAGTTCTTATTCTATTAGGGTTTCTATTGCTCTGATAAACTACCACAGCTAAGAGAAAGGTCCTAAAACTATGCAAGCTTACAATTCTCAGGTCATAATTCACCACAGTACAAAATCAAGGCAGGAACCCAAGACAGGAATCTGGAGGCAAGGAACTGGGGCAAGAAGCCATGGAGAGGTCTGGTTTATTGGTTTGCTCTCATGAGTTTCTCAGCCTGCTTTACTATGGCACCCAGGACCACCAGACCAGGGGTGGTACTATCTGCAGTATTTTGGACACTTTCCATCACTAATTTGATAGGGGCATTTTTTTTTCAATTGAGGTTCTCTCTTATTACATGACTCTAGCTTGTGTCAAGATGACAAAGAATTATCCTACTTGTTTTTACCTACAGAATTTATTATAATCAGATATCTTCAAGCATAGTACCATTATTATATTTTATTAGCATTTATAAAGTACATAATAGTGAGCTTTATTATTTCCATAAATGTGTATAATACATTTGGGCAACATTCCCTACCTTTACCCTCTCTTCATCTCCTCCCACTTCTGCTGATTTCCTTCTTCTCCCAAACATTATTCCTTCTATTCTCATTACTTAATTTCTTTAAGATTTATTTATTCTCTGGATTGTTATTCCTTAAATTTCTACTCCGAACTTTATCTCTGTAACTAATTCCATGGGTATTTTGTTCCCCCTTCTAAGAAAAATCAAACATTTGGATCAAACACTTTAGTCTCCCTTATTCTTGAGTTTCTGTGTTTTGCAAATTATATGTTGGGTTCTCTGAGCTTGGGCTAATATCCACTTATCACTGAGTGCATATCATGTATGCTCTTTTGTTACTGGGTTACCTGACTTAGGATGCTATCCTCCAGATGCATCCATTTGTCTAAGAATTTCATAAATTCATTGTTTTTAATAGCTGCATAGTACTCCATTGTGTAAATGTACCAAATTTTCTGTGTCCATTCCTCTGTTGAAGGGCATCTGTGTTTTTTCCAGCTTCTCTATCCCATATACAACCACCAAACACAGACACTAGTGTGGATGCCAACAAGAGCTTGCTGACAGGAGCCTGATAAAGCTGTATCCTGAGAGGCTCTGCCAGTGCCTGACAAATACAGAAGTGGATGCTCATATTCATCCATTGGATGAAGCATAGTGTCCCCAATGAAGGAGCTAGAGAAAGTACCCAAGGAGCAGAAGGGGTTTGCAGCCCCATAGGAGGAAAAACAATGTGAACTAACCAGTACCCCCAAAGCTCCATGGGACTAAACCACCAATCAAAGAAAACACATGGTGGGACTCCTGGCTCTAGGTGCATATGTAGCAGAGGATGGCCTAGTTGGTCATCAATGGGAGGAGAGGCCCTTAGTCCTGTGATGGCTCTATGCCCCAGTATAAGGGAATGCCAGGGTCAGGAAGCAGGAGTGGGTGGGTTGGTGATCAGGGAGAGGGGATAAAGATAGGGGATTTTCAAGAGGGGAAACTAGGAAAGGGGATAACACTTGAAGTATAAATAAAGAAAATATCTAATAAAAATATTTATTTATTCTAATTTTATTTATATGGGTGTTTTGCCTGCATGAGTGTCTGTGCACCACATGTGTACTATGCCCATGAAAGCCAGAAGAAGAGGGCATCCAATACCCTGGAGCTGCAATGTCAGACACTTGGCAGCTGCCATGTGGGAGCTGGGAATTTAATACAGATCTTCTAGAAGAACAATCCATGTTCTTAATTGCCAAGACACCTCTATGGCTTCTTGTGGCTTTATTCTTTTATTGACCCAATGAGTTTCATTAGGGTTGCTTGCATGAGTGTGGGTGAGGGGTTAATTACAGTAACATGGACAATTTATCTGTGGCTACACAACTAAAGAAACTATTTCTCCTTCCCACTAGCTATCCTTACTCTCACAATCATCTATATGTTTTCTATCCTCTTACTCTGTTAGGCAGTGAGCTTCTGATAGGCAAAGAGAAATGTTGTTGTTCTCTTTACTTTTTATGAAGTGCACTCATCAACTCATCCCCTGGCATCTAGAATGATGCCCATCAAAGGATCAAAATGAATTTGTTTCATTAGAACAAAGGACACAAAGATGTGTGAGTGTGAATGTAAATGAATGTGGCTCAAATGAGCCAGCTACCTCCTAAGGCTCATCTGAGTGAAGCCAGGGAAGCAGCAGACCAGCTGGGACCAAAGCAATTGCTGAGTATTCACTCCTCCATCCTGGGGGGAAAGGAGAGTTCAGGCCAGGCATGTTTAAGAGCAGCTCAGAACAAATAAAAGTTAACAGCCCATGTGGGAGAGGAGTTTGCCTTGCTTAATGACTTGGCAGCAGAGTAGTGTGGGAATGTTTGAAGAGATGGAGACCTTATCTTTTGTCAACTCCCTGCTACCAGGGCTCATAGCAGCCACCAAGAATATGTCTTCAGAGCAGCAAACATAGGTTTAGTCAGCCACCAGGAGGCAGAGTGAAGCATCAATACAAAAGGGAGAAACAAATCGCCCTTAATGAACTTTTTTGATGGACAAAATCTACTCAGAATGAAAGGAAGTTAGAGCCTAGGGGTTGGCTCAGTTCTCATGCCTTGCAAGCATGGAGAACTGAGTTCAATCCCCAACACACCACACCACACACACACACACACACACACACACACACACACACACACACACACAGCCTGGAGAACTGAGTTCGATCCACACCACACACCACACACCACACACCACACACCACACACCACACCACACACACACACACACACACACACACACACCACACACCACACACCACACACCACACACCACACATCACACACCACAGCACACACACACACACCACACCACACACACACACACACACACACACACACACACACACAGCCTATAATCCCAGTAGAGACAGGAGGAAGATGGCTGGGCTTTCCAGGATCTCTGGCCTGGGCTCTCTGGCTGGTTACTCTTGATGAACTGGTAAGCTCCAGGCTCAGAAAGAGTAATAAATAGATCAAGACACTAAGACATCAGACCTCAACCCCTTGCCTCCACATAGATATGCATGTTCACGTACATAAATGCATATCATATACACATGTACACATGTTCACATGCGAGTACATGCATGTAGGAAATCAAATGAACTATGTTTTTTCTATCTGTTTTCCTTTTCCTCCTCCTCCTCTTTCTTCTCTCCTTCTCTCAGGAGCTGAGAGTCACTGAGTACATGGACAGTGTGAGCCTTCCCTTGGCATGAGAAATTAGCCGCTGGGCAGTTGGCTTCTGGTGGATGAGAACTCATCCTGCACTGAACTCTGAGGAAGCAATACATTGCAGTTCTAAAAGACTACAGAAAACAGGGAGCAAAGAGAAGACCCATTGAGTTCGCATTCATTCGGTCTATAGAAGGAAACACCTCATAATGCTGACAAAATGAAGACTTTATTTCCTAACAAGTGAATTTTAACCGTTAAGACTAATATTCCCATGTATGGTCCCCTTGGCTGGAAATGGAAACGAGCCTTTTGCTGAACTAGCCTGTTCTCCTTAGAGAAATACACTTGGAATGGTTTTCTATTAATTTGGAAAAGCCACCATTCTCTAGAGCAAAACCACCACTTACTTATATGAAACCTGGAATTTATTTTTCCATTTTTTTCACACATGTTTTGGAGAATAAAATGTTGAGCCAGGAGACTCGTAAGAATCTCTCGTCTTGGGAAGGGAGGGACAAACACAGTCTTGATAAAAGCCAGAGCAGGAGAATATTCAGATAGGGAGCAGAGTGTCAATCATAATGAGCCAAGAGAAATAAAGTTCTTAGCCACGTGTCAGAACCTGCACAGCATGGGCTATTTTTTTAAACAAGTTTTTTTTTCTTGTCTTCAACCCATATTCATTACT
Organism: Mus musculus; assembly: GCF_000001635.26. NCBI lineage: Eukaryota > Metazoa > Chordata > Mammalia > Rodentia > Muridae > Mus > Mus musculus. The sequence continues at coordinate 124,732,198 of NC_000067.6, forward strand.
ACTTTATAGATAAGAAAATTGTTTTTCTCTAGCTAAGTAGACAGCCCAGAGTGATACAGATAGCAAAAGTTGGAATCAGTTCTATTTGAAAAGGCTTTGATGCCTCTGATTAGAGGTAAGGGAGACAGAGCCTGTGTTGCTCAGTGGTACAGACATAGCTAGAGAGAGTTCAAAGCTCAGCACTGCGTAAGACAAGCCTGTATAAATGCAGGTCTATTTCTTTACCAAGTACACTGCCATCCCACACTCAGCCTTGTGAGAAGGTAAAAGCGACCTGCGTGCTGGGTTTTGGGGAGAAACCTGTCAGATCATTCCCTACCAGAAAAGCTGTATTGATAAAAAGAAATCATCCAAAAGGAAAGGGTGGATAGCTGGCTGATGTACGGGCCTGTCCTGCTCCTGAAGAGAGCCTGAATTTGATTCCCAGCACCCACTTCTGCTCACAGCTGCCAGCAACTCCAACTCCAAAGAATCCAACCCCCTCCTCTGGCCTCACGGAGTATCTGCACTCATGCGCACAAAATCACACAGGATATAAGTATTTAAAATAAAATTGTAGTTACTTTTTGAAGGGGGAGCTCTAAAAACACATTTCCTCTGTGAGGAAACAACTAGTTTCTTTTGAAAGCCTCCAGCAAAGACCCCCTTCTCTCTAACACTTTGTATCTCTTACCAAAACCAATGTAAGAATACATCAATAGTTAAAATTGAAATTTCGTAATCACACTTCAAATTATGATTGACTTCCAATTTCATATGATATTTCAAGTCATTTTTCTCAGACCACAATCTTTCATGCTGTCCTTGCTCAATGGGTGCTATAAACACATTTTGCCATAAAATTCTGTAAGCTTGAAAGTATTTTTAAAAGGATATATGTACAAGTTTTTTCTCTGGCCTCCAGGCATACATGTAACTATATGCAGTCACACAAACATCAGCACACGCACACACACACATACACACACACACACACAGAGAGAGAGAGAGAGAGAGAGAGAGCCTTATCTACTAGAGAAAGGGTGTTCCAAATGGTTAAGAGATAATTTTTCTTATTAATTTATTGTTCAATTAAAAATATGAACACATGGCCCCCAATGGAGAAGCTAGAGAAAGTACCCAAGGAGCTAAAGGGGTCTGCAACCCTATAGGTGGAACAACAATATGAACTAATCAGTACCCCCGGAGCTTGTGTCTCTAGCTGCATATGTAGCAGAAGATGTCCTAGTTGGCCATTATTGGGAAGAGAGGCACCTTGGTCTTGCAAACTTTAGTCCCCTTAGTACAGGGGAATGCCAGGGCCAAGAAGTGGGAGTGGGTGGGTAGGGGAGTGGGGGGACATATGGGGGACTTTTGGGATAGCATTTGCAATGTAAATGAAAAAAATACCTAATTTTTAAAAATCTGTTTAATTTTGCCCTCTAGCCACTCTCAGATACCCTCCCTCCAATTCCTCCTGTACCCCCTCGCTTTCACATTCACAGTCTCTTTTTCTTTTATTATAACTGTTATGCGTGTGTGTGCCTGTGTGCATATGTGTGTTTGTGTGTGTCTCTCTCAGTGTGTGTGTGTGTGTGTGTGTGTGTGTGTGTGTGTGTGTGTGTGTGTAGATCTTGATCAAGAAGTTTCTGAGTTCTCATTTGAACACTCTCTCATGACATTTCTTCTTTAAAATGAGGGGATAAGATGTGCAAAACCAAGAAAATTGGACATAATTTATCTGAGGCCCTGGATGATGTGATGTATGAGTTTGAGGACTGTATGTCAGAAAGTAGTGCATGGCTTTATCTGAAGCTAAGATTAAAAAGAGACTGGACAATATTATTTCATATGTGATTTGGGGAGCAGATAGAGCAGCCTCAGAGATAAAGGGAGGGATGGCCTAAAGCTTCACAAAACAGTTATAAAAATGCTTTCAAAAATATTCCAAATTATAACCATCTTCATTCAACCATTACTGTAATGAAATCACATTTAGCAACAAAAAACACCATAAACATATTTAGGTTACAGTGTTTTCTTTCAGATGTCATTAGAGAGATAAGTACAATGAAAAAAGAGCTACATATTACCAGTGTTGTTCTACCTGAACAATCTATTGCTAAGGAAAATCAGAACTGAGTTTATTATTATTTCAAATGAATGAAAACATAGTTGAATTTATCTTAGTATTATTTTTATTTATGTGTGTGTGCATGCATGTGTGTGTGTGAATGTTTGTGGTGTGATGTGTGTGTGTGTATATGTGTGTGGGGGAGGGTGGGGGTGGGCATGCGCATGCACACATCCATGCACAGGTGCCCCTAGAAGCCAGGACAGGTTTTCAGGAGTTGAAGTTGCAGATGGTATTGCCACACATGGTGCTAGGAACCAAAGTTGGATCCTCCAGAAGAGCTCAAGTAGTTTTAAACACTGGACCATCTCTCTAGGCTCACATGGGGTATTTTAAAACTATGATTAATATGACTTACTAAGCAACTATCATGGTGTTCTCAATGTGAAATAGTTAAGGTTATCAAGTTTGTTTAAAGTTTTTCAGTCTATCAGAATATATTTAACTTGGTAATTCTTGAAAATAAATATCGAGCTTCCAATCGCTTCCTTTCTGTTAAATTCTGAGTAGATGACAACCATCTGTCTCGGATTTTTTCTGAGACAGTTCTAATTGCATCTATTCTATGCCAATGGCCTCAAGAACCATCACATTGTCCCAGATATGTCAATATCACAGTGTTAAAACTATTCTTATTAGATACTTCACACTAGCAAACAGTGTGGAAGTCCTTTTGTCAGATTGCTTTGGGTTCTTTTATTTGCAAAATATGATCTCTGTATCAGCCCTATAAAAATCTGAATTGGTAGATTTTCTTTTATATTATTTCATTTTGTGTGTGTGTGTGTGTGTGTGTGTGTGTGTGTGTGTGTGTGTGTGTGAACATGGATATGTGTTCAGAAGCTATGGAGATCAGTAAAGGATGTTAGATTCCTTGAGTAGGCTCTGGGAACCAAACTCAGTTTTTCAATAATAACAAACATTTTCACTCTCTGAGCCATCTCTCCAGCTCTGATGGATCTGATTTTACACATATTTTTCACCTGTGTTCTATCACTAGTGTTGGGCTTTAGAACTACAAAGATTATATAATATAATGGATTGATCATATATAGGTGATAAACTGAAACCATTTGGAATTACTACCTTCAAACTAGGATTGATATCATCATAACACTATGAATATACAGTTACTGTTCTCAGTGATTTATCACTATGGTGACTCCATTGTGTTTTGTAAGACTGCATCTAGCACTGAAGTGCTTTATTCTTGTCTCATTCAACAAATCACATAATCATGACTTAAAGACTGTCTTCTCCATGCCAGGGGTAAAGAGTAAAAACAATGCTCTAATTTTAAGATGAATGTGACATAGGTATATTTAACCATCCAAGTTACAAATAAGCAGAATGCTCCGTGTCCCTGCCCTAATAGCCTGGGCCTACTCGTTGGGGCCCCCTAACTACCTCCACCCAAACCATAAACTGAGCTCAGAGTTAAACAGCTTGCAGACATGAAATCTCATGTGTCTTTCAGGTTACTAAATAAACAGGATTTTGGAGGAGGAATAAACAAGCAAGAGAGCCTTTGTTGAGCAAAGTCAGCAAAAGTGAAAGGAAAAAAAAGGGCATCTTATAAGAATTAAGTAAAATGTAAATAATATCAAGGAAAAATGCACACAATCAGTGAGGCATAGGGGAGGGATGTGCATGCCAGGGAAGAGAATGATTGCTGGAACTGCCCTGGGTTTGTCTGATCACCAGGAACCTGATCTTGAAAGACCACCATTAAAAGTTTTCTATCTTTGTACTCCATGGCTCCAAGTCCTGACTTGTGCTTTGGAAAGTGCCATTTTCCCCAGCCCTGGCATTTTGTGGTACATTGATATTGTGTTAATGTTTCCTAGGAAGGCAGAGCTAATACCTAATCACTCCAGTAAAGACCAAGGACAATCCAAAGTTTGATGTTACCACAGCCCAATGTGGTAAGACCAATGAGTTTGTTGAGATTTCCTTCAGAACCTGTTTAACTCAAAGCATCAGTATCACTGCAAGATCCCACACATTATAAACTCCAGGCTCATGGAAACTGCATCAGTAAGCCCCAGTTCAGATTTACCTTCTGCTTCTCACATACTCTCCCACTCCCCTAGATCACTTGCAGCTTGAGAAGGGACAATTTCATGTGTGTGTCTCTGGATTCCCTGTCCACACTCTGTGGAGTAGGAGTAGCTCTTTTTCATTAACACAGACCTGGTTACCTCTATATTGGTTTACTTTGGTCATCATGGTGATCAGGGGCAAACTCCTGCATATCACTGTTATGTCAGAGGACAAAGAACCGTCTATAAGTGAGTATTTAGTGAGTAAAAGAGCCTGTGGAGTGTATGTGCTTGGAACTGAGAACTACTCAGAAATTAGACTGATTCCAAACCCGCCGAAGTCATGAGAATTCAAGCAGAGAGAAGATAGGCAATCCAGGGTGGATGTGGGATGAACCTGATCAAAGACGTTCACAGATTATGTAAACACTGGAAGAAAACAGTGGGTCTAAGCACGGAGACCTCTAGGGTGGAGGGGCTGTGTCACACAGGTCTGGGGGTCGGTAGAACAGTTTGAGTTTCATTTTAATGGACTCTGAAAGAAGTGGTATGTATCGGAGCTGTGGAGTAATGTGGATATTTATCTGCTCATTAGTTAAACTCATCATGGTATGGAAAATATTACAGAATTGAGAGTATACAGACTAAGCCTACTGATTTACTACTAGTTGGAAAGCCTTTAATGGTCTCACCTTTACAGAATATAATATCATTATAAAATGTATATCAGTTTAACACAAAGCCAAACCCTGTGCTGCACTGGAATATATGCACATTATAATTAATAGTAATTTCAATAAATATAATGGTTCACATTAATGATAGTTTATTATCTCACATGTATACACACAGGAGTATATAATTATTAGGTATTCACTTTTATGTGGTCCATTGAAATATCATATATACGAGGGTTCAAGAGGAAACCCAGACATATGATTACTTAGAAGTAAGGAGTTTGTTACCAATATGGATAGACAAACAGAAGCAGTAGCATGGCTGGGGCTCCAAGTTGTTTGGTCTTCAGCACTAGAGAGAAGCAGCCTGATGGAAGCTCTAAAGAGAGGTCCTAGAGTCCATGTGACAAAAAAGGAGGTTCTGCTCTTTTAGCTTTCTGCTGATAGAGACGGGTCCATAGAACAAGCCTGTAAGCAGATCCTCTGCTCCTCTGACAGGAGGAAGGGAAGAGGATAAGGAGAAGAACCTGTGACACCAATACCACTTTTGAAGTAAATTCACTTCCCAAATGAGAGACCCTGACACCAGGAAGTCTGTCTGCTAGGGACTCAAAGACAACCTTTTTTTTTTTTTCATTACTTTCTTTATTATTTATTTATTTATTTTATTAGATATTTTCTTTATATACATTTCAATTGCTATCCGGAAAGTTCCCTACACCCTCCCTCCACTCTGCTCCTCTACCCTCCCACTCCCGATTCTTGGCCCTGGCATTCCCCTGTACTGGGGCATATAAAGTTTGCAATACCAAGGGGCCTCTCTTCCCAGTGATGGCTGGCTAGGCCATCTTCTGCTACATATGCAGCTAGAGATATGAGCTCTGGAGACAAAGTTTGGAGCTAAGATGAAAGGATGGACTATCCAGAGAATACCCCACCCGGGGATCCATCCCATAATCAGCCACCAAACCCAGATACTACTGCATATGCCAGAAAGATTTTGCTGAAGGGACCCTGTTATAGCTGTCTCATATGAGGCTATGCCAGTGCCTGGCAAATACAGAAGTGGATGCTCACAGTCATCTATAAGCTGGAACACAGGGCCCCCAATGGAGAAGGTAGAGAAAGCACCCAAGGAGCTGAAGGGGTCTGCAACCCTATCGGTGGAAAGACAGTCTTAGTAGGATGCACCTATCTGTATCTGTGAGAAGAGGGTGGATTCTAACATTACATGCTTAAACATAGATTATATGTTTGGATGCAATACATCTGTATAACATACATGTGCATATCTATGTGTTTATAACTACGGTTTATATTCTTAAAACTCATGCTGGCTGCAGTATTGAATTAAGTAAAGTTGAGAGGAACACAGGAAGTTTAGAATGGTCATCTCTATTCCCAAAAGCCCATTCTCTCCTGTTACCCTCTTAACTCCTGTGCAGTTTCCTGAGTATATGTGGATAATCCAATCAAGGGGCAATGAAGCCCAGAGAGGGAGACCTTAGCTTCTTAGAAAGAGAGTTAGGTATAGATGTTCTGAGCTCTCTAAAGCCCAGCCAGTCTGTGACTGCATGTTCTGAAGGTACCTCAACCAGAAGTGGAGGCTCTCTGGTCTGGGTCCTCATCATCTGTGAAGAGAAGAGCTGCCTCCCCATACACTCCATCTGACACCTCCTCACCCAAGCTCAAGTGCAGAATAAGCATGAATTAAATGTGTTGCATTTCTTGTCCTGAGTTGTCAGCCAGATTTTGCTTTCTCAAGCTAGACTAAGTTCTCCTGAGAAATCATGGGGACATCACCCGAAGTTGTTACAGAAAAAATGGAAAGGTCTATAACTGCCTGTCACTGTGCCTAGCACATGGCAGATGGTAAATAAACACTAGCTAGAAACTGCTAACACTTGCCCTTTTATTTGCACATCAGTTGTTCTCAAGATAAGGGAGACAACCACACATACCTAGGCCTGAGTCTCATTCTCTGGTAGATGAGAGGTTTGTATCACAGCTCTAAACCTCTGACAATCATTGATCACTGGATGCCATGGTAACTGGGAGGGCTAGCTAACTTTCTCCTTTCTTCAACCTTCAATTATTTTCCTCAAGAAGAGATAACAAATACATTGATGCTAGGTCTGTAGGTTAGATGATCCAAAGACTGAAGAGGTCACTATAATCCATATCACTTCCTTAATCAAAAGATACAAAAGAAACAGGAAATATTCTTGAATGGACACTCAGAAAATCCCTATTTCCCCTCTAGAGATTTATAGTTCTACTAGGTAAACCAGGGGGAAATATAAATATAGGGCTAGAGAGATTGCTCAGTGGTTATGAACACGTATGGCTCTAGTCCTTGACTAGAGCTCAGGACCCAGCATCTACATCTGAGAGTTCACAAATGCCTGTAACTCCAGCTCCAAGGGATCTGACACATGTATGTGTATATATACACATAACTTTAATTTTAAAAAAAATTAAAAATATTAATTATTCCAGTTCAAACAGTCACCACTATCAACAAATTAATGCCAAGCAACTTGGCAGGTTTTATTTTGTATGTCTCTGAAATGTTATCACAAGTGCAGTTCTCCAGAGTCCTTGCTTCAGGCTTCTCAATAAGAGAGAACTTTGGGATGTCTCCATGGCTGGTGTTTTTGGTACAGGCACTACATATCATCTGTTTACATGACAGTGCTTCTCAGTAAAAACCTGGGCTGTGGCTACAAAAGTGCCACTAACAAGCTCTGTGATTCTGGAAAAAGCACCCTCCATCCTCCAGAGCTGAGCATCCTCATGTGTGAATTGCTGATAATAATACTCACCCTGTGTGCATCCTGGGGTTGTCATGATGATCAAATGAAATGGAATAGAAGCAACAGTGCTTTGAAGAGCATCCTCAGCCCACAGATGCATGCGGGGGTGGGGGGTGGAATACTTGATGTATTGTGGTTATTATGGGCTGTTGTAGTCCTCCTGCTCAGGATGATTTGTCTCAGAGGATTTTCTTCACGCACCACAGGGACTGGAAAGAAGGGGTCTTTCCTCTCCACTTGATGCATGGAACAGCTCTGAAGGGAGCTTGCCAACTCAAACACGTAAACAACCTATTTCCTCAGAGCTGATTTCCCTTACATAAAAATGAACAACTTCCCACCCCCCACCCTTTCTTTCTGAATACACATGAATTCCTGTCCTCCTGAGAGATCCAACTGCTTTATCTCTATAATCTGTTTACTGTCCTAGGTGGTTGCTAGTCTCTGAATAAACTCATAAAGTAAAGACATATTCCTCAGATCTAAGAATCTAGCCATCTATTTTTTAAACAAGTGACATCCCCAGGGATAGCTGCTGAAATTTTTAAGAAATCAAAGGAATTGTAGGACATGATGTGTAACCATCTGTACATCTATGACACATATGAAGTTAGGAGGAAGAAGGAAAGGGTTGTCCAGGAAAGCCCTTTTGTCTAAAAGCCTAATCAGCATTGGAAAAATACCCTTCCATAGTGAGATTTGCTCTTTGGGGTTATAAGACTTTTCAATCATACAGAGTCCTGTCTAGTAATGCAAATAAGAGTATTTGATTAACTGATGTACTTTTGTGAACTTGCTCAGAGCAAATTTGAAGTAGAAGACAGAAGAAAAAGAAAGCAGAGAAGGCTAGCCATAAGAAACTTCAGGCAAAACATGATATTTTGCTTATAGAGATCCAAGTAAATAATTATAAATGCTACAAAATGAAGACACAGTAAGCTAGAAAATGAATTGTGAATGTGGTAATATTATATCAATATTAAATTCAGTGAGTGCATTTTAAGTCCAAAGGACAAATCATTTTTAAAGTAAGGTAAAAAAGAAAATATTTACATGTTTGTGTTTTGAGATTCAATACTATTAAAGTAGGAGTGTGGTGTCAACGTGAAATGGGCCCCATAAGTTCACATCTTACCACTTGATCTCTAGATGGTAGCACTGTTTCAGAAGACTGCAGGATGGTTTAGGTGGGACCTTGCTGGAGGAAGTGGGTCACTGAGGGCAGGCCTGGAGTTCTATAGACTGCCCCCTACTTTTTGTTCCCTCTGCTTCCTGTGTGTGGATATAGTGTGACCAGCCAGCTTCCAGTTTCCACTGCCACACTTAGGATACCAGGATGGACTAAGTCCCTCTGGAACTGGAAGCCAAAGTCAGCCATTTCCCACTTAAATTGCTTCTTTTTGGTTAGTTTATTGCCACATCAGAAAACAAAACTTTGCAGAATGCCAGGGATTCTACAAACAGGACAGATCTAAGAGTGGATAGAAGCCCCAGCTGCTCATTTCAATGCAAGTTACTGCAACTAGAAAGTGACAATTTTCAGCAGTGTGGAAGGAGAAAGGACCCTGACCTCAGCTTTGGCAGAGAGATGATTCCAAACTTGTTTATAAGGATGTCCCCAGCAGATGTTGGTGGGGGACATGATGTTCCAAGCACAAGAAGCAAGCATGTAAGGGCGAAGTACTGTGAACCTGTTCACCACTGACCATGGACATACACAAACATGTGTGGTATTGTTTAAGTGCCACAGGACAGGAAGGCCATGTTGAAAAGCAAGATTAAACAATTTGGTGCTCTCAGGACATCGTAGAAATCTCTCAACAATACATTATGCTTGGATTTTATGAAAGCAAGAAGATGTCTGAGGTTTAAAAAGAGAAAGTAACATTGCCATTTACTTCAGGGGTTAAAACTGTATAACCAGAAAGGCAGAAGGATTTGTGTGGTGTGCAGCATAGAAAACATAGAATGGTGAATAATTGGAATGTGGGTGATAAGAGTGTACATAGCTAAGGATAACTCTCTGGTTGAAATTCTCTATTCAGATTGGGAAATGAAGGAGTGGCTGTTGTGACACAGAAGGACTGATTCAGTTTTAGAAAACATTTGGATTTTTCTTAATTCAAATTATATTGCAAGACCCGAGGAAAATCACTGAGATATAAAAATATTAAGAGAAATTTGACTTCCTCCAGTTTACCTAATTTCCCCCCACTGACTAGTTTCGGTGCTACAAATCTTCACTATTCTACACTTAATCTGAAGTGACACAAAAAATTATTATGTTAAAATTTATTAAGGTACAATAAATAAATATTTATTCAATGGGAAAAGGCTCAATATTCTAATTATACCTGCAAAATTATAAGTTAAGATAGGAGAGGAGAAGCAGAGGTGATGGCTTAGTGAGAATATTTTCTGTGTAAACATGAGGACCTGAGTTCTAATCCTAAACACCCATATAAAATGCCCAAAGTTGCTGGCAATGTCCCTATAACCCCAGTGCTGTAGGAGGTGGGGCAGAGACAGGAGGATCATTTGAGATTGCTGGTAATCTATTTTCAGAGTCAGAAACAGACTTTGTCTGAAGAAAATAAGGTGGAGAGTGAAAGAATCAGATATCCAAAGTTCTCATTCTCTGATCTCTACACACATGCTCATAAGTTCCTACACCTACCACAGCTTGCTCTCTCTCTCTCTCTCTCTCTCTCTCTCTCTCTCTCTCTCTCTCTCTCTCTCTCTCTCTCTTTCTCTCTCTCTCTCTCTCTCTCTCTCTCTCTCTCTCTCTCTCTCTCTCTCTCTCTCTCTCCCTCTCTGCATATATATGAGTGTGTATCATGTACATACGGATGTGCACAGGTGTGAGAGCACAAACAGATTTTTAAAAGCTGACAGAAAACATGTACTTTTATTCTTGTCCCCAAGAAACCCAGTGAATACATTTTCTGTGTAAAGACTTTAACCATGAAAAAAAGGACAAGAAAAGAAAGGAGACAATAGCTATAGAATTCTGGGAGCTGACAGGCAGATGGAGCAGAATAGTTTACTTAGCAGGAATAAGAAAGCCCAGTCCTAATCAGTTTTTAAAAAACTGAGAATCACACAATTATACTACAGCACTCAGGATTAAAGGATGGTGAATCTCTGTTAGTTCAAGGCCAGTCTGGTTTACAGAGATAGTTCCAGACCAGCTAGGACTGCACAGAGAAACCCTGGCTTGAAAAAATAAACAAACAATCAAACATCACAAACAACCACAAAGGAGTATTCCCCAGATGCTCCTGGGTTAATCACATAGAGGTAATAGAATCTCGAAGAAAATCCTTCAGTCACTGAGTTGTGCTCTTGGAGGGACTGTGGGACACTGGTATGTCTGATCCTCCTATCTCTTGCTCCCAAGTTCTAGAAGCCATATTTTTATTATTAACCCAAGCAGCAGGAGTGTGAGATGAGATATTACTACATTATTTATAAGGTGTGCATATTATAGTCTTGTATCTATGTAATCACAAAATTCTCAAGAGAGACAGAATCAATAGGATCCAGAGGCAGATATATAAGGGAAGATGTATTTTGGGATAGTCTTGTGCAGTTATAAAGCAAAATATTCACACAATTGGCCACTTCCTACTGGTGAACTAGGGAAAACAGTGTTAAAATTAAGTTCTAGTCCAAAGACTTGAGAATTGAGGGACCAATGGGTATATGCTTTGGTGGGAGTCTTAAGTTATCCAAGTATGCCAAGGAGCAGGGAAAGATGATTATGTCAGGTGAACCAATCCTCTCTTCCTTTGCCACTTTGCTCTATGTGGGCCTCTGGAGACAGAATGAATTGATAACAACCATCTTGCTTGACTGATTACTAATGCCCTCCAGAAATAGCCTCACAGACACAGCCAGCAATAGTGTTTGCTAGCTTTATGAACTCTGATTGGGTCAGTGAAGTTGCTCTTTGAAATTAATCATTGCAGTAATGCCGTAATCGGTGGCAACAAAAACAAGCATCATAGATGATCCATACCTCTTTGTGTTATCTTTTAACTTTACATAATGTATACGTGTGTATGCATATCAGTGTGAGTACAGGTGAAAATGTGTGTTTGTATGCACTTAGTGGCTCTCCCTGGCCACTTGTGGTCTGCTCTTCATAAATACAGATGTGTGTCTACAAGCACCTTGTACTGTTTACTACATGAAAGTAGTCCAGAGACTTTCCTCATGGTTCTGACTCAAATAGCGATGTTTAATTACCATCAGACTAATGACCAATGAAAGAAGGCCAAACATTCACAATTACCACTTCAAAGAAATGATATGTGTTGGATTCTCAGGAACAGGAAAAGTAGTAGTTCTTGGTAGTTCAACAGCCCCAAAGTTGAAATTACATCACCCTACAAAGAGTGGGGAAAACAGTTACATAGTTGAAACTTGAGAAAGAAATAAACTTTCTTTCATTCAATGGGAAGATGGTTTCTGACTATTAAGACTGCATGTTACCCTCATGTGTTGAAACATTTTTAGTTGTATATCACATTAATATAGTTTTGTGTTGTCATTTAAGTATACATTTAATTTTAGTTTTTTTAAACAGACAATACTTTTAACATCAAAAATTAAAAAGCTTTAACAAAAAAATCTTGCTGTTTTGATTCCCAAAACTAACATGGAGAGTGTAGTTAGTGCAGGGCATCTTTTTCTGTATACAGAAGGCAGAAATTCTTCAGTTGCTTCTGCTGCCCTCATTATACAAAAGCGATGAGCTCTGGTCAGAAGGGCACGTGGAGGAAGTCCTGTGGGGAATATGTGCAGGTGAGTTATTGGCTTGTGAGCTGGGGTTTTACTGTGGATGCTCCTGAGGAATGGAATCTAAGAGCTACTGCTGACCTTCAACAGATAAATGTTTGTGAATGAGCCCCTTTCCTTGGACCTCAGGCTCTGTATCCCCAACTCACGTCGGTTTACCTCAGAGCAGAGGATCAGACAACAGTCATTTAAGGTTGGGAGTTTGTTGTTGATGCTTCATTCAAGTGTTCTCTTTTATTTGTAGGGTTTTTTTTTATTATGATATTTGGATTTAGTGATATTTTCTAAAATTTATTTACTTTATTCTATATTATGTGTATATGTGGGGGTAGAGAATGTTCACATGACCATGGGTTCCCATGGAGGTCAGAAGAAGTCATCACATACCCCGGAGCTAGAGTCAGAGGCAGTTACTAATCACTCAAATTGTTTTGGAGAAAACTTGGGTCTTCTAAAAAAGCACTAAGCCATTTTTGCAGCCCCCAGTGACATATTCTTCACTGTTCTTCTAATACATATTTATAAAAGGAAAGACATAACTGCACAGACTCTCACAGATAAAAATGAAAACAAAATGCAGAACACCCACAGCTGGGAGCATGGTTCAGTCAAGAGAACACTTGCCTAGCACTGGTGCAGTACTGGCAAATCCCAGAATTGCAAGGCTACCAAACCTGGTCTTATCCTTAATTCTAACCTTACAACCCGGAGTGGGGGCAGGATGGTCAGAAATCCAAGACTTCCTCTACCACAGGGGATTGTTACAAAAAGGATTTAAAAAGATGATATGGAACACTTACTTAAATACACACTTAATAGATGAAAACATGTGCAAAGAACATATTAATTCCAAAGCCAAACCCACATGGACCAATGTAGGGAAGTGTGAAGGAGGGCCTGGACTAAGACTGCAGGGAAGTAATGAGAGAGAGAACTCTGAAGTCAAGATCACAGACCATAATATGTTTCTCAGTATCTAGACAAGACAGTTCACAACTTCTTGTAACTCCAGCTTCAAGGGATTCAATGTCATTTACACACACACACACACACACACACACACACACACACACACACACACACACCACTAGATCTTAGAAAAAGAAAAAGAAAAAAGAGATATAAACCAGTGGAAGTCCTGAAGACTGAAGTTCAAGACTTCAAACCTAGAGGTGGACAGTATGGACATATAATATGAACAGTATGGTTGGAGCCCAGTGATTGTGACAAAAAGAGATAAGAACATAGAATCAAAGAAAGACTAGATCACACAGCCTTGGCAACATTACAGATACATCTATCTTAAGCCTTAGAAGGCTTTCATCAGAAAAGTGACAGACACATCTATACTTAAAAATACCACCCTGGCTGTGGAGACATGGCTCAGCTGTTTAGAGTGCTTGCTGCTTCTCCTGAGGACCCAAGTCCAGTTCTTAGCACCCATTTCAGGCAAATCCCTCACCACTGAAACACAAGGCAGGGGTATCCCTTACCTAGGGCTAGAGAGTACTCACCCCCATGAAATGATTGATAGCTGTGGTACTGTGTTTGATAATGGAGTCACAAAACTTTCAGGCTAACTCTTGCACATTAACATAGATCATCCCCCAGTGCACACAGATGCTGCCTCTGTTACCTAACTCCTTTGTGGTACTCTGTGCTTGCACTGTGGCTATGAGATTATCAGTGCTTTAGCATGTGGCCAGTAAGGATGGTGTGGATTGGTCCCTCTACAATGAAATTCTTAATAAAATACCTGTTTGCTTTGACACCCAGGTGACCATTCCTGAAGGCTTTTCATTTTTGTTACTGGGTATTAGTTTGTGGCAAGTGGTCTTTGTGATAGTTAATGTCAACTGTCAATTGATTAAATTGGGAAGCAACTAAGGGACATGTCTACGAGTGGATCTGTGACAGCATCTCTAGAAAGGATTAACTAAAAGGAGAAGACTGTCCCCTAGAGTGGGCAGCACCTTCTGGCAGGGGTCCAGTTATAAGCCTTTTCAAAGGTAGTGTAGTGTTGTTTGCCTGACTGTTTTCTTTTCTTCCTGGTAAGTACATCTACTCCATTGCTGCCACCATTGACTAGCAGTTCAAAGTTCTCTCAGAATCCTTTCAGTACCATACTGAGACTACTAAGACATCCAGCCCCTTGGAAGTCACCAGTCTATGCTACATTTGTCATAACTGCCTAAAGGAACTAGACCTTTAGCTAAAGAATTTTGTATTCCTCACTTCCACTCTTGTAAATGTGCTTTAATGGTGCAAACTTACAAATTGTTTTATGGCTTCTGATTCTCTTTATCTTAAGGAATTCAAGCAGAGCTTGCAAAATGAGAAACTAGCCCATGTAAAAAGATAAGCTGGGAAGATGGCCTAGTCAGTCGGGTGCTTGCAGAGTGAGTGTGACGATGTGCGTTGGCATCCCCAACCACGATATGCTGGCTAGTCTATGTCAACTTGACACACTAGAGTTTTCTGAATGGAAGGAAGCTCAACTGTGAAGATGCTTCCACAGGATCTAGATGTAAGGCATTTTCTTAATTAGTGATTGATTGTGGAGGAGTCAACCCAGTGTGAGTGGTACCATCCTGGGCTGGTGGTTCTGGGTTGTCTAAGAAAGCAAGCTGAGCCAACCACTATGCGTAAGTCAGTAAGCACCACCCTTCCATGGCCTCTGCATCAGCTCCTGCCTCAGGGTTCCTGTCCTGCTTGAGACCCTGTCCTGGCTTCCATTGGTGATAAGCAGCAGTGTGGAATCATGAACCAAATAAACCCTTTCTTCCCCAACTTGCTTTTTGGTCTTGGTGATTATTCACAGCAACAGAAACCCTAATTAAGACAAATGACATTTTTTAAAAATTCTGGTATGGTGATATAGCACTATAATCCCAGCACCAGAGAAACACAGAGAAGTGGATATCTTGGACTTGCTGGCCAGCCAGCCTAACTGAATTAGTAGTGAGAGACCCTGTCTCAAAAAAAAATAAAATAGAATAAAAATGAAATAGCCTAATCAAAGAAGTTTCTTTATGCAGCAGGTAATGCTAATGGAGAGTTTCCCAGGTGGAAAAAGTGCAGAGCATGTCACAGGGGGATGAGTTATCTCTGTTTTTACTCTTTGCCATTTTCCTCAGGTCATACACTAGAAGTAACAGAAAAGTTAGAAGAGCTAAAAGTCAGAGAATATTGCTACAAAATGGTGTCTTCTACACCAGACATGGCCTTTGCCCTTGTGAGTTCACACCAGCTGTGGTTCGCAGCACACAGCTTTCACAAGATCAAGCCAGTCAACCCCCTAGCACGGAGAAGGAAGGTGCTCATGAGGCTCCGTGTGTAGCTGAGATGCTCTTAGCATTTGAGGGCTACGGGGTGAGGGAGGTGAGGGAGATTCTATATATTGTTTTATATTAGTGTTTGCTTACATGGACTCTGGCCATCATGTGCATTTCTGGTGTTTGCAAAGTCCATAAAAGGACACTGGATCCCTGAAAACTGGAGTTGCAGACAGTTTTGACCTACAAGGTTGAGTGCTGGGAATCAAACACTGGACCTCTGGAAGTGCTCTTAATCACTGAGTAATCCCTCCAGACCCAGTTTTTGTCCATTTGGATGACTGGATGACTTGAGAATGTTTGTTTGTTTGCTTGTTTGTTTACAGTCATTTGGCCCATGGTCAGATGTCCATGCTCCACATCCACACACAAACTAGCACTAATTGAACAAAGTGGGTTATTTTTCAACAGAAGACAAAATTTGGGAAGGGTGGTGGGAAGATTCTGAGAGGAGACAGAAGTGAAACCTTAGGGTGTGTGTGTGTGTGTGTGTGTGTGTGTGTGTGTGTGTGTGTGTGCGTGCGTATGTGTGTGTGTGTGTGTGTGTGTGATATAAATCCATTGTATTGATGATTGAAATTACCAAAGAATAAATAAAGTTTCTTTTTCGAAATAAGGTAGAAAATGATTGAAGAAGACAC
Organism: Mus musculus; assembly: GCF_000001635.26. Taxonomy (NCBI): domain Eukaryota; kingdom Metazoa; phylum Chordata; class Mammalia; order Rodentia; family Muridae; genus Mus; species Mus musculus. The sequence continues at coordinate 124,748,625 of NC_000067.6, forward strand.
AGCCACTTTCTGTCCTCCACACAAATGTGTACACACACACACATGCAAGTGCCCCATGCAAGCATCTGTACAACACATTTGCCCTCTTGGTTAGCCTGCCTTTCCCCCAATTTGCAATGGAAAGAGGAATCAAAACAAATAGGGCCACTTCTTGAGGGACAGCATGATCTTTGCATTGGTGCTTCCTCTGATGATATTACTGATACTGAGAAATGAAACTTGAAGCATAATGGGAAATGCTCTGAAACAGGTTCTCACTTAGCAGTCACCAATACATCTAAGCCCCAGCTTCCTTGATTGTACAATTGAGGTACTGAAGTCATAGAACTATTGAGGAATACTATGGCATACTGTTTTCCATGTAGCTTAAAGATGTTGTTACACCACACTTAATGCTTCCTTTCCTACTGTGAATGAAGGTCAGCTGATTATTTTGTCATTGCACCAGCTAGGGCTCCAGAAACAATGACTAAGCAATGTTCACAATTCTATTAGGGTCCTGTTTTACTATGCATTCCTCTCCAGTAGTAAACCATGGCTTTTTGTAGTGTCAAATCTGATTAAGCTAAATGTGAAAAAATTCATGGCTGTATTGATTTTTTCCTTGGTGATCATATTTCTCATACTATATGGCATCTGTACATGCCTAAACAGAGATGCCTGAAAGAACAGCTATTGTTTAGAAACTAAAGAGAATGTAGTTAAAGAAGGTAAGCATCCATATTTCATGTTAAAGATAGGGTGGTAAAGAACATTTGAAAGACAATGAACTTGATCATGTGCCAAATAAAGACAACCCCATGGAAATGACCATAAATGCATGAAACTGGAATAGACAAGGGAAAAGTTTGGTTAGGTTCCTGTACCTTAAAGGTGAGAAACAGCGATTGAGGGTTGCCTTGGTAGATAAAATAACTGTACAAGCATGTGGACTCAAATTTATAATTTTGAAATGAGCACAGAAGTCATTCATACTCCCACTGTGGAAGGACAAATATAGGGAAATCCCAGGGCTCACTAAGCAGACAATTTACCTGAATCAGGGATGTCTACATTCCATTAAAAAAATCTGTTATAAAAATATCAGTAAGTGGGAGATAGAGTAAGACAATCAGCATTAGCATCAGGCCTCTAAACATGCACATACATGTAAGTATACACATGCACACATACACACATTTAAAAACAAGTGAGAAGTATGGATCAGTGTGTTGATGTCTTATTAAAAATCCACAGTGATGAAATCAAAGCTTTTCAATTCTGAAACAGCCCTCTTCTCATCCAGTATTGAATAGTCACCAACATGGCTAAGCCTTGTCTTATCTTTGCCTATGCCATGGAGATACAGATGGCATAGACATGTTACAGCTACTTCATGCCTACATGCTTGAAAAATTGTGTGACATGGCACTTTTCATATAGATTACAGCTATAGTGAGACTGCACTTACTACATATCCCCCACCCAGAATTTGCATTACGACTCCACGTTGAAAAGGCTTATCAATCAAATACACAGTACATATCATTCACAAAAATGTCTTGAAGAACTCCTTTAAGGGAATTATAAAGTTGACCACTACTCTAGTTTTACAGCATTTTGCAATATGAACATGCTTGTGTCAGTATATAAGCACCTATATGCATGAATTTGCACATGCCCTTTTCAATTACAGTAGTCAAGAAAGCATGGAGATTAACCCATGACATAAGAATGCAATCTGGAAGGATATTGATGATATAATAGCCCCACACATGCTGGATACAGCACTGCTTTCCAGTGACATGATAAACTCCTAATCCTTGAGCTCTCACTGTGCCACATCAGTGCTGAGGCATGGGCAGTACCACAAGGCCAACCTGGAGGAAAATTGTGGACAATGGCAAAACCTAGAGAGAAGGAAGAGATGGGATTCCAAGGCATTTTGAAGTCATGTGATGTAAGATTTGATTAGAGAACATACAGGTGGTGGGACTCAGTGAACTTAGCCTTTGAATGGCAAAGTTACCTCACATTAGGAGTTAAATACTCTCTGGGTGCCTCGATAGACCCACAGGTCTTCTGCTAAATTCCCAGTAGTTTCTGAACTTCCATTAGTTATGAGAAATCTTAAATCAATTATTTGATATTTCTTCTCCCATCCTTCCTCCCTCACTGTACCTTCTCACTCTTTCTGTCTGCCTATTTTTTTTTTTTGATACAAGGTCTCAGGTAGCCCTAACTGGCCTTGAACTCACTATGTAGCCAAGGATGATCTTGAAATTCTTATCCTCTTGATGCCACTTTCTAAGAGTTGTGATTATAGGTGTGCACCATCACACACGGAAATTCCTCTCTTTTTACACATCAGCTTGAAAATCCATGAAAACTAGGACCATACTGTGTGTGTGTGTGTGTAAAGGGGGGCGGGGATCCTTCAATGGCTGTGTATATCATGGAGAAGGAGGCCTTTACATATCTCCCTTCAGGAGTATAGCATCCATTCCTGACTGGGAAATTTCATTAGGACTACCAAGTTTGAACCAGGCTTTGAACCCCAGAAAGACTGCTTATTGGCCTGTGATATGTTCTTCTCTTTCTGATCCATCTTCCTACGTTTCTTAAAGTGTTTTCAAACTAAAATATATTTTCATTATAATTCTTGAAAATTGCTGGGTCTCATTTTTGATACCAAGTTTTGATAAAGAATATTTGTACACAATATTAATCCCATGAGATGTTCAGTGGTATATGGCTGTGTGTACACATGTATCTGTTTGTGTGTGCCCTTCTTCCTAGACAGGCAGAAGCCAGAGAGCCACAGCAGATGATCTTCTCTGTGCCTCCATCTTATCCCCTATATCGTAGTGAACCTGAAGATGGCCATATTTAGGCAGATCCAATAATCCTTTCACCTTTGGATTCCCCAGGCCCTTAGAGCAGACTTCCTGCTGTTCAGTCATTGCTGCCTCTATTTTTTTAAGATTAAGCAATTTCATATCCTTTAGTTTTTAATTTATTGTTTGAGAATTTCATACATGAATATAATGTAAGTTAAACAAATTCCCTACCCTCCGATTCCTCTCAGACTCCCCTGGTCACTTACCCCTCCCATTTTTGTGTACTGTCTTATAAACCCACTGACTGAATCATGTAATGCTGCTAAAATGCACAGGGGTATGGGACTGAAACTGGGACATGGACTGCCTATCAGGATCCACATCCAAAGAAATGACAACCTCCATCCCCAATACCAACCATTTGCCAATAGCTCCTTATCTCCTGGAGCCCTGTTACGTCCACCCTTGCTCAATCTTGTTTGGTTCCTGCTCGATCTTGTTTGGTTCCTGGGCCTTTACTCACAGCCTCTGTGAGTTTGTGTGTGCTATGGCTCCTTTATGTCTGCAGAACACTTCTCAGCAGTCCTCTACCACATCTGGCTGCCTAGACTTTTAAATGTGTTTAGGAAACCCAGCAAAGATGCTGCAGCTTCCACAGCAAGCCCTCTTTCATACAGAGCCATCTTTCCAACTCCTATCTCTTTTTTGCTACTTTATTTCCACTTTTGGGGAGGCTGTTTACATTAACACTCTAGACTGAGTAAGCAACGGCTTGATCAGCCTTGCTGCAAGAAGACAGACTAATAGCACCACCAGTGTGGTTGTCACTGAGCAATTTTAATGTTGTATCAGAGAATCCCCTGCTTATACTTGTGCATCAGTTCATTCAGCACATCATGGAGAAGAAGGCCTCTACATATCTCCCTTCAGGAGTATAGCATCCATTCCTGACAGGGAAATTTCTCCAGGACTAACAAAGTTTGAACCAGGCTTTGAATCCCAGAAAGACTGCTGATTGGCCTGTGATATGTCCTTCTCTTTCTGATCCATCTTCCTACGTTCCTTAAAGGTGCTTTGAGGCTAAAATATATTTTCATTATATTCCTTGAAATTGCTGGAACTCATTTTTGATATCAACTTTTGATAATGAATATTTTTACACAATGATAATCCCATGAGGTGTTCAGTAAACAAACGGTCTTCATGTAAGTGTTTTGCAAACAGCAAATCCTGGCTTCATGCTGGATCCTGCTGTTGTTTACTTACAAAGGGTACAGAGACTTTGGAATGACCCCCAATCAGGAGGAAATTACAAACTAGTTTTCTCATTACTAAAATCAGTGCTTCTTCTCTTCTGTCAATATTAACCAGGAAAGGCTTCTGCTTCTGTTATTCTGCTCTAAAGGTTTAAACATTTCTCAGTTAGGGCTGAGAAATGGCCCAGGGAAAGAAACACATTGCAGCTTGGAGGTGATGGCTCATGCTTTTAATCTGAGCACAGGCAGAGTCACTAGGATCTCTGTGAGTCTACAGAACTAGTTCCAGGACAGTCAGGGCAGTTCCACAGAGAAACCCTGTCTCAGGCAAGCAAACAAGCAAACAAACAAACAAACAAAATACATTACTCTTGCAGAGGGCCTTAGTTTAGTCCCCAGTACCTGTAGTGGGTGGTTCACAACTACCTGTCTCTAGCTCCATAGGGGAAGGAAAGCCTCATTTGCATATACGGCCACACAGACACACACATACATGCACATAATTAAGAACAAAATAAAACTTAAAAGGTTTCCATACCGTTGGGCTCAGGGAAGATGGCTCAGTAGTTAAAGTGTCTTGTAAAGATGAAAACCTGAGTTTGATTCCCAGAAATGATCTAAAAGAAAATAAAACTCTGAGTATGATGGTACATACCTTTAATCCCTGCATTGTGTGTAGGGATTAACACCACACTGTAGGAATTAAACCCCGGGTTTAATATCCAGCTACACTATCTAATTGGAGAGTCACAGACCAGTGAAAGACCCTTGTCAAAAAGCATGGTGAGTTGTATCTGGAGACTGAAACCTGAGGTTGTTCTCTGACCTCTCCTGCACACTCCCTGCACACACACACACACACACACACACACACACACACACACACACACACACACACACACCCCACACACATTCTATACTATCTTTTTGGATATGCCAATCCAGGTGGGAGTGACTAGCATGTGGTTGGAATGAAGTAGACATGATATCACAGTTGTGAAGGAGATTTGGACTCAGGCTCAGGAAGGCATCAGGCAATACTTCATACCGAGTGGGTTGTTGCAATTGCATCTGACAGTATGGATAATGGCTTGATGCTACAAGGAATTCCACAAAATTCTCTTCTGAGACAATCCTAGCTCTTCTCCACATCCTTGAATCTCTACTTATGCCCTTTTTCCCCTGCCTCCTACTGAAGCACACCTCTCAGTTAATGAAATAAGGCCTCTGAGAGCCATGATGAAGGCCACAAAGGGTTGGTGGGGGCCAAGAAAAAGTCAGGAAGGTAACACCACTAATGCTACAGGTGACATTGTTCAGGCTTTATGCAGATTCCATTTATGATGTTGAATGTGCACAGCCTTCAGCTGCTGTGAGCAGTGGGTTTCAATGACTGGCTCCTAGCTGCCTCCATGAGACTGAGGACAACTAGCTTCATACTTATGTCTCCTTAGAATGCTTGTACATTCTCTCCTTTTGTACCCTGTGCACAGCTCATGAGTTACTGTCACAAGAATACAGAAGTTCAGCCCTTTGATGCTTCAAAATAGAACTAATGTTGTGGTTCTAGTCATGTACCAGAGTGTTTTGAGGTCCACACCAAGGCTAGCCTCAGCAGGATCAGATCTCTACTCTATTGCATCCCTACCCTGCCCCTCTTTTCTCCCTAGAGCATCAGAAAACTAGAGGCACCTCAGTTCCTCTGCCAAAGTTTGTTCTAAAAAGCTTTACCTAAGACATCTGGGAAAGTCCAGTGGGTTAGGTACTCTAGAAACTTAGAAGTTGTACTTATGAATTCCATGGCTCTCTCTTTCATCTTGCCTTTGCTATATATTTGCTTTAGTTGTTGTCCTTATTTGTACATGAATGTTTCTTGGGTTAAAGCACTTTGCTTAGCTCCATAAGACTGAACCACCTGATGACAGCATCTCCCTATCATGGCTTCCTCAAACTCTGATGGCTAAATGATTATTAAGTGAAGATGTACTTATGTGTAAAGGCTATAGAAACCAATGAGTATCCAAGAATTAAAACATATATGATCCCCTTTTGAAACAAGCAAATAAGAAAAATGGAAGAGGAGGAGGAGGAGGAGGAGGAGGGAAATGTACTACATTTGTGAGTAATAATATATCGTACAAAGATGTCTAGGCTAGTGTATCCATATATCAGATGCTCCAGACCCATTTCCATACTGCGAGGACAAGGTGTGTATGCCCCTGTTCAGCACTGCTGTAACAGATGGGCATCTGAATGCAAACTCCTAGAGGTGGAATTAGAGAGGTTTCATCCCCTTCACCATTGCTGGAATTTTAAGTGTGCATCTCCACATCTGCTTGTTACATGGGATCTAGACACAGAAATTCAAATCCTGATGCATTGGAGGGATATTGATTTAGCCATCTTCCCAGCCCCATGGTGCTTATATTTGTTGTTGTTATTGTCTGCTTTTTAGCCATTCTTTTCTTCTTGTTGTTTCATCTAATGAAAATCTGCATTTACCTTCAGCTTCTCCTGCTATATCTGCTGCTACTCTGTAGAAGTTTCTACAAACAAAACAGTAGCTTCCATGCAGTCAGTCCTTTACCTTACAGCAACTTCCTGTAGGAAACACTCTGTGGGAACTCATTATGTCTAAATTAAAGGTCACATGTGTATCACTTGACCCATTTCATCATCCCACACTCATCCAATAAATATCTACTGAGTTCCTCTGATGTGGGCTAAAATAAAACCTGAGAGCACACTTACTGGCATTACACAAATTTCCTCAGATAATAAAAAAAAAAGTTCTTTTTTTTTTAAATTTGGTGACTGCTTCAGAGGCTAACTTTTATCTACTTCTCATTTTTTATCAACCATAAATATTATCAAGTGATGGCTACCTTTCTTGTTCCTGACCAGGGAAATTGAATTTCATGAACTCCTGACGAGATTGATTTTTCTCAGAACACTGGTCTGTCTTTCCAGTAGATTCTTTTTTCCCATTCTGCTTGGTAGTTGTATTTTTGAAAGGGGGAAGTATGTATACCTGGGAAGATTTAAAGATGTGAACATTTTTTATAATAACCTAACCACAATACATAAAGTAGAATGTGAAATGACTTCATGTCCCGTAGGTAAAAGAGTAAGGATCTCTTTTGTAGACTTCTAAAAGAAACCCTTCAGTTGCCTCAGATCCTTGGAGTAAACATGCCATATAAAGTCAGTAAACATATAAATAGGTCATAGACTAAGGCAGCTATGCAGATAGAAAGTGTGAAAGGCAAGAGACGGCTCCATGCTCGAGGCATGGGAGGTAATCAAATGCTATTGTTTTGAACAATTTCTTAATTAATTTTAAATGTTTGTGTTTGTGTCTGTCTGTCTGTCTGTCTGTCTGCATCTCTGTGTATGCACATCTCTGTCTCTGTTTTCTCTCTCTCTCCACCCCCATGTGTGTGAGTGTGTTTGTGTGTGTGCGCTTGTGTATGAGTATGTGTTTGTGTATGTGTGTGTGTGTGTGTGTGTGTGTGTGTGTGTGTGTGTGTGTTTGTGTTTGTGTTTGTACTGACATGCATATGAGGGTAGGTGCCTGAAGGAGGCTGAAGATTCCTTTGAACTATAGTGATAGGCATTTATGAGCTACCTGATATGGACACTGGGAAATAAACTTGAGACTTGATCCTCTGGAAGAGTAGTTGGCACTCTTAATGCCACATGCCATATCACCCCCCCCCTTTCTTTGTTGTATCAATGCATGCAAAGTAAATGGCAGAGGTCAATGAATGCCCAAAGACCACAATAACTAACATCAACACAAATGATTAAATAAAGGGAAGAGACTATAACTGTGCCTATAGTGTTTTAGGCAATGGTCTTATAAACAGTTATCCTCTAGTGACCACAGAGGTGGAATGAAATTGTATGCTGCTAAGGTTGATGAAACTTTTGGACAATTCACTTACAGGGAAAGTTTCTGGGCCCTGATCATGGAAGCCAACAGAGGAAGTGGTCCTCTCTGGTGACCTCAGTATCTGACTAGTTTTAACTTGGCATGTACAGTGAACTGAAGAGATCTTCCTCTTGATGAAAATATGAAGAAAAACAGTTCATAGACTAAGGAGAGAGCTTACCCAGCAAAGCATGTGCCATGCAAATGAGGACTTGTGTTCACTCCCCAGGTCCCACTTAAAAACAATGCTGGGTGAGGAAGCACACATTTGTAATCCAGGTGCTGTGGAGGTGGAGACAGGGAGATGACTAAAGTTCTCTGGAAACCAGCCTTGCTTACTAAACTCTAGGCCAATGAGAAACCCTGGAGAGGATGGTAGATAAATCAGAGCACTAGCTACTCTTCCAGAGCACTGGGACTTGATACTCAGCAATCTCTTGATGGTTCACAATCCTCTGCCACTTCAATTCCAGAGGATCCTGTGCCTCTAAAGGCACAAGGTGCACATGAAATAAAAATAAATCATTTTACAAAACAGTAGAGCAGTACCCAAGTTGTCCTCTGCACATACGTGTACATGAATCTCCATACATACACTTATATCTGGAATCATGAATACACACATACACAATGTTCAAACAATTAAAGTTGGTATATTATCTGAAAAATTGGACCTGGAAATGTCTTTGTAACTCCTTGGGGACAATCACCCTTGAATCTGTTTCATAGACAAATCTTCCCTTCAAATAGTGTCTTTTGTTAAAGCCTATTTCCATAAAACTAATAAAAAGAGATTTGCTCGTGCCTCAGGGGAGCCCCATCTATATGACTAAGGCTCTGAACTTATAGATGGAGAACATCTAGGAGCACAGTCTGGAAGCTAAGAGGATTGGATAAAAATCTCACAGTTAGATGGGTACAGAGGAAAAAGCAATAGGTGGAAACCCCGCTCCAGTGTCAACTGAAGAAGTCTTAAAAGACCTCATGCATATAAACCACATGCAAATGTACCTAAAATTCCATGCACATGGGTCTGAGGGTAACCTGAAGTTCTGCATTTCTAACTACTTCTCAGGCTGTAGTGATAAATAATAATAAGGGGTTTCTATCACAGCTTTGATCATTTAGTTCCCAAATAAAAGAGACAAAACTTTTATATTTATAATAAACCCTAACCACATTCAAGCTGGGTAGACACCAACCCTCTAAACTATTTTGCCTACTTTTCTGTTGATAACCCAGAGGTATAATTTGCCATGTTCTACCTGGGTCATTCTCACTCCATCTAAGCAGCCGTCATGGCCATGTTGTCACTATTTACCTAGCCCAAGACATTTTTTTCCTCTCTTCTCCTCTCTTTCCTCTCTTCTCTTTGCTCTCCCCCAACCCCAAGCCTGGTAACCAAAGTTTTACCTGCCTCTCTTCTGCCTACCTATAGGCTATAGGCATCTCTATTCAATCAATAGTTATAAAGTAAGGAACAAAGTTACATAACATCACTTGGTGTACTTGAGGATTTAATAGTCCCTAAGGCAACCAGATCTTGGAGGATACTATTTCGAATTACAATACATAGCAACAGACCAAACCTCAAAGTCAGGCAGTGTGAATTCTGCTTCTACAAGGAACAGAGTTAGAGAAAAAAAGGGAGCTCCCAGGCCAACACACAGTAAGGAGTTGAGCAAACCTTTAAAAATGATGTCTGAATTACCAAACTATCCATATAAAACGTGATCAGCTCAAGGTTAAAGATGTAGTTCAGTGGGTAGAATGCAGAGTAGGCAGAGATGGAAAGACCAGAAGTGCTGGCTACAGATCAAGTTTGAAGCTAGGCAGGGATGCATCAAACTTTTTCTCAATAACAACAACATCAACAACAGCAACAATTACAATAATAATAACAAAACATTTCATAAAATCAATTTATACTTTACATCCTCTCAATACTGAGTAATCTATTACAATTGGTTATGTTTTTATTATTCTGACATAGGCCAGGATAAACTGAGGAAGGGGAACCTTAAATTTAGAAAATTTCTTCAATTAGAATGGCCAGTAGACAAATCTGTGAGTCATTTTCTTAATGATTGACATGTGAGAGCCCAGCCTCCTCTGGTTGGTCCTGGGTGGTAAAGGAACACAAACCATGAAGCAAGCTGTAAGTAGAGACTCCTTGTAGTCTCTACTTCAGTTTCTGCTACCAGGTTCCTGTCTTGAGCTCTTGCCATGATTTTTTTCTATAAAAGATTCTAACCTGAAAGTTTGAAAAGGCCCTTTGCATCCCAAGCAGCTTTTGATCATTGTCTTTATGACAACAATAGAAAAATAAACTAGGGTGTCTGAATTTGAAAGTATAGGGGGGATTCTGAGTAGCATAGAAAAAGACAGGAAAATTTGCCAGCCCAAAATAGAACACTAGCTAATCTTTACAGAAATAATTCAAAAGCCAGCAATGGTCATATTAGAGCTGAAAAATTTTGAAATTAGTAATCTTAACTATACGTTTCATAACATTTTACATATTTTGGGGAAGTCTCTAAACATGGAATGAATGCAGGAGATGGAAAGCCAGCAACTGCTTATGAAAAGATCACTTGGTTACTAGAAGCAAAACCTTAGCAGTCCTTTATGCTCCCTTTGTGGCTACGTTCATAGAACACAGATCATGGCTGTATCACCCCTTTATAGCATGGTGCTGACCTCATCAGGGTGAGTAGCACTAACCTTTCTTGTCAAACTTTAGGCAGTCCATGACCTTGCTGTGATCTTTCTGAGGCAGCCAATCAAATAGTTTTCAGGTTAAAAATAACTTAATGTGTTTTCATTTTAATAGAGTATTTATATTCAAATAATGACCTTAGAAATTATATGCAAATGAGTGATAAAAATATGAGGAGAGTGTCTCATGGGCTTTCTTATAGCCCCTATTATTATACAATGAATACAGACTCTGATTCCTTACCAGAAATACTACTGCTTCTAACATTGGAGGAAGAAGGGGAGGAGGGAGCAAGGTGGAGAAAGAAGAGGAAAAAGAGCGAGGAGGGAAAAGAGGATGAGTAAAAAGAGAAGGCTGTAATAGGAGAAGGGAAAGGAGGAAGAAGGGGCAAAGAGGGGGAGGTAGTGGTGGAGGAGAAGAAAGAAGAAGAGGAAGAAGGGGAGGAGAAGAAAGGGGAAGAGCAGGAAGAGTAGAGAAAGAAAAACAAGGTGAGGAAGAAAGAGAGGAGAAAGAAGATGGGGAGGAGGGGGAAGAAGAGCATGCAGTAGTGAGGCTGGAGGGAAGAGGCAGATGAACCTTTACAGGAGAATTATCCTGTTCACACCCTAAGAATTCAGTTAGTAACCATAGTTTCAAATTGACAAGGGAAACTTCATGACATTCACTATGTAATGAAGATCTCACGGAGTCACTGTCAAGTATTCAGAAGGCCTGGAGTTAGAGAAAGCACACACTTAGGTAATGTGACAGAAAACTGATTGCACTGTCCCTTATCCACAAAGTTCCGGTGTGAACATAACAGAAGTGGGAAAGATGAGTTGCTTCCATTGGCTCTACCTGTGGCACATCAGTCCTGAAGATTTAAATGACTCCCAAAGCAGATGCCAGCTAAAGGTTGAGCGTATTCGAGGGCCAAGTATCCGTGAAACAAAACTTTCAATTTATCATCTCAAGAAAGCTCCATTTCACTTGGTGTTTGCAAATGAAGCATTTTTCTGAGCTTATTCTGAAAAACCAGCTTAAACAGTTTAGAAGTCACATCAGTGCTGCATTCTTGTAAGCTGGTAAAGCAAAAAATAAAAAATAAAATAAAAAGAATAATGAAAGATATTTTGTTCTGCTCAATATTACATTAACTGAAATGAAGTTACTCATACAACCTTGTTTCCATAGGAACTGAAATACCCCTGCAGTCTGATAGAAGACAGTACATTCTAGTATACATAACCTACCCTTCTTCTTGAAGTGCATGGATGGTTACTGTCCAAAGAGTGAAACTTAAGTACAGAAAACCCAGCCTTAGTAATCTGCCCAGGAGTTAAGACAGACTTGGTAATAGTTATAATAGAAATAAAAACAGATTCATCAGCACACAGAGAAAAAAAAAAGAGCCATGTAGAAGGAAGGACTCTGCAATGGAAAGAAAGAGCCTTGATGATTCTCTGATTTAAGATGTGGTTGCTGAATTTGTACCTCCGAAATCTACCACAGTTATTCACAAACTGGTTTACGGACCCCATGTAACTTTCTCCTAAGTCCATTGTTGTTCACAAGAGTTCAATCATTCTGAGGTCAGAGTCCCTAAAAAAGGAGGGGGGATAATATAATAAAACCACTTTATTCCTTTAGGGAATTCCACAGCAGCAGGCAGTAAATTTTCATCTCCTTGTGGTATATTTTTGTCCCCAGTAAGTTTTCATTTCTCCCAAATATAGCCTATCTCCCCTGGCAGGGCCTGAGTCAGTCTATACCTGTTACACCACTAGGAGCAAAGGAAATTAGAGTACACCCTATTTTACATTATTACATGGTGTGTGTGCGTGTGTGTGTGTGTGTGTGTGTGTGTGTGTATGTGTGTGTATGTGTGTGTGTGTGTGTGTGTGTGTGTGTGTGTGTGTGTGTGTGTGTGTGTGACCTCGCACATATGAGAGGTCAAAGGACAATTTTCAAAAGTTGGTTCTCTCTATATACAATGAGAGAGAATCCAGTTTGGGTTATCTTTCTTTGCAACAAGTGTCTTTACCCACCGATCCACTTCAATGGTCTCAAATAATTTTATAGATACTGCCCACTTTTCTTTTTTATTCATTATTTTATTTATTTACATTTCGAATGTTATTCCCCTTCCCAGTTTTCCCTCCACAAACCCCCTATCCCATTTTCCCTTACCCTGCTTCTATGAGGGTGCTCCCCTACCCACCTATCCACTCCCACCTTAGCCCCCTCCCCTACACTAGGTCATCAAGCCTCCACAAGACCAAAGGGCTCTCCTCCCATTGATGCCAGATAAGGCCATCCTCTGATACATATGCAGCTGGTGCCATGGATTCCTCCATGTGTACTCTTTGGTTGGTGGTTTAGTCCCTGGGAGCTTTTGGGGGAGGTCTGGTTGGTTGATATTGTTCTTCCTATGGGGTTGCAAATCCCTTCACCTCCTTTAGTCCTTCCCCTAATTTCTCCATTGGAGTTCCTGCATTCGGTCTGATGATTGGCTGAGAACATCCACCTCTGCATTGGTAAGACTTTAGCACAGCCTCTCAGGGGTCAGCTATACCAGGCTACTGTCAACAAGAGTGTTTTGGCATCAACAATAGTGTCTGGGTTTGGTGTCCGCAGATAGGATGAATCCCTAGATGGGGCGATCTCTGGATTGCCTTTCCTTTAGTCTCTGCTCCATTCTTTGTCCATGCATTTTCTTTTGACAGAAGCTATTCTGGGTTAAAAAATTTTTAGAATGGTGGGTAGTCCCATCCTTTAGCCAGGGTCCATAACTATCTACTGGATATTGTCTCTACAGGCTCTCTCTCCCCTTTGTTGGGTATTTCAACCAATGTCATCACTATTGGGTCCTTTAATGTACATTGTTTATCAATGACTTGTCAAGGCCAATTTCTTTATTTGCAGCTTAAACGAGCAATTATTAATATAAAAATGGCTTCAGCAAGCATTTAGCTGAAATCTCTATTTGTGAGTCATGTCTTTAGTAAGTAGCCCAACTTTCTAAAGTACTGGAGACTTTTTTTTTCTTGGTTTACTACAATATCAGCTGTGTGATACAGAAATACACAGAGAGATCCTGGGATGAACACAAAGCACCGGCTTCAGAGCCTCAGTGGAATTTCCAACATTAAAATTCTCTTCTTTTATGATAAATTTGGACTCTGAAGGCACACGGTCATCACAAAGGATTACATATGTAAGGCATTGGAGTATAATGATGATCGTGGATTAGAAACCATATTCGGATGTAATCACGAACTTCAAGCTAACTTCTTATTTTTACCCTGTACCTCTGTTCCTGTGTGTTAATATGTATGCAGGTACACATGGATGGCAAAAGACAATATTAGGGGTTGTTCCTCACAAACTGCCTAACTTATTTTTTCAGACTGGCTTGGAACGTGCCAATTATACTAGATTGACTTCTCTGAGAACCCCAGAATTGACCTGTCCTGCCCCTAGTACTGGAATTCTAATAATACACATCCATGCCTCACTCACAACATTAAATATCCATGGAGGGCATAAGAGGCATCAGTTCCTCTGAATCTGGGTTACAGTTGCTTGTGAGTCACCAGACATGGGTACTGGGAACTAAACTCATGTCCTCGAGAAGAGTAGTAAGCACACTTAACCATTTAGCCTTCACTTATTGTCCCCTTATCTTCAAGGTCTTTTAGAGATCTGAAGTCGTCTATTTTCAATGTGTATTTTAATTCACCTGTAGATGCAAGATGTTCTTAATATAAAAATACATTTTATGTAACTCACAGGACAAATCATGCTTCCCTTTCCCAAAATACAGATGCAAGAGGAGCCTATAGCTAGTCATCTAATTAAATTCTTTTTATAGCAATCCCAAAGCTTTCCTTTGGTCTATTTTTTTCTTCTTTCTTTTCTAAAAGCTTGGATATTCAAATATATTTGGTCTAGCAAAGGACTGTTTGAGAGAACATACAAAAAAAAAGGACAAGATAAAGTGGAAGGTCACATGGAACAAAAAATGTTTTTACATAAAGATGGAAAGTATCAATTTTGTGATGAAATAACAGCCTCAGAAACATGGAAGAACCCTTCTTTCTTCTCCTATATTATCTTGGCTCCTTCCCTCCCCTTCTTTTCCCTCCTCTCCCTTTCCTTTCCTTCCCCTTCCTCTTCCCCTTTCCGTCCCTTCCTTTTCTTTCCCTTCATCTATCATTTTCTTTCCTTTCTTATTAACATTCTTTTTCTTTCTTCTTCCTATTTACAAACATCACAGGCATAAAACATAGCCACTTGTTGAGTAGGCTCATGCTCACTTGATGTCCCCCATACTACACATACCTGTCTCTAGTATGTTTTCCACAGCAGCCTTAGATGCTGGTCAGGTATGCAAACCACCCTTCATGAAGAACCGCTTACAAGTAGATGTTGTCCCCTGAAAAGGACAGTACATGTACAGGACTGCTGCCAGCCCCAGGAGACTTTATTCACCTGCAAATAACTTACAGTCTAATTCTAACTGACTCATGTTTTGCCAATGGTGAATGCTCACTCCTGGAGGCACAATTTCAAAAGAAAACTGTGGCTAACTGGAATAGGACAGAATATACCTAGTTACATGCATTGCTTTGTACATGAAAGAAAACACAAACAAATTAAATTTCCCCTCTGAGCATTTATTGCTGTGCTTTCTTGCTTCACAATAGACCCAACACCTATCTTCTCAGATTTGAGATGAAGAAATAGAGAGCATGATTTATGCATACTGTCAGATTGTCTGAAGCAACCAACCATTGTGAAATCACAAAGTGATGCTGCTATGAAGTCACAGCTTTAAGACAAATAGTCGCACATGAAGTCTGCAAGTCTGGTGGTATAAGTAGTAGGAAACATGGTCTTGGAGCACTGAGAACTTGAGAATGAAAGTAGAGGAAAAGTGGCTGGACAATAAAGATCGGAAAAGACTCTGCCAACATGAACCCTGATAGATGTAGAATTAATCTAAGAATCACACTTCTTCCAAGTTTTAATGCAATTACTAAAATGTCTAACTCAAGCAAAAAAAAACCTATCCTAAGTTGGGTATAACAAGATATAAAAGGATGGGGGTGCGGGGAGCTGTTGTTCTCACCTGCCTGCCTTCACTACTTTCTGGTAAAAGTGTCAACTATATTGCTGATTCTGGTGCCACCATCCTTCCTTGACATCAGAATGCACTGCTTTGTCCTTCTAAAATGGACTGAAGATAAATTGATCTTTATGAATCCAAGTCTTCTTCATCAGATAGGTTGGGATTGCTGAGACTCCCAGCCACATGTTTTTTCAGCCTCTCTAGCATGTAGATAACCATGGTTGGATGTTAGACTGTGGGGACAATCTAACAAGTACATGCATACATACATACATACATGCATACATACATACACTATATATACATATATATATCATATATATCATACATACATACACTATATATACATATATATCATATATATATCAGTTCTTTTTCTCTAGAAAAACCTGGTTAATACAGCTAGTCTTGGTGGAATCTTGTAAAAGATAAGAGTCCTCATAACACTATATATATATATATATATATATATATATATATATATATATATATGCATTTATCACAAAAATCACCCATCACACATACATCTGAAAGTAGAGTCCTCTTTAGAGTGATGATGAGTCTCATTCTCAGAGAGGATCTTTGTGGATCACTCATTTGATCATAAATATTAAGTTGGAGGCTGGAATAGTACATTCTCTAGCAAGGAAAAATATATGGAAAGCTTATCATATGGAAATAACACAATCAGAAAAAGCAATTTGAAGCTGATAGTTGTTGTGAGCCTCCAGGAAGCCTTCTGGGCTGTGGTGGAAATATCATGCTTGGGGCTGCTCTGTTTGGCCCAGGACCATTCTTTGGATCAAGCTGAAAAGTTTGGACCATTCTGAAGTGTTGGAGATAGTATACGTTAAGAGCTGATTGAAGACCAACGAACATAGATCTTTGTGTAAGTGCAAAGCAGACAGGAGGACCTGGTTTAATCCCTGGATTCACATGAAAAAGCTGGGTGTAATGACACATCCTTGTAATCTTAGCATTGGGATGATCCTTGGCAGTTTATTGGTCAGCCAGCCTAGTCTAATTGGTGAGTTCCAGAACAATGAGAGATTTTAGTTTTAAAAAACAACAAGCAAAGAAACAAACACAAAACAAAACAAAACAAAACACCCAAGGTGCACCAAAGGAATTACATAGAGGTTGTCTTTTGGCTTCCACATTAACATATGCCCACACACACACATGCAATTATGCACAAACATGTACCCACATATATTAACACACATCCACTGAGAGAGCTGATGAAGGTTAATTCTTCTGGTTTCTATTTACTGCTGTTCATTATAGCACTTACACTGATGACTGAGCCAATTAGACTTGGCAGACTCTGGGAGCTGACTCAACATCCTGGGCTTCCCCGGTGTCATCCACTCACATCTGCATACCTTCCCTTCTTCATTTTTCTGTTATATTTCCAGAAGAACATTGTGTTCCAAAATATCCAGTTGTTTCTTTCCAATTGTTTTTAAATTGCTCGTTTGGGCACAAGAATCTGTGGGCAAATGTCAAAAGCTTATGCTGACAATTCTGCTTATCCTCAGCACAGCATTTCTGGGTCCAATCAGGAAAAGGTCTTCCTATGTTCTGCAAGTATTCCTTCATCAAAGCTGAAGATCCTGCTACTGCTTTCTTGGAGTCACATTGATTTTGTGAAATCTCTTTGCACAGAGCAATGTTGAAGGCTAAAAATAGAGAACAATCAACTATGCTTTGCTCTACAAAGAAGCATGAAGCAGAATCATATGCACATATGTCTTTCTATCTCTCTACATATATTTATTTGCCTATGTATTTATTTGTCTGTGGCATAAGATACAGATGTCACAGGGCTGGAGAGATGGCTCAGTGGTTAAAAACACTCACTACTCTTTAGATGATGGGTTCCATTCCTAGAACTCAAGTAGGATGTCTAACAGGTACTGTATTTTCAAATCCAGGGTACCCAATGCCTTTTATGGGCACATTAAGCACCATGGTATACACACACATATCCAAGCACACATACATAAATATATAAATTAAATTTGCCTAATGCTTACAAGGATAAGAAGATGTATGTCCGTAGCCTAACCTCTATCTTCTATACAGGGGTCATCCATGAAGCCTGAAGACGTTCTGGAAGAACTTAGACCCCTGAATCCTACAATGCTGTCGTCTAATGTGTGTCCAATGTGTGTCTAATGAGTAGATTGAGCTAAGTTTGATTGTGAGATAGCAATATTTCTCATGTTCACCATGAGATGTTGATGGCATCATTCGATTCAGAGAACATTATAGAGTTGTAAGGCTGAAACACTTGTGAGTGAAGCAACAAAAACAGGAGGTGTTGATGTGGCAGCCCATACTACTGGGAGTCCACTGGAAGTCAGCAGCCATAGTATTTTGCTTCTCCTAGCCATTTTCCATGAGTTGGAGTGTTCCTCATTTAGAGATGAGGAAACAAGCACTAGAAAATGAGAAGGAGGGAAAGTCCAAGAAGTAAGTGTTGATGACTAGCTCCATGCCTAAGTATGCATGGCTGGAATCCTATAAACAAGTAAGCAAATACAATGGACGCTTTTGAGGCTGTGTGGACCTCTTCTGGTGGAAGTGTAAATTCATGTCTCTACAATGGAAGTCAACATGGCAGTTCTTCAAAATAGATTTAAAGTATGACCCAGCTATACCCACTCCTGAGCAAATGTTCTAAGGAAGCTCTGTATTTTACACAGAGATTCTTGAATGACTGTGTTGGTTCCTGCTCTATTCCTAATATCAATGGATTGAATCCAGTCAGTGTTATCACCAGATAAATGGATAATGAAGATGTGGTTTGGATACACAGTAGAGGTTTGCTCATCTTGATAACAAATTAAACTTGCAGGGAAATGGGTGGAGTAGAAAGAATTAGGGGATGATCCAGAACACTAAAAGAATACAAAGCCTTAAGTTTTCTTCCTTCCTTCCTTCCTTCCTTCCTTCCTTCCTTCCTTCCTTCCTTCCTTCCTTCCTTCCTTCCTTCCTTTCTTTCTTTCTTTCTTTCTTTCTTTCTTTCTTTCTTTCTTTCTTTCTTTCTTTCTTTCTTTCTTTCTTTCTTTCTTTTTGCTTATTTTATTTTATTTTTTATTAGATATTTTCTTCATATACATGTCAAATGCTATTCCGAAAGTTCCCCATACCCCCCACTCCCCTACCCACCCACTCCCACTTCTTGGCTGTGGTGTTCCCCTGTACTGAGGTATATAAAGTTTGCAAGACCAATGGGCCTCTCTTCCCCAGTGATGGCCAACTAGGCCATCTTCTGATACATATACAGCTAGAGACATAAGCTCCAGGGGGTACTGGTTAGTTCATACTGTTATTCCATCTATAGGGTTGCAGATCCCTTTAGCTCCTTGGGTACTTTCTCTAGCTCCTCCATTGGGGCCCTGTGATCCATCCAATAGCTAACTGTGAGCATCCACTTCTGTGTTTGCTAGGCCCTAGCATAGCCTCACAAGAGACAGCTATATCAGGGTCCTTTTAGAAAAATCTTGCTAGTGTATGCAATGGTGTCAGCATTTGGAGGCTGATTATGGGATGGATCCCCGGGTATGGTAGTCTCTAGATGGTCCATCCTTTCATTCAATATGCACATTGCAGAGAGTTGATGTTGGCCTTGGTGTTCAAGGAATTCATGTTTTGCAGGACTTGTGCCTGTACGTGATACTATTTTAAGATTTATGTTGGTTGTCCTTGTTTAGAACACTTTTATGGGATTAAAACCCCTTCATTTGACATGAGTTACATTTCTTCAAAATTGATAGTACAGAATCATAGACTACAGAGCTCTACTTTGTTACATTTTGAGATACATAACTTTTGGTTCAGAATTTTTTTATTAGGTATTTTCCTCATTTACATTTCCAATGCTATTCCAAAAGTCCCCCATACCCTCCCCCCCACTCCCCTACCCACCCACTCCCACTTTTTGGCCCTGGCGTTACCCTGTACTGGGACATATAAAGTTTGCAAGTCCAATGGGCCTCTCTTTCCAGTGATGGAAATATGCTAGGCCATGGCTAGGCCATATTTTGATACATATGCAGCTAGAGTCAAGAGCTCCGGGATACTGGTTAGTTCATAATGTTGTTCCACCTATAGGGTTGCAGATCCCTTTAGCTTCTTGGGTATTTTCTCTAGCTCCTTCATTGGGGGCCCTGTGATCCATCCAATAGCTGACTGTGAGCATCCACTTATGTCTTTGCTAGGCCCCAGCATAGTCTCACTAGAGACAGCTATATCAAGGTCCTATCAGCAAAATCTTGCTGGTGTATGCAATGGTGTCAGCATTTGTGGACTGATTATGGGATGGATCCTTGGATATGGCAGTCTCTAGATGGTCCATCCTTTTGTCTCAGTTCCAAACTTTGTCTCTGTAACTCCTTCCATGGGTGTTTTGTTCCCAATTCTAAGAAGGGGCAAAGTGTCCCCACTTTGGTCTTCGTTCTTCTTGATTTTCATGTGTTTTGCAAGTTGTAACTTATATCTTGGGTATTTTAAGTTTCTGGGCTAATATCCACTTATTAGTGAGTACATATCATTTGAGTTCTTTTGTGATTGGGTTACCTCACTCAGGATAATGCCCTCCAATTTTTATTTGTACTTTTTTATTATTGAAATAAATTATTCTTGTTTTAGTCTTCTAGTGTTTCTGTGTTTCTTACAGCTAATCAGCTGGCATGTGTAACCTCAAGGTATCCATAGCAAATATATTAATGAATGGATGGGGTTGTCACCCAACAAACTGCATTCCCTCTAGCCTCAGTTCTCAGGAAAGCCCTCAGGCAGGTGGTCTTCGGGTATATAAGAAAGAAATTAATTGAGCCATTGGAACTAGCCAATAAGCAAAAGTTTTCCGTGGTCTCTGCTCTAGTTCCTGCCTCCAGGTTCCTCCTTGACTTTCTGCCCTGATTTCCCTCAGTAATGGCCTATGGTCTGAAAGTTTATAAGATGCAATTAAAACTTTTCCTTCTATGCACAGAGAGAGAGAGAGAGAGAGAAAGAGAGAGAAAGAAAGAGAAAGAGAGAGAGTGAGAGAGAACAAAACAAAAATTACATGTTCTTTCTCATTGGAAGTGTCTATATGTATACAAAGAAAAGAATTTAAGGTTAATATAAACTTGGTAGTAGATAGAAATCCAGAAACTAGGAACATGAGGTACTGAGAAAGTTGGGAAGCATCAAAGGTTCCAGGAGAAATGAAATAGAAAGCAGGCTACTGGGAACAAGGAAGAGGGAGAAGAGAGAAACTACGAAACTGTTTCCTTGGAAACTACCATAACACATCTTCATTATTTGTATGATCAGAAATGAGAAAAATAAATGTTAATGTTAAATTAAATATAAGGCCAAACTATGATAGTTCCGTTTGCATTAGCATGGAAAAAAGTGTAACAGCTGAAGGAACAGGATGTCTGCTGCATTTCCTAAAAATGTCAGGGAAGTTACACACATGAACAACAGCAGCACGCCTGCCTAAGCAAGGGCTGAGCAAGCACAGCACCAACAGATACACTAACATGGAGTGGGGAGATATCATGGGGCCCCAACCTTAGACGAAGGACCATAGGCAACTAAGAAATGCTGACAGTGAGAGCAAATAATCATCCTCAGGGAAGACCCCCCATCCTGCTGTCTAATTCCAAGTGGTCAGTCCTGAAATCATGTACACACCATTACCATTATACATAGACTGGATATAGACTGTATTTGTATATCTGAAAATATATATGTATACACACACACACACACACACACACACATGATAACAGCAAAAACAACAACTATTAAAGAGGCCATGAATTTGGGAGAAATTGAGGAGGGTGCATGGGGTGATTAGAGGGAGAAAAATAATGAGGGAATAACATAATTATGCTTTAACCTCATAAAACGTTTTTAAATGCATGATTTCAGTAGGTACAATCCACAGCCCACAGAAGCTTCTGAATCCCAAGAGAACAAGGGAAAGTGGGACCTCTGGACACCCCTGTCTGACCACTAAGTGATTTCTCTTCGACATCCCCTTTCACTGTTTTATCCTGTTGGATTAAGTCCTTCCTATCCCTAGTCATACGAAAGAGGGAACCGGGACCACAGGAGTTGGACATGTTTTATATTACGTCATAAAATTATTCAGGCTTTCATACTTCAAACCAGCGGTTAATATTTAGAATATATAAAGAACTGAAAAAAATTAAACAGTAAAAACCATCCCCCCTCAAGTGTCAAACAGTAAATGGGCCCAGTGACTTGAATAGATGGTTGCAAAAAAATGCAAATGTTCAATAAATAAGTTGAAAAGTATATAACTTCCTTAGTCACCAGAGAAACACAAATTAAAACTACTTTGATGTTTATTCTCAGCCCAGTCAGAATGGCTATCATCAAGAAAACCAATGGCAGCAAAGGATGGTAAGGGTGTAGGGAGAGGAGAGTCCTCTTGTGATCCTCTGGGGGCGATAACTAAAATAATCAGTATGAAAATCAATGTGCAGGCTTCCCAGGAAACTGTAAGTAGAATTTAGACTTCTCGGAGGTGCTGTGTCTATTTCCTAAAGAACGCACAATTGTGAAATGGAGGGATGATTAAATCTATCCAAGTCATGAACAAAAATTACAGCCTTAGAGTATTCATATACACTTACGGTCTTCGGAGAATCTACAAAGAGTCAGCATCCTTAGCATCACCAAGTGGCTCTTCTCAGCTATCACAAAATATTACATCACAGCCCCTTCGACCATCAAAAATAATCTAGATTCATTGTGGAAATGAAATTTGAGAACAAGAATTTTCCTACACAGAACTATGTAAGTATGAGGTACATGCTTCTAGGGAATGCTTTGGTGGTCTGGAGCCTCCTGTCTTAGCCCTCCATCTTACTGTATGAGCACTGGGATTTTAGATTGGAGCAAAACACCTGGATTTTCAAGAATTCTAGAGAACTCAGATCCTGCTTTGCAGGAATCACTTCACCAACTCAGCTATGTCCCTAACACCTCAAGTTAGGCTTTACTGACTTCTTCTTATATCTAAAGTATAAGGTGTTGTTCTTTCTCTACTCGGTATAATGTCCTTGAGATTCATCCATATTATTGCAAGCAGCATATTCTCTTCTGTGTACGAGAATAGATCTCAACCTTTCCTTTATCCTTCGTCCATGAATGGGCACATGTTCCTTATGTTTCTCTGCTATTGTGACTAATGTTACATGAATAATGGGACTCAATTTTTTTGACACACTGATTGTATTTCCTGTACAAGTATAGCAAATAGTAGGACAGCTAGTTGCATGTCATATGATAGTGCTAATTTTGACATTTACTTAACTATTTGATGTATTTGGTGTGTGTGTGTGTGTGTGTGTGTGTGTGTGTGTGTGTGTGTGTGTGTGTGTGTGTGCATGTGCACACATATATAGAAATAAACACCTTTATGCATATGCAGGTAGAATACAGAGGACAACCTCAGGTGTCATTTCTTAGGCACCGTCCACCACTTTTTTTGAGGCATTGTCTCTCACTGTCCTGGTGCTCTCTCTGTACCTTAGGCTGGCTGGCCAGCAAGCCCCAGGAATCCTTCTGCCTCTATCTTCCCAGTACTTGGGTATGCACCACTACATGTGGCTTTTTAGAAATGAATTAAGTTATTTATTTATGTCCAGATCTCAATCTCCTTTCTCTCCTATCCTCCCATCCCCTTCATTCATCTCACCTACCCCATCATATCTGCTTCCTCTTTTCCTCAGAAAAGAGTAGGCCTCCTGTGAGTATCAACCAGCCTTGGATTATCAAATTGCAGTAAGACTAGGTGCTTCTTTTTTTAAAATTAGGTTATGTAAGGCAACCCAGTTATGGAAAAGGGATCCAAAGGCAAGCAATGTAGTCAGAGATAGACCCTGCTCACACTTTAGTAGTCCCACAGGAAGATCCAGCTGTATGACTATTATGTAAGTGCAGAGGGCCTAGGTCCCTCCCATGCATTCTCTTTGGTTGGCAGTTCAGTCTCTATAAGCTCCTATGGGCCTAGGTCAGTTTATTCTGTAGGTTTACTTGTATGGTCCTTGACCCCTCTGTGAAGTGGAAAGTTCTAGTTTCTTTGGAAAGTTAGTTATGCCCGGTGACATTTTCCTGTGCCACACAGGTAAAAAGATGTTTTGTTTTAGCAAACACAGGTAAAAGAACCTGGAATGTATGCATATAAATATGACACCCAAACACTGAGAGACAAGCACTGAACATGGGTTTGGTTTGCTCCACCTCACTAGTCTTCACTAATGACATGCATGTATTGATTTGTCTTACATAGCATTGTTGAGCTCAACTTGTGGTAGTGATGCCATTGAAAGAAATTTACCCAAGTACCAGCCCAAGAACTGCTCGTGAGGTTCCTGCAGCAGTGTGCTGCTTCTATGGCTTCACCTTAGGAAAGTTGACAATCCTTGCAGCTTTTTTACTTTCTTTCTTCAGAATTGAACTATTACTGCTGGTTCATGCCTGGTGTCTGCCTATAGAAAGGACTGGACAGTAGCTGTTGGTTTGTGTATGCTGTCTTCCTGCCTAGAGGATTGGTCTGCAACTGCTGAAATGTATTTGGTGTTTCCTATGAGACTGAACTACTGAGAGTGAACTTCTAGTCGGCCATCACTGGAAAGAGAGGCCCATTGGTCAGGCAAACTTTATATGCCCCAGTACAGGGGAATGTCAGGGCCAAAAAATGGGAATGGTGGGTAGGGGAGTGGGGGGGAGTGTGTGGGGGACTTTTGGGAGAGCATTGGAAATGTAATTGAGGAAAATATGTAATAAAAAAAAGAAAGAAATTATGCCTACATCTCTGGCTCCTTCAAACCTTCTTTCTTTCTTCCATAGGAATCACCAAGCTCAACTTAGTGTTTGGCTGTGGGTCTCTGCATCTGTTTCCATCAGTTTCTGAGTGATTCCTCTCTGAGGACAGTTGTATTAGGCTCCTGTCTGAAATTATAGATAAGTGTCATTAATAGTGTCAGGGCTTTGCTTCCTCTCATGACATGGGTCTTGAGCTGGGCCAGTCATTTGTGGTCCCTTCACTCAAATCCATCTCCATCTTTACCTCTGCACATGTTGTAGACAGGACAAATTGTGTGTCTAAGGTTTTAGAGCTGGGTTGGTGTTGTCCCAGTCCCTCTGTTGATTGGAACTAGAAAAGATCATCCTGAGTGAGGAAAACCGGAGTCAGAAAGACAAATATGGTATGTACACCCTTGTAAGTGGGTATTAGTCATTCAATATAGGATAACCAAGCTATAAAACACAGCCTTATCGATGAAGCTAAGTAACAAAGAGGGCCCAAGTGGGGACATTTGAATCTCACTGAGAAGTGGAAATAGATTAGACATCAGGAGTGGGTAGAAGGAGGGTACTGAGTGGGTGAGAATGTGGGGATGAGAACAGGAGGGAAGGGGTTGAGGGGATAGAGGAAGAGTCCTGGAAGACAAGGTAGGACCTAGGACAATGTAAACTCACAGGAATCTATGAGGGTGACCTTGGCTAAGACTCCTAGCAATGGACAATATAGAGCCTCACCTAGCCATTTCCTGTAATATATGACTTTTTACATCAGTCCTGAGGCCAAAATTCAATCTTCATCCTTTTGCTACAAGTGCTTTCCCAACAGAATCATCTCACCAGCTCTTTAGTGCTGTTTATTTTTTGGAAGCACTACTGTGCCATTTTTCATGGCTGTTGTACTAACTGACTTGTGTACTCATCACATGTAATAGCTCTCATTTCCCTTTTCTTCAACACTTGCTATCTTTCATCTCTTTGATAAAAAAAATCAATCTTAGAATAAATGTATCACTTCTTTTTCCATGGGTTCTTCAATGCCTATTGAAATGTTGTGTGTCTTTTATCTACTTTTTTTTTTCAAAATATTCAAATTGCTCCCTTGCTTTGCAGTTGCCTTCTTTGTTTTCTTGTTGTGTTTGTGTGTGTGTGTGTGTGTGTGTGTTACATATTTAGACATTAACGCTTGTGACAGTTTCAATTTACAACTTGGAGCTCAGTGAAGTTCTCTGCTGTCTGAGTATTTGACTCAAATCTCCTATCTTAGCTGTCACCTTGCCTTTATTTCAAGCTCTGATGCCTACCCAAGTGAACCACCTGTTTTTGAACTATCATATTTGGTAGAGAAAATTTATATGTCCCACTTGCATGGACTGCTGACCCAAGTCCACTAAGCTATGACTGGGAAAAGGACCATGGCATAAGTAAGAGCGACCCTGGGAAGATGCTGATCAGCCAGATAAAAGGGAAGCCTGTGTCTAATCATTTTCCTTGGAGGCAAAGAAGACAAAAGCCAAAACACTATACTTTCCATTGTGACTTTGCCTCCTTCTAATGTCATACAAAGTCCCTTGAAGGAGAAGCAGACCACATCGAGACCTGAAATAAAATAATTACAACAGAAACATTCATAAAGCCAACAAGCTGGGATAACACTGCTGTCCATCAGCTGTTGAACATTAAACATGTTGTGAAATAGCCATGCTATGGAGTCCTAGCCCAGCAACATGAATAAACAAAATAGAGCATACAAGAATCTTGAGGACATTTATGTGAAATGGAGGAAATCAAATGTGAAAGGCTGAACTGATATTTCCACTCACATCAGAATCCTTGAAACAGCAAAACTGCAGTAATAAAAATAAACAGAATAGTGTTTAAGCAGGGGTGCAGGCTGCAGAGGTGTCAGCAAATATACATTTAAAAGGATTTTGGGGTAATAGAGTTATTTTAAATTTGCACTTTGCTGTTGATTACCTGATTGTATACAATTACCAGATCCAATAAATTAGTAAAACTCATTAAAATGGGTAAATTTCACTGTACTGAAATTATATATCAGGAAATAAAGAAGCCTCTGCTTTCAGTAAAATTTGTCTTGAGTGATGAGTTCTTGCCTTTCCTGTCCTTTCATTCTTTGAATCAGTGGGAAAATAATCAATTCCTGCAATCCTTGATGACCTCAACATGATGATATCATCATACCCAGCTGGACAGGAGTAGTTCAAAGAGCTGGAAGTGAAAATACATATTTTTTAAGGAAGTACAATGCAGAAGATAGGGACCCTGATATTCAGGCAGAGCAATGCAGATCTCTCACAAGAGCAACAGAGAAATTGGTTAGGTTCTTCAACAAGAAATCTCTCAAAAAGCAAGGCAGTATATAAACAGAATTGGTCTCGTAGCAACAAGCAAGATGAGGTGGAAATAGTAAGGAGCAGAGGAAATGAGAAAAAATAGCAAGTTCTGCTTATGTCCTGGTTTCTGTCTCTGTGATAAACCACTCTGATCCAAAGCAACTTGGAGAAGAAACACGTTATTTCATCTTACAGGTTGTACCAGTCCATCACTGAGAGATGTCAGCGCAGAAAGTCAGGAAGGTGCTGGAAAGACAAACCAAGAAAGAACACTATTTGCTGGTTCTCTCCCTCTCTTGTTCCTAAGCTCACTAAACAGCCCAATACCACCTTCCTGAGGAATAGGCTGCCCAGAGCAGGTAGGCAGTCCTATAGCAATTAATAATGGCGACATTCCACAACACATATACTTCAGGCAATCCCCTAATTTGGAGTCCTTTAGATGATTCTGAGTTGTATAAAGTTCAATGATGAAGTTGACTAGGACAATTTTTCATAAAATGTGTAAACTTTAGACATGAAAAGGAAACCTGGAAAAACTATCCATCCACAGCAAGGACAACGAAGTCCCATGTCAGTCCAAAGTAATAGAAAAACTGTATCCACTATTGTCCTAGTGGAGAGGGAAGAGGTTTTGATTCATATCAAATGACAAAATATCATAGGAGATGTGTTTTAATATACTTGGCTAATGCATATCTTTGCAACACCAAGGTAAACTCTTAAGAGTTGCCAACTCCCCCTCGGGCATTCAAAAACATGTTTACAGTATTCTACCATCCCCTAAGGCTTTATAAAAACAGAAACTGATGAACAATCATAAAAATTGTTGTTCCAGTATCTTACATTTCATGAAACAATATTATGCCTAGCATAAAAGAAAAAAATAGCAGGCAGTTCTAGTGTATCTCTGCAAGCTTTACAATCATCTGCAGCATATTGAGATGGTCCCAAACAGAATTTATCCTTCTAGCTGAGGATTCATGTGCCTTCACCCCCACACAATAGCCCATTTCTTTGCTGTACCACAACCACTGGTAAGTGATGAAGGCAGAGACACAAGGCTGCTCAAAAATTACAGTTGGGTGCTTAGTCCCAAACAGAGTATTAATATGCCTCTCTAAAACTCAGGGAGGAAGAAGGTAAGAGCTATAAAATAGGGAAAGTCTGTGAAATGCTGTCATTTAGGCATGACAGTGTCAGTACAGACATAAAATCACAGACAAAGCAGCTGTAGTCACCTCTCCTGGGTCAGCACATGACGGGAGCTATCAACATTTAATAATGGCTCAGGAAAGGGCTCATAGTTCAAGAGGATTCACTCCTTTTTGCAGCTGAATTATTGGCTACTGATGAATTGGGTGAGATAGTCATTGTCTTTAGTTGTATACTCAATGGTGATACTACCAGCTTTTGAAGTATAGCACGACTGTGGTAACACACACTTGTAATCCCTCTGATAGAGTTACTGAGACAGGAGGAACTGTGAGTTAGTTGGTCAGGAAATGTTGTGAATTGGGGTTTCATGAGAGTTTCAT
Source organism: Mus musculus (assembly GCF_000001635.26). Lineage (NCBI taxonomy): Eukaryota > Metazoa > Chordata > Mammalia > Rodentia > Muridae > Mus > Mus musculus. The sequence continues at coordinate 124,777,202 of NC_000067.6, forward strand.
GAGATTCTGGCTCAAATTTAAAGTATAGAATAATTGAGAAGTGATACTTGACATCAGCCTCTGACCTACGCATGCACACATGCACATGCACACATACCCACACACACTTTTAGAAGTATGTATTTCATAATTAGGCATTCGATATCAATTGGAGTCATGTTTTTAAGGTCATTGTAGGATAAACTCCTCCCTGTGTTAGAAAGAGTAGTTGTCATAGTTAGTATATATGGCCCTAAATAGAATGTTGTTGGTTGTGTTGACTCCATACACCCACCCTTTTGAGAAGATAAAGAGGCCAATAGCGTTGAAGGCACTGTGAGTCAGCAATGCACTGCTAGTGACTGTCTTGGGACACTTCAAAAGGTATGCAAAGCAACACAACCATAACTCAAGGTTCAGCTCCTCTTTGAGGCTCCATATATTCCCAGGGTCCTGTTCTGCCTCTCTCTTATTCATGGACCCACTACACATATTCTCCTAGTCATGATTTAGTATTGTCTCCTAGTTCAAAGCCCACCTTAGAAGGAGGACCCTGGCACCTACTCTTCCAAAGTGTTCCAAAAGTCCCCTAGCATTCTGCTTCCTCTCATTTTGGGCAAAATACACATTTTCATCTGATCTGAATTTGGAAAGAATTCACACATTTAACATTTTCAAAACTTCACACCAGCTCATGAGTCACTCTATAAAGCTTTCAATTCTTTCAGGTTCTTGGAATTCTAATGCAGGCTCTACTGCTCTGAGGGGTCCCTGCTTAACAGTCTGTGTGGAGAAGGTATTTTGGTTGTAGGGTGTGCCTGAGTTTCTCCAAATCACCTCCATGGGAGCAAAAGGAGAGCCGTCCGTTGGTGTTTTACTTAATATTGTCAACATGAATGTAGAATTGCCTAGGAGACAAGCTAGGGGTGTCTATGAGGGAGTTCCTACACTGGATAGAGAGGTAGGGAAACCTGACCTGAATGTGTATAGCACTGTTCTGTGGGCTTGAGTTCTGGACTAAGTAGGAAGGCCAGGGGTGGGGGTGAGCACCAGCATTTATCTCTGCTTCCTGACTGCAGATGCTATGTCCTCAGCTACCTGACACATCTCCTGCCATTCCTCTCACTTCATGATGATCTAGGCTCTCCAACTATGAGCCACAATGAACCTTAAATTTCCTTGCTCAGGTACCTTGTTATGGCCACAAGAAGATAGCTTATATAATTGTTATTCTTATTTTAGTAGAAATAACTCAAAATGTTGCTTATTTAACTCATTGCTCTTATTAGAATAGTGACATCTTGCCTCTAACTCACCCATGGCTTCTTTGTGATTTTTCTAAAGAATCCACATAGCTAAACCTGAATACATTCTTTTTTAATTTAACAAAATAAAACTGTTTCTGCACAGTTAATTTGTACCTCTACACACTGTTGCTTGTACCTCTCTGTATGTAGTAAGAACTATATTCATGAACTCTCCATGTTGAGATTGAGTAACAACCAAGTTGAATGTTTGAAAATGCTTGCAAGGACTCTCTTGAATATAGACTATGCATGTGCATGTACATATACACACACAGGCACACACTCTAAAATGAATTCATCCAGAGGTTTCCTAGGATATTGCTCTCATCCCTCCCCCAACCCCTAAAATAAGCCATACCATTACTTTAATGAGATTTGACCAGATGGAAAGACACCTTCTTTATCAGTTATTTCCCACTATGCTTAGGAATGAATATGTTCTTCTGAGTAATATTTTATCATATGACACTTGAGATACAGTTCCATGAGCATGAGAGTTACAAAATGAAATTGAAATGCTCTAACACCAAAGCCATAAGCAAGATGACAGATATTGATTGTGCCCCAAGATGTAATGTAGGTACCTAATGGGGCATAGTAATGTTCCATGAATCATTAGAATATTATTTAAAATTCCCCCTCACCTGAGGGATTGCTAAAGGGGCATTTCACCTTCAAGTCACTCCCTCGCCTCTTTAGACAAGAAGAGATCTTGATAAGGTCATTAGAACATGGTGAACTTTTCATAGTTTTAAGAAAATTACTACTACTTCTTGGATATCTGGAAGCCATATATACATGTGTGTATATGTATATGTGTATGTGTATGTGAAAGTGAATGTGTATGTGTATGTATATGAAGATTAAGTATCCTTCAACAATTTCACAACCAACAGTCAGTACAAAAAGACTCAGAACATTTACTTAAACAAAATGGAGTCTATTTTATTTTTGTTTGTGTTTGAGTGGAGGAGAAAGCTTGTTAATATGCATGCCTGCAGAGGCTAGAAGAGGTATTCGTATCCTCTGATTATAGAATTAGAAGACAGTCATAACTGACCAACTGTCTGGCAAGGTACTAGGAATTGAACTCCAGTTCCCTACAAGCATAGCAAGAACTCTTAACTACAGAGCCATCTCTCTTCCCTTAAAATAAATTCTAATATTGTCATAAATGACAAATAATTACCATTTAGTGAAGATTTCCATGGTGGTTTGTAGTCTCATATTTGTCTTTAGTGAATGATATTTTTAATTTTATTTTAAATTAAGTGTGTGTGTGTGTGTGTGTGTCTGTGTGTCTATGTGTCTGTGTGTCTGTGTATACTTGTAAATACAGGTGCTAGTAGAGGCCAAAAGAGAGTACTGAGTCTCCTGAGATAAAGGGGATTGTGTGATACTAGTATGATATTGTAAAGCAATTGGGGTTTTCAGCAAGAGTACTATACACTCTTAACCTCTGCTCCATCTCTGCTACTATGCTGCCCATAACTACTTCCACAATGTTCCTGGCTTCCCTGGGAGAGACCAGCTCTGAGTAGAGAGAGCTGTGGCACAGGGTCAGCTCCAGGCACAAATGGAAAACAGACAGATCCTGTCCCAGGTTGCTCCTCGGTTCCTGTGTTCTGAGGGCCCCAGGCGGGTCCCTCTAGGGCCAGATATTTGAGCAGAAGTGGTGATCTTACCTGTGCTCCCAGGTATGTCAGAACTCCTGGGAGACCTGCTCTTTCTCAGTGGGATCTTAGTATAGAGAGCTGTGGCAGAGTGTCAGCTCCAGGGCACAGATGGAAACCAGTGAAATGGTCTATTATTATAGCTGTGATCTAACTTGCTTTCATGACCTTTAAAGTAGTGTTTTGCCCCACAGCAGAAGCACCTCTGTCCTCTGCTTACTCTGGCTCACAGGAGACACACCTCTGTACCAAAACCACACAAAGACCCAACAAAGAAAGAGAACTTCAGAACAATGTCCCTTATGAGCATCGATGCAAAAATACTCAATAAAATTCTCACAAACAGAATCTAAGAACAAATAAAAACGATCATTCACCAAGATCAAGTAAGATTCATCACAGGGATGCAGGGACAGTTAAATATATGGAAACCCATCAACATAATCCACTACATAAACAAATTCAAAGAAAAATAACCCCACATGATCATTTCATTAGATGCTGAAAAAGCATTTGACAAAATTCAACACCTCTTCATGTTAAAAGTCTTGGAAAGATAAGGAATTCAAGGACCACACCTAAATATAGTAAAAGCAGTATACATCAAACCAGTAGCCAACATCAAACTAAATGGAGAAAAACTTGAAGCAATCCCACTAAAATCAGGGACTAGATAAGGCTGCCCACTCTCTGCCTATCTATTCAACGTAGTACTTGAAGTTCTAGCTAGAGCAATTAGACAATAAAAAGGAGGTCAAAGGGATACAAATTAGAAAGGAATAAGTCAAACTATCATTATTTGCAGATGATATGGTAGTATACTTAAGTGACCCCCAAAATCCCACCAGAGAACTCCCACAGTTGATAAACAACTTCAGCAAAGTGGCTGGGTATAAAATTAACTCGAACAAATCAGTAGTCTCCCTGTACTGAAAGGATAAACAGGTTGAGAAAGAAATTAGGGAAACAACACACTTCACAATAGTCACTAACAATATAAAATATCTTGGTGTGATTCTAACCAAACAAGTGAAAGATCTGTATCAAAGAACTTCAAGTCTCTGAAGAAAGAAATTGAAGAATACCTCAGAAGATGGAAAGATCTCCCATGCTCATGAATTGGCAGGATTAATATAGTAAAAATGACCATCTTACCGAAAGTGAACTACAAATTCAGTGAAATCCCCATCAAAGTTCCAACTCAATTCTTCACAGAGTTAGAAAGAGCAATTCTCAAATTCATTTGGAATAACAAAAATCCCAGAATAGTGAAAACTATTCTTAACAATAAAAGAACATTTGGAGGAATCACCATCCCTGACATCAAGCTGTACAGAGCAATAGTGATAAAACCTGCATAATATTGGTACAGAGACAGGCAGGTAGATCAGTGAAATAGAACTTAAAACCCAGAAATGGACCCACAATCCTATGGTCACTTGACCTTTGACAAAGAATCTAAAAACATACAGTGGAAAAAAGACAACATTTTCAACAAGCGGTACTGGTTCAACTGGTGGTTGCCATGTAGAAGAATGAAAATTGATCCATTCTTATCTCCTTGTACAAAGCACAAGTTCAAGTGGATCAAGAACCTCCATATAAAACTAGATATACTGAATCTAATAAAAGAGAAAGTGGGAAAAAACCTCAAACACATAGACACAGGGGAAATTTTCCTGAAGAGAACACCAGTGGCTTATGCTCTAAGATCAACAATAGAAAAATGGGACCCCATACAATTACAAGCTTCTGTAAGGCAAAGGACATTGTCAATAAGACAAAATGCCAACCAACAGATTGGGAAAGATCTTTACCAACCCTACATCTGATAGAGGGCTAATATCCAATATGTACAAGGAACTCAAAAAGCAGACTCTAGAGAACCAAATAGCCCTATTAAAAATGGAGTACAGAACTAAACAAAGAATTCTCAACTGAGGATATTGAATGGCTGAGAAGTACCTAAAGAAATGTCCAACATCCTTAGTCATCAGGGAAATCCAAATCAAAATGACCCTGAGGTTCTATCTCACAGCGGTTGTAATGGCTAAGATCAAAAACTCAGATTACAGCAGATGCTGGTGAGGATGTGGATTGCTGGATGTGGATTGCTAGTGGGATTGCAAGCTGATACAAACACTTTGGAAGTCAGTCTGACTGTTCCTCACAAAATTGGACATAGTATTACCTAAGGACCCAGCTATACCACTCCAGGGCATATGCCCAGAAGATGCTCCAATATGTAACAAGGATACATGCTCCACTATGCTTGTAGCAGCTTTATTTATAGTAGTCAGAAGCTGGAAGCAACCCAGATGTCCCTGGGAGTGGATACAGAAAGTGTGGTATATTTATACAGTGGAATACTACTCAGCTACTAAAAATGATGGCTTCATGAAATTCACAGGCAAATGGATGGATCTAGAAAATATCTTTCTTAGTGAGGTAACTCAGTCTCAAAAGACCACATATGGTATGTACTCACTGATAAGTGGGTAGTAGCCAAAGAGCATGCAATACCCACAATTCAACTCACAGAACACATGAAGCTCAAGAAGAATGAAGACCAAAGAGTGGATACTTCAGTCCTACTTAGAAGGAGGACCAAAATAATCAAAGGAAGTAGAGGGGGAGGGGGACTTGAGAGGAAGAGAAGATGGGGAGGGGGAAAAGGGGGGAAGAATCGGGAGGAGATGGAGGAGATGTACAGAGGGTCAGGAAATTGAACAGACATATGTAGCAATGGGGAATGAGGAATTGGGGGTAGCAACCAGAAAATCCCAGATGCCAGGAAAGCAAAAGCCTCCCAGGACCCCACAGGGATGACATTAGCTGACATACCCCACAAGGGGAGGCAGAATCCATCAAGAGACCATATTCAGAGGTTAGGCATGGACCCCCAGTTGAGGGTTGAGGCCTCCCACCCATCTCCAAATGTTTAACCTAGAATTGCTACTGTCTAAAAAAATACAGAGACAACAAGTGGAGCAGAGACTGAAGGAGAAGCCGTCCAGAGACTGCCCCACCTGGGGATACATCCCACATTCAGACACTAAAACCAGACACTATTGTGGATGCCAAGAAATGCTTACTGACAGGAGACTGATACAGCTGTCTCCTAAGAGGCTCTGCCAGATCCTGACCAATATAGATGGGGAGGCTCGCAGCCAACCATCAGACTGAGCACAACTGAAGGGGCCTTGTCCTATGAAGGCTTTATGCCCCAGTATAGAAGAACACTAGGGTGGTAAGACTGGAGTGATTAGGTGGGGGAGCACCCTCACAGAAGCAGGATAAAGGAGAATGAGATAGGGGGTTTGCAGAGGGGATACCAGGAATGAAAAGGGGATAACATTTGAAATGTAAATAAAGAAAAGAAAAAAGGAAGGAAAAAAAAAGGAAAGGAAAGGAAAGGAAAGGAAAGGAAAGGAAAGGAAAGGAAAGGAAAGGAAAGGAAAGGAAAGGAAAGGAAAGGAAAGGAAAGGAAAGGAAAGGAAAGGAAAGGAAAGGAAAGGAAAGGAAAGGAAAGGAAAGGAAAGGAAAGGAAAGGAAAGGAAAGGAAAGGATAATTTTGTATAAGTCACAAGATAGACTTAAGAAATGCTGGATTTCAAGATAACTGTTTGTTCCAAGATGTGACTTGTTGGGCTTTTTCTCCCTCAATGACCTGCTTCCACATCACTGCCATGTTGGTAGTGAACAGGGGATGCATCATGTGTGTACACGCACAAGTATCGTCCGTGATCTAAGGACAAAACAAATAGTGATGTCTGCTGAAGGTTGAAAATTTTGTTTTCCCAAAAAAGTTATTTTGTATCTTGTTTTCTATTAAAATATATTTGGTTTCAAAAAAGAAAAAAATTCTATAGTAGTGCCTTCCAATATAATTTTTTAAAAAGGCGTGACCTTATTGGAGTAGGTGTGGCCTTGTGGGAGTAGGTGTGTTACTGTGGGTGTGGGCTTTTGGACCCTCATCCTAGCTGCCTGGAAGCCAGTGTTCTTCTAGCACCCTGCAGATGAAGATGCAGAACTCTAAGCTTCTTCTGCACCATGACTGAAGGATGCTGCCATGTTCCTGCCTTGATGATAATGGACTGAACCTCTGAACCTATAAGCCAGCCCCAACTAAATGCTATCCTTATAAGAGTTGCTTTGATCATGGTGTCTGTTCATAGTAGTAAAACCCTAAGATGACTTTGTTATATATTTATAAATGTGTAAAATATTGCATATAAACAAAATATGAGAGTATTCCCCTGGCATTGGAATTATGGAACATAGGCATCACAGATAAGAGAGAATTTCTGTACTATCCAATCCTGCCTGAAATAAAACTGAGGGCTAGAGTTGTTCAATACTCAGCTAAATAACTACTTATAACTACCTTAGCATTTGCCATAAACCATGTGGCTTTGACCATCCTCCTTGTCATAGCTATAAGGAAGTGGGTCATAAGGAATGTAACCTTGATGGAGAAACAGGGTAGTCTCTCTCTCTCTCTCTCTCTCTCTCTCTCTCTCTCTCTCTCTCTCTCTCTCTCTCTCTCTCTCTCTCTCTCCCTCTCCTCTCTCTCTTCCCTCTCCTCTCTCTCTTCTCTCTCCTCTCTCCTCTCTCCTCTCTCCTCTCTCCTCTCTCCTCTCTCCTCTCTCCTTTCTCTCCTCTCTCTCTCCTCTCTTTCTCCTCTCTCTCTCCCTCCCTCCTTTCTCTCTCTGCTTCCCAGCTATCATCAGGTGACCAGTATGTTCCACTTCAGGTACCTCACCATGATGCTTTGTCTAAAATCAGACTCAAAGGCAGCAAAACCAAGCAAGTAAAAATGGAATTGACTGTCAGAGTGTGATCCCAAACCTGTCTTCTCATCCTTCAGTTGTCTGTCACTCCTCACAGCAGTTAAAATCTAACACAGGGCTTGAGCATAAGAAACTTAACACCTGAGAGAGTTAGTGAAACCAATCCCTTGGAGATATCAAGAGATGAACACATATATGCCTGGCTTCACAGATGGTATATCTATACAAGTAAGATGTTTATTAGGTATTTATCTTCCACCTGTCAACTTAAAAAAATGTTCCTTGGGCATCAGCTCATAACCTCATATTTTAATAGCCTATCTCTGTTGACACCCAACATTAATATCTGAAGCCAAGTGGATTCTTCAAGCATATTCACAGAACGAAAATACCTTCCCTTGCAACTTCTTATAAAAGAATATCTATCTTAGTTAACAAATTGTGATATGTGTGGATTCATTATTTTCTCCTAGCATGAAATGTCTAAGGAATTAGTTTTTCATGGGGGGCTGGGGAAGGCGGTGCTTCCTAAGAAGATGAGCTGTGAGCCGGGAGAGCAATGAGATAATGAAGAAAGATTGTGTGTTTCCAGATGCTTTCAAATGCTTTCCCAGGGCGAGAGCAGTATTTACAGAGTCCAATATCTGTACTGTTATGCTTTAAAAGAAAACTTTAATCAACTACAGTGGTAAAGGTAGATAAGCCGACTTGAATGTAGTAGCTACGTTCTCACAGGCACTCTGTAAAGAATTCTAAATTAAGGAAATTCAAAGCAGAAAGATGACTCAGCACTTGCTTCAGTACCAGCTCTGCACAGGTTCAGGTGACATGGCTCTGCATGGTGAATGTCTTCTAAGCAGAAATAAAATGACAGCAAAGCCATCTGAGTAATAGCCTATAAAAAACTTCTGAATACTTATTTCTGGTATTTCTTTAATTTCCAGTAAATAAGATTGAAAAGTATTATAATTGAGTTTATTTACTTAGTTGTCCTTCAAATAATCTGAATTTCCTTGTGTATTTGTGTGTGTGTGTGTGTGTGTGTGTGTGTGTATGTGTGTGTGTGTGTGTACACATGTATATGTGGTTTCAAATGTATGGGAGCATGTGTATGTTCATATAGACTAATGAAGTTGATGTTAAGTACTTTATATTATCACTTTCTACTTTATTTGCTGAGGCAGATTCTCTTACAAAACATGGAGTGCTCTAAGTCTGGCAAGATTAGGCAGTCAGTCATCTTGCCCTGTGGAGTTCCTATCTCTGCTTCCCAAGTGCTAGGAGTAGAAGTGGCCACATCACTTGCCCAGCTTTTCCTTGGGTGCAAGACATCTAAGCTGTCTTCCTCACACTTTTGTAGCAAGCACTTTTAACCACTGACCTGTCTCCTTGGCCCAAGACATACATTTTCAAGTCTTCTAAGATATTATAAAACCCACAATAGGAGATTCCTCATATTATGCCCTACTCTTCAGTAATACTGTAGCACTGTGGTCTCAGCAACCATGATCTACTATAATCTCTAATCACTCATTCTAAAGTAAAAATAAGCATTTTAAGTCATAGATAATAGCATGGTTAACAAGATGACTCATTGGTTAAACTGCGTGTAGCAAAAGCTCGGCCACTGCTGTTCAATCCCCAGAGCCCACAGATAGGTGGAAGGAGAGAACCAGTTCAATAAAGTTGCCCTCTGACCTCCATCTGCATGGTGTGACATGTGCTCCACCCCAGCCACTAATAATATTTTTAAATTTAAAATAACTAAACAAAAAGTGAGAAAACAAAAGGCAGAACTGTTGGCCCTTACCCAGGGCAGCAATGATGTGTATTCAATCCTGTATATACTCATACTATTTGATCAAAGAATATGTCAAAGAAGGTGAATCCTACCTTTTTCTTTCTTTTTTTTTTTTTGAATGCTGAAATATTTTTATTTTTTTAATTTTTTTATTACGTATTTTCTTCAATTACATTTCCTTGACTGAAGATTGATATCCATTCAGTAACTTATTTTTGAGTTTTTTTCAAATACCAGATGCAATAAGGAAAAATTACATGAAAACAAATATGCTTATCAGCTCTAAGAAAAACCTTTTAAACTGCTGAATATCCTTTCTGAGAACACTCATTAAACTTACCTTGCAAAATGATTTAATTAAACCTGGAATTAAATACTGAAAAACTTGGAAGTTAGTTCTTCTAGAACTTGCATGGCATGCATTTATCTTCACCTCAAATCAGTGTGTGTATGTATCTATGTATGTCTTTCTTTCTTTCTTTCTTTCTTTCTTTCTTTCTTTCTTTCTTTCTTTCTTTCTTTCTTTCTTTCTTTCTTTTTGATATTTTCTTTATTTACTTTTCAAATGTTACCCCTTCTCCTGGTTTCCCCTCTGGAATCCCCCCATCCCATCCCCTCTTCACCCTGCTTCTATGGGACTGTTCCCCTACCCACCTACCCACTCTTGCTTCCCCGTCCTGGCATTCCCCTACACTGGGCATCAAGCCTTCACAGGGCCAAAGTACTCTCCTCTCATATACATGTACACCACACCCAGGAACCACACACAAAGAAATTCTTAAATAAAAACTATAACTTCTCTTTTGTATTATTTCTTAGATCTTGTATTTCCATTTTTTAAATAACAGGCTAATTGAAATTTTAAACAAAGTTTTTTGGTCTGTGAGCATAAAGGATAATTTTAAGAGGAAGGAAATTCATATGTGTGGTATATATTGTTTGTTTACAAACACTGACTTAATTTTTTTCTTCAGTAAAAGAACTGTGTTTGAGGCCACTCAAAGCATCCCTAGTCCAAATCAGTATAAGGAACAAAAGAGAAAATCATAAGGTGATATCTCCCATGGGTATAGTACGTGCCCAATCAATTTGTCATATTATTCATGAGTCTGTTTGATGTCTGTCTTGGATAGTATAGTACTTTATTTGTGAACACCATTATGTTGGTAGTCTTTTAATAACCTAATTACAATGTTACAGCTACATATTTCCACTATATTCTTACCAATATAGCCCGGTTCAATTCGATTCCATCAAAACATCTTCTTAGGTAGGTGTGCTAACCAGCCACATATCTATCACGGATTAAACAAGTCTCACAATGTTTCAGATCCTTGTCCAAGATTATACCACACAGCAAGATGAAGAATCAAGCATAGATCTGAAATTTTCAAATTCAAGACTTCCTCATAGTTAATAGAACTCTTTCTGGTTACCCTCCTTAGGAATCTCTTCTTCCCTTTTATGTAGCCCTGAGCCACATTCTTTCCAATATTCCCTCCCTGTCTTCTCCATAGGCTTTTCCAGTTGTCTCCAGTAATCATAAGGAGTTCTACAAATATATTGAAGATTAGGTTGACACCCCTGTGTATTTTTGTAGGTGCATGTCTGCAACTGTATGTGTGTGTCTATATGTGGGTAGGTGTACAGTTCTGTTTAAGTGTATGGGTCTGTGTGTATGTGAACATTTGCAGGCACAAAACTGCATACAAGCATATGCATGTGCATATGTGTATGCATAGATATGTGGGTATACACATGTACATTCATAAATATCCATGCATGTGTATGTGCATGCATGTTCATGTATTTGGGTTTATGAACATCTTTACATCTGTGTATATCTGTATGTATGTTTATCTGTACGTGTGGATGTGTACACATGAGTGGGGAGACCAGAGGTCAACCTCAGATGCCATTTCTCTGGTGCTGTTCACCAGGCTTTCTGAGGCAGAGTTTCTTATTAGCCTGGAATTCTTCAATTAGGTGAGGCTGGCTATCCAGTGAGAGTCACAGATCCTTCCGTCTCTACCTGGTGAGCTCTGGAATTATAAGGACCTGTCAGCATGCACAGATTCTTTTGTGGGTTCTGAGAATCAAACTCTGAGCCTCTTGCTCTCATGACAAGTCCTGTATCTTCTGTACCCATGTCCATTAATCTTGAGCCACAGTCCAAGAGAATAAAGTCCTTGGGTATCATTTTGAGGCTTCCTTGGCTTCTTTTTCTTCTTCCTTCTTTCCTCCAACTTCCCTTCCCCATGAAATGGACAGTTGGAGTGGGAAAAGGCTGCATGGTGTCAGAAGGCAATAAAGTGTGGGTCAGAGACTGCCAAAAGCAGGAAGCTCATTTTGTAAGGGGGCATGTATAAAGGAAGAACAAGCCTGGCATGTTGAAGCTATAAAAATTCACCAACTAGTACATGTTCTGAGGGACCTTCAAGACCTGAACCAGAGCACATGAGAAATAAGCCCTTCTAAAATACGAATGCTCTGTGGTATACTCCATTTGTTTCACAATAGAAATCACACCATCCATCTTTAGAGCCCAGGGCAGGCCAATGTTAGCAATTACTGCTGGGCCAGAATATACTTACATATGATGATATCATTCATTAAACACCCATTATGGTCAGTGATTTCTAACAGGTTTCACATAACGATTTTATTTTAAACCCGGATAACAGTGAGAGAGAGAGAGAGAGAGAGAGAGAGAGAGAGAGAGAGAGAGAGAGAGAGAGAGAGAGAGAGAAAGAGAAAGAGAAAGAGAGAGAGAGAGAGGTCTTTGGGGAGTTAACAAAACCCTCTGAAGGACACATCTGTGAGGATTAAGGCTATATTCAGACCATGTGAGTCTTTATAACTGCCAGGAAGAGGAAGGCAGGTTCCCAGAAACCCTTGTGAGGTTGAAAAGATGGTGTTTCAGTTAAGAGCACCTGATTCTCTTGTTAAAAACCTGAAGCTGGCTCCATGTACACATGTCAGGCAGCTCATAACTATCTTTTAATTTTAGCTTGTTGAGAACCAGCACCCTCTTCTGGATTTTATAGGCACCTGCACTCATGTGGACATGTTCATACAGACACTAGCATGCACACATGAAAAGATGAAATAAAATCTTTTTTCTTAAAATAAAATGAAATATAAAGAAAATATCCCTACCTGTGCATGATCTGAGGCAATTTCGACTCCAAGAGCTAGTTCAACTAACCTCATGTGGAATGGGCTTTGTTCTCCAGTTCTTAGTAGGGAAAAAGACAATCCTATTAACAAATCACAGGCAAGGAAAGAGCTACATCACAATGCCCTAAGCACTGGGACAAGAAAAAGGTTTGTACTCAGGGTGAGCAGCTGTCCTTATCCCTGACAGATAATATTAGTCATGAAAATACTTCAGAGAACAATATTGTATTTTCCCCTTCATGTAGTTGGTATTTTTATTTTCAACACAAGGTTAGGATACTGGGATTCTGGATACAGCTAACTTGGCTTTCACTGTTTATCTGCATGTGGTCTGGAAGCTTCTGACACTCATGCAATGGGCCAAAGCTGGCAGAATGAAGAACTTGGCTCAAAAGGCCTGCATCTAAGGGCAGAATCAGGAAGGCTGTCACTGTGTTTAATATTGGTTGCTTTCCTTCCCAGAGAGTGGAACGGTGGGATAGATATCCAGACACTAAAGATGCTGGAGAGAGAGATACAGCAAGTAGAGATTATAAATACATCAAGAATCCGCGCATAGATGACATTTCATAAAGTCTTTTGAGGGGATTTGGACTCTGGTCAAACATTGAAAGCGGCTTCTGAACACACTTTATTTTGAAAACAGATTCAAATCGGATGGAAATATTCACATGTAACCCAAAGGATGTCTGTGGGAATAAATGTTCCAAATGTTCTCTCTGGCAATGGTCTTCAAAGAACCAAGAAAAATCCAGGACTGGTTTAAAATGTTAGATGTTTTTTAAATGAGTTAGCATGGTCAAGAAGATCACTGGCTATATTTCTTTCAACTCCACCGTCTGGTAAATTAACCCTGACACAAAGCATGAGACTACTGCTAAGAACAGGAGGATATTAGCCACAGCTGGACCACCCTTGGAGAAGAATCTGTCCCTTACAGAACATTGCAAAAGCTAAGCTATCCTTAGAATGCTATTAGCTTGTTTTCTAAACAGTGTTTAAAACACAGGGTCCTCAGGAGACCCGAGAGCTCAACTCTGTCTCCTGGAGTATACATATTCAGAAGTCACTATACTCTGTACCCATTCCCATCTCCTTTTAGAGATTCATAATGTATAGTAAAATTATGTTAAGCACTATAAACACTCTACAGCTTAGAACCTTATCTAAAACTTAATATTTCTTGTACTTTAAGGAAGAATGGGGGAAATTTAATGTTTTCCTTTTCATTTAATTTATCTTTGTGTGTGTATCTATGCGTGTGTGTGTGTGTTTGTGTGTGTGTGTGTGTGTGTGTGTGTGTGTGTGTGTGTGTGTGTGTACACAGAAGAGACAGAGACAGCTAGACAGACAGAGAGGGGGATGGAGTGAGTGTGTGTGTGTGTGTGTGTGTGTGTGTGTGTGTGTGTGTGTGTGTGTGTGTGTGTGTGTTATATGTATGTGAAAGTCACTGGACAACCTCTCAGGTGTTGGTCCTTGCTATCTTGTTTGAAAATGGGTTTTTTGTTGTTCACTATTGTACACACCAGTTTAGCTGGCCTGTGTGTATCTGAGGATTCTCCTGTCTCTGTTTCCTATCTCCCCATAGAGTGTTGAGATTAAAAATGAATGCCATGACACCTAGTTTTACCTCGATTTGGGGGATTTGAACCCAAGTCCTTATGCTTACTAGGCAAGCCATTTGAATACTAAGACATACTGAGGGATCTTTCTATCCCATGTTTTTCAATTAGCCCCATCCATACGGATATTTTTAAGTGCTGTGATGAAAAAAAATCATAATTCAAGAGACAATGACAGTCTCTCTCCACACCATGCACAAATAGTCCTTCTGTGAACCCTAATATAGTCAGTCTTATCTACCAGAATATTAGTTCATTGTTCCCAGACTTCTAAATGCCTCACCATAGACAACAAACCAATCTGTTAATGACAAAGTTCTGCCCCTTAATTGTCCAAGCTAGTGGCTGAATGTGTCTAATTAGACATCCAGACATGTCAGTGCTCCTTTAGTGTTATTGGAGAATGTAAGCAACCACTTCAACTTAATGTCTACAGAAGGCTTGTAAAGCAATCACAAAACGGGCAGCACTGTCTTAAACTATTCTTCCATGCGAGTTGACATTTACTCAAACATTTCCATTTTCAGCACAATGACCTCCTCAATCCTAGAATATCCATGGTTTTATTTGCTAGAAGTCCAGGTAATCCCTGGTTATCAGAACTGGCTCATCAGTAAAGCATGTAAGACTTATTGAAAATGACTTAGAATTCACAGCATTATAATAATAAGGAGGAGGAAGAATAAGTAAGAAGAGAAAAAAAGGAGGAGAAAACATATGGCGAGACTGATAAAGAAAAGAGATTATAGAATCCAGGTGCTGAGGAAATAAAAACAACTACCCATTAAGTAAAAATGTGGAAGACCATTCATTGTTTTGGACTGAGCAAGTACACAAAACTCCCAAAGGCAGAATGGACCAAGAAGAGACTCACTCTTCCTAAATCCTACACACTCATATTGGGGAATTTTAAGAACTATAAACAGACCAGGATTTTTGTCAACCCCTGGAAACAGGAAGTGCCAGCTATATTAATTCAAAAAATAAACAATAAAATAAAATAAAATTGTTAAACACTTTTTTAAAAATTTAAACTTAAAATTTAACTTTAGTAAAATGTAATCCAACATCAACCAACCCATTTTTAAAGTTGTTTTCTTATTCCAACAGTGTCTCACTGTTCAGACAGCTTATAAAGCTCTGCTTACCTAGTCTGACATTGCCTTAGTCTGGGAGTGTACTTTATAGAATGGAAGTGATCCAGATCAGAAATCCAGAGTAAAAGCCAGTTCAACCTAGAACTGAATTTGCTTCGATTCTGCCTCTGAAATTTGGAACAAGGCAAGCTCTTCAAGAGTCAAGCTACTATTCCAATTAGACATTAGGTAAACTTATATCTCCCAATGCTCATTTTTTAAAAAAGCTATTCAATTTTTATGTGCTACTCTACAGGGCCTGTATAACTTCTATCTCCTTTCTCCTCTTCTTTCTCTCCTCAATTTGAGCTATTCAAATGATAAACATTTTGTTTTGTTTAACCTTTGAAACCCTTTTTCATCTACAACCTTCACTAAAACAGTGAATGCAACAGGAAACTCGAATGCTGCTCTGTGTGGAAGCAAGGGAGTATGAGTATTATTGTATAGTTTCTTTGTTTTGTGTCATGTGTTCATTCATGAGTCCTATGTATGCCAGCATCATTTAAGCACTAATGAACATTACCCATTACCAAATAACAAAAGCTTATGTCAAACATTGTTGGGAACAAAATAAAGGGAGGGGCGGCTGGGGAAGTGGGGGAAGAGAAAAGAGGCCCACCCCCCACCAGAGTTTCTCTATTCTCTGGTCAGTCAGGCATAGGAGTAGAAGGGCTGTTACCTACACTATCCACTCATCCCTGGGTGGGCATTCCTCTATCCCAATCTTCAGGGGGTGTCCAAGGGACAGCCCTGTCTGGGGACCCCAGAGCTACTTTGCTAAAGCCACCAGGGTTGTAGGAGAAAGGGATAAGGGAAGAGGTTCCCAACACTGGTGAAATTGGCGCAGCGGATCTAGAAGGAGCAGAGATTCTCTATGGTTTAAGAGCTTTATTATAGAAAGCATGGAGAAAGAGAGAAGGTAGGGGAGAGAGAAAGAGAGAGAGAGACAGAGACAGAGACAGAGAGACAGAGAGAGACAAAGAAAGAGGAAAGGCTAGAGAGAAAGAGAGAGAAAGAAGGAGAGAGGAGAGGAAAGAAGAGAGAAACGGAAAAGGAGAGAGAAGAGTGAGAAGTGAGAGGACAAAGGAGTGAAAGTAAGAGTAAGAGAGCGAGGTGGGGGCTGAGCATGCCTTTTTATGGTCTTCACTGTTGCTAGGGAGGAGTTTAGCCTGAAGGTCAGAAGTTTGGGCCATTGCTTATGTGACTACTGACCATGCTTCTCTTGTAGGGGCTGTGGTAGGCGGTAACTTATGCAGGGGCTAGAGTTTCAAGAGTATGAGGGAACGCCTACAGTGTTATGAAGGGGCTAATTATGACCATCAGAATTCAGATCTCAGCTCAACTGGATACCAGCCTGCAATTCCCCACAAAACATAAATTCCTATTGAAGAGTTTTAAGTAGAGACCACAGATATTTCCATCAGGTTTCTGGATATCAGTCTGTCTGCTAGCTTAGCATCATACCTTCAGGCAGAGGCTACATTGTCCTTGTTATAGGATAAACATTGCCCAGATTAAAGGAAGCATAAAACTTCACCTGCTGCAATTAGAGAATTCAAACACTATGATGATCTTTACAGATTGGTTAATAACCTACAAACCATGGCTTAATTAAATGATTCCTCTACTCAAAACTCAATGTCAGCAGACTTCAAAGCTCTCTAAAACCCAGTCTAACAGCACATGCAATTGCTTTTGAAACTGTAATATTAAAAGCAAGATGATGTAAATCTATTTGCAAATTTATATTAGGTTGAGTTTTTTTTAAGAGAAACTGGACTTGAACTCACCATGTAGCTGAAGATATTATTGAATGTCACACCCTTCTGCCTTTACCTTCTGAGTATGAAAATTATAGACATGTGCCACCACTGATGACTTATGTGTAGACCCACAATAAACACTGCAAAGCACCTTATGATGTGCCCTGAAACCTAGGTCCCAAGATAAGCTGAGGAGTCTCAGGGAAGTAGATTAAGGGAGAGCCTCCCAAATTAGATCTAATCCAGAAATTGGGCTTGGATATGGAAGAGGCTCTTGGTTTCCCTGAGACATTACAAAACCTTGACAATGTAAAGTTGGAGTTATTTACTCATGTTCTGCTGTACTCAGACCCTAAGTCTATTTGTTTAGATGAAAAGAATGTCTAGTCAGATGAAACAGATCCAGAAACACAAACTAGTCCATTTCCAGGGGCTAGCCAGCCAGTGACTATAAGTAGAAGAATATTTCCCCAGATTAACAGGAACTTCATTGGGAGTGTGACAAAATACCTGTCCTCCTGAGGGGCTCTAGAAAATTCTGCAGAATAGACCTAAGCCTGTTGGTGGCCGTATTCATATTTTTTTCATTGTTTCTGACAAGATATCTAACAAATGAAACAATGAAAAGAGGATTTGTTTTGTCTAAAGATTTGGGGTGTAGTCTGTCACACCAGTAACAGCCTGTTAGCAGGAGCCCATGGCAGCTGGTCATGCTGTACCTGAAATCAGACTTCCCAGAGAAGAATCTGATCATACAGTTAGCTTTCTCCTTTTTATGAAGTTCAGGACCCCAGCCTGTACAACAGTGCTGCTTAAGCACATGTAGGGTGAATCATCCTATTCTGTTTAACCTCATCTAGAAACCCCTTCACAGAAATACCTGAAGGCTTGTTTCCATGGAGATTCCAGATCATATTAAGTTGATCCTATTAACTACCAAAAAACACAAAAATAAATATTCAGTTATTCCTAGAAAAGTAAAGAGTATGTTTTATTTTATATGAATTGGGGGCCTCAGAGATGACTCAGTGATTAAAAGCACTTGAAGTTCTTACAGAGGACCCAGGTTCATGTCTGATCACCCACATTATCAATTTGCAACAACCTGTAACTCCAGCTCCAGGAGCTCTGACACCCTCTTCTGTTTGCTGTGTGCATCTGGATATATCTTATTCGCATACAGACATGCAAGTATACATTCAAATAAAAAATAAACTTAAAAATAAAATGTGAATAGTGTACAATAGACAGTATGCACTGAATGATGGAACAGAGGAGCTTTCTAATTATCAACTCTAGAAGCAGAGCTGGATTCCATGGGCAGCCACATTGGCATCTGATGAAATCCAGGAACCCCAAGCATAAGTACTTCCTTTTTATGACAGAAAGTAATCACACAACACCTTCCAAAACCCTAGTCTGGCTTTCATTTTCTCCTGTAAGTTCTTCTCTGATAAGGCCATTGTAGTTCATCACAGGCTGTAATTACCTCAAGTATAGCTGTTCCACTAGTCACTGCCTATTGTCCACAAAAATACCTTGGAGATTTGTGTGGGTATTGGTTGGCTTCGTGTTCTGTTACGATAAAACAAGAGTGCAATTATCTTTTTATTCATGAACGCTTCCTGGTACCCCTTTGAAAGTGTCAGCTGAATGCAGAGGTCATTGAGCATTTTCAAGTATCTGTCTGCTCGAGAAAGGAAGAAATCCTTACAGAATAGGTGTTCACCTAGGTCTCCCTTTTTTGGGAAGCAAACTCACCTCCATTTATCTTTTATCTCTCACCAAATTCAAAATTCTGATGAATGTGGAGAAAGTTAGAAAACCAATACTGGCCCTGTCAGAGTCTTGCCATCTTCCAGTTAAGAACGTTTGAGTTTAGATCGACTCTGATGCCTGTAGAATGTTCAATCAATTCTGCTAAAATACCTCTTAGCTCCTCATTCTGCTCTTGGATCATGATTACTAAACAGCTATCCGAGAAAAGCCAAGGGAGGAAAACCTGAGCTAATGTGTTGTTTAATTGGCTGGTGAGCGCAATAATTTGTTTCATTAACTTGTTTTCACTTCTAAGTTGTCAGTGTGTATTAGAGCAATCAATCTTGTGTGAGCCGATGTCCAGATGTTACAGGATCCTGTTCACCCAAGGTAGGAAGTCTGAAGTCACTGGGAATCCACATAATTAAGCTGGAGTTTTCTTTTGTCAAAAATCAAACTCAGAAGGACACTTACTATTATTAATCATATAAATTTCAAAACAGTGGACAATACACACTATGGTGAAAAATAAAATCTCTGATACTTTAGACACAAATAAAACGGACACTAAGCAGACACTCCATAATGTAAATGTTTGCCTAACATCACCAGGCCTGTTTTTACTCCGTTCTTGTCACAGTTATGTCTCTAGTCTCTTCTCATTTTAAATATGACAGTAGATGAAAGTGAGCCAAGAAAGTTAGTGCCAGCATTAACCAGATCAGCAAAGTTACCCAGAATCTTTTAGTCCTAAAATGCAATAAATGGTTCTCCTTTACCTACCCATTTTTTGAGGTAGTTGCTTATCAACTGGTAAGCAATTCACACGGGCCTCATGATTTTAATTTGTACTTAAGATGAAATCCATAAAGCTTATAAATTATCATCTGCTTTTACTATATTTCCATAAGGGGTGGTGGTTTGAACAGAAGTGTCTATAAGCTCATGTTGTTGAACACTTAGTCCCTGGTAGTGCTGTTGTTGGAAGAGATTCAGAAGGTAGAGCCTTGCCGGGGGGCAGTACTTCTCTGAAGATGATCTTTGAGAGTTTGTAGCCTCAGACAGTTCTACTCCTCTCTTTTGCTCTGTTTACTTTATGCAAAGAAAATGTGATCATGCAGCTTCCTGTTCCTGCTGCCATGACTTCCTGGACATAATGGACTCGATCCCTCTAGCGACATAAGACAGAATAAAGTCTTTCTTAAATTGTCTTTGGTTGTGGTATTTTATCATGGTGGTAGGAAGTAACTAATACTGGGGATAAAAAAATGGATTTAATCAATAATCCAAACACACACATACTATAATATAGTGTATAGTTTGTGAGTGGTTTTTTTGTTTTGTTTTGTTCTGTTTATTTGTTTTTGTTTGTTTGTTTGTTTTGAGACAGGGTTTCTCTGTGTAGCCCTGGCTGTCCTGGAACTCACTGTGTAGACCAGGCTGGCCTCAAACTCAGAAATCTGCCTGCCTCTACCTCTGCCTCCCAAGTGCTGGGGAAGTTTTTGTTTGCTTGATGTTTGTCTTTGTTTTGCTGTGTTGTTTTGTTGTGTTTGTTTATTTGTTGTCTTAGTTTAATAGCTTTTTCTCAAGCTTTCTCAACTGCCTCTTCTAATTCTGCAAATAGAAATATGTTCTTCTTTTATAAAGTGCTCCTTTTTTAACTTGGTAAAATGGAAGATTGGAAGCTACTTCTGAGTGACACATATAAGGAGAAGAGTGAAGATAACAGACCTGGATCTATTCCTAAAGGGATAACAAAGAGAAAACTAGGTAACAGAGTCAAGATATTCCATAGAGAAGTTGACAGGAAAAGCCACCAATACTGCACCCAGTATATCTTTCTGCTTTCATAAGAAGCCGTTAATAGATCTGCCAGTTAGGGGATGTCTTCACTGAATAGGGCTCTGCAGAAAGGGTAAGTGGAAGAGATGTGAAACAAAGCTGAAGAGATACAATGATGGGCTGAGTTTACTGTAGTTCTACTCATGGTCTTAGCAGCACTGGCCAGATATAGAAACTATAATGAAAATTTTGAACAGGAGCCTGATGCTGAGACTCTCCAACATCTGTAAGAGAGATTCAGCTGAGAGTGACACCCTCCTGCCACTGCCTGAGTGAACAGGAATGTAAAAATATGAGAGGTTTCCTGAACCCAACACCTGTAGGAGCAAATATTCCCTTCTATAAGCCATAGCACATTGAGGGTTAGGTGACAGCTAAGGTCAATGAACCCCAAGGAAAAAGGCAAAACAAGAACTTAGGAGGCCTTCTACAATGCCCTAAGTCTAAATCATAGAAGGTCCTCCATTGAACACAGAATCTGGATGGAGCATATCAGAGAAGAAGCCATGGATGCATAAAATAGATTCTGTTGAATACTCTGTAAGAAAGTGGCATCACACACAGACAATTCTCTCATGAAAGGGGACACATGAATGTTGGGGAGAGAGCTCAGTGGGTACACAGGTTGTTTTTACAAGTATGAGGGCCTGAATTTTGATTCTCAAACTGATGTAGATGCCTGCCAGATGCATTAAAAGACAGAGACAGATAGTCCCCAGACTGCCTTGGTTAGCGAGACTATCCAGTCAGCAAGATAGTATTCATTTGAGAGACCGAGCTCCAGTAAAGAAAAATAAATAAAATAAATAATAAATAATAATGAATAAAAATAAATTAAAAAAAAATAAAATAAAGATCAATTAAGGAAAACACCCAACAACAGTTTCAGACTTACACACACACACACCTACCTCTACCTCAATTAGCTTCTACCTCAAGAAGCTAAATATAATTTTATGACCATTCTTTATCTGTAGCTATCCCATAATATTTCAAATCCATATGCTTTCCTTCTGTTTTATACCTTATTCTCTTTTCTCTTTTCCCAATTTCTGCTCCCTCTTCTTCTTATTTATTAATTCCATTTACTCTAAAAATCTATAAAGTACATTTTCCTAATCAATACCCTTGATGCCACTGCCTCCAATTCTTACTGAGGACACAAGTGAAGTCCATAAATGTCCTTTCCTGCAAGTTAGTGCCCAAACCACCTTCAAATCACTGTATCAACAGATTACAGTCAGTGTATCTTCCTAAATAGTGGGGAATACAGCCTACGTAAAGATAACTCACCAGGAAGACACCCATAAAATAAGGCGAGGAAATCAATTCAGGACCTAGAGAAGAAAATTTAGCAAAGTGAATAAAAGAGACAGGAATCTGGGTGTTAAAAATGATGAAAGAAATTCACTAAGGAAATTGCAACACCGAAAGAGAATCTGTCAGAAATGCTAGAAATGAAATCTTCAACCAAGCAATCAAGCAAAATACACAGTACAAAGCATAATCCAAGACAAAGAGGGCAGAATAAGGCAATTAGGGATGGAAGAGAAGCACAATAATGTAATCCATACATACCCACAGGAAAAAATGGGTACCTATGACCAAAACTTCTAAGAACTCTGAAATAGGAACAAGAGACAAATTTCTAAGAACACACAGAATATGAGGAGATAAGATAAAGTCTAGAACTAAGTACAATTTATCCAATGAAATTATAGTCCAAAGTTCTCTAAAACTAAAGAAAGAGATGGACATTTAAACAAAAGAGACATTTATAACTTCAAATAGATGAATAGAGAAGAAATTCTCTACAACATAGCAGAGAGTCAAAATGTCAAAAATTACAAAGAAAGGAACCAATATTTAAAATTGTAATGGAAAGTGCCAATTCACCTACAAAGGCTGAAACATCAAAATAATATCAGCCCTCTCATCAGCAACATTGAAAGCCAAGAAAGTATGAAACAATGTTTTAAAGGCAAAAAATGCAAATGACTGGTCACTAAGATTGCTGTTCCCAGCAAAATGATCTCTTAGAACATATAGAGAAATAAAAACATTTCAGGATAATTGGTCTAATGACATTTTTTTTTCTTTTTAGGAGAAAAATAACCCCGAAAAAAGCAACTTAGGAGAGAAAGGGTTTCCTTTAGCTCCTACGTCCCAGGTATCATCTATCATTGTAGGGAAGTCAAGGCAGTTGGAACTTGAAACAGTCATATCACATCTTCATTTAAGAACAGAGAGAAATCAATCTATATAAGTATGTTTGTTGACTTGTTTGCTTGTGCCCTGTTCAATATCTCTACCTCTACAAAGTTCAGAACCACTGTGAGCTGGGTCTTTTCACAATGGTTACTTATTGCCTAGAGGCAACCTGACAGGCCAGCCAGATGCAGACAGTCACTCACTGAGCGTATCTTCACAGGGGACTCTAGGCTGTGTGAAGTTGACAACATTATCAGAATAAGCATATGCTAAAGCACTTTATCACATCCAAGCCACTACTGCAGAACTGTTGCATGCAGGCAGGCAGAAGTCTCACTAAAGAGAGCAGAGGAAAAAACAAATTTCCTGAGATGAGAAGATGAACAAAGGGGAGGCAGGAGGAAAGCACTGCCGATAATCCAACCAAGCAGACCAAACATGTGTGTTCATATTCTGTCATTTTCTTCAGGCTTTAGGTGCGGAATAGCCAGCCTCATTGCTGTCTAATGCAGAATCCCTTTGAAGGTTGAGAGCCATTCATATTTCAAGTAGAGAGGAAGTCGATCAAAAGGTACTTCCGCCAGCTCCTCATCACTCCACACGCATTATTTCCGTCAGCCCTACTTTGTACTTGAAGATAGGCTACCACAAAGTGTTCTTCATGACAATACCCATCTAATCAACCGTAACTGAGCATGGTAACATCTGATTGTGAGACTCTTTCTTTAGAGCTCCGTACTTGAGAATGATAAAATGATGAGATTTGTTAAATACATATTAGAAAATGAAAGCTGTGATTAGAAAATTACACCAGAACCTTGATAATATCCTGGCTAAACACAAGAGGAGCCATGGGTTGTGTGGTTTAATGTCCCGGGTCTCATAAGCAAGAAATAAACAGTCCCACATCTACCCAAGAGATCGACGTTCTTAAGCCTTCATGTGCTGAACAAAAATCCCTCCCCTTTCTAAGTCCCGCTGATGGTTTCTGAAACAGTAGTCTGCGAGAAGCCTGCCAAAAACTCTCCACAGAGGCACTGAAGAGCAGGGAGACTTCTATGAACAAAATCGATTCTCTGCAACAGGACTACGCAGCCACTATCCCGTTGCCTCAGAAGAACAGAGTTCTTATTGATCCATCCACCTCTATCACCCTCACCTTCTTCTTTTCTACTTTGTTATTTTACAGTCTTCAACAGAGAAGTGATTTTTTTTTGGTTTTGCTTTTTGTTTTTGTTTTTCAAGACAGAGAACAAACTAAACTTTCTTGAAGTTACCTTGTATTCATCCAG
This sequence comes from Mus musculus, assembly GCF_000001635.26. Taxonomy (NCBI): domain Eukaryota; kingdom Metazoa; phylum Chordata; class Mammalia; order Rodentia; family Muridae; genus Mus; species Mus musculus. The sequence continues at coordinate 124,801,562 of NC_000067.6, forward strand.
AGGCTGACAACATACCAAAATGTGATCATTTGAACACATTAAGTAACAATGAGTCTCAAATTTGAGTGTTCTGTAGAATACTGAAAAATCACCTGCCTCAACATGTAGATATGCAGACCCTCAGGTCCCAGCCCTAGAGACTAGGATTCAGCCCTTCTTCATGTACCCTCCATACCTGGTGATTATGATATAAAATATCTTAGAAGGAATAGATGGACAGAGACAGATGCACAGAGAGAAACAAGCCAAGCTGAGTAAAAAAACAAAAAAAAAAAAACAAACAAACAAAAAAAAAACTGTAAGATTGAAGAGTGTTTTCTATAGATAAATATATGATAAATTATATATAGACATGAATAAATTGATAGATGATAGGTACATGATAGATATAAATGGGTAGATACATACATACCTACAAACATATATACATGCATGTATACATAAGGATGCAGATGGTTAACTCACTTTTACTTCTTTTAGAAATGCCAATAAAAATGAGAATACCATAATGATGTTCTCTATAAAAAAAAAAGTGAAGCTGGGTGTACATAAGTAGGCCATTAGTAAACACCATGAACTGTCCCCATTAGTTCAATAACTATTTTTAAAGCTATCAATTTTTAAAGATTTATTTAATTTTATGTATGAGTGTTTGCCTGCATGTAACATGTGCAGCCTGATGCCCACAGGAGCCAATTTATCCTTTAGAACTGAAAGAATGGTTATGAGCTTCCATGTGATGGCTGGGAACTGAACTCAGGTCCTCTGCATTAACATCAGGTATTCAGCCATCTCTCCAGCCCTTGATAATTAGGTATTAAATTAGTGTATTCAATTAAAGCTGTCCTTGGAGGATATAGTGATGAAATACAAACATGGCAGTGTAATAGAGAATAAGAAAAAGAGAACACTGTGCTTGTGGCTAGATGGTACTACCTGGGTGATCTCACTTTGCTAAAACTCATTTCTTTAGTACAATATAATATGAGTAAATACGTTTCTTCAGTAAGCATCTTATTTGTCACTAGGGATCCTCTTTCTGAATGTTCAATAGATCTTTTGACCCTGTATTAAATTCAGGTCATTCGAGTTTACCAGATGTCTTCAAGCCAAAATTGCCTAAATACTCTGAAGCCATTGGATCATGGAAGACAATTCTTCAATGCTTCCCAGAATTTAGTTTCAAGGGTCTAATATAGAGGACTCACTTCAGTTTTAAAACTAGTCTGGAGACCAGCATCTACCATAACTCAAAAGACAAGGTCCACGGGCTACAGCTTTCTGTCATGAAACTCTTAGAAGTGGAGATATGGCTACTCAGCAGGAGAATTTTCTTGCACCAAAGTTAAAATCATATATCAGAACCTAGCATACTATTTAATTTCAGTCTCTCCTTAGTGTGACTTTAAAAGAACAGAATGCATGGTAGTACTTCATTCTCTTTTGAGATTTGAAGCTTGGAAATTTAGGTGTGTTCTTTAAGTATTTTTACCATGCTATTAGAACCCTTCTTCTCTCAGTTACTTTAGGCACCACGAATAACATGTGCCACCAAGAACTTGCTCTCTCACCTGGAACAGGGGGCAGTATGCAGTGTCTAACCATTGTTAGTATAAAAAAGAGATGTACAGGGGCTGGAGAAATCCCCTTCTGGTGTGTTTGAAGATAGCAACAGTGTACTTACATACATAAAATAAATAAATTTTTAGAAAGTATGAGAGATCTCCAGGAATGGCATGGGCTAGAGGGATTGTCCAGGGGCTTACCACTATAGCATATATTTTTTTTCAGAAGAATGAAATGTCATATGTCATTTTATGTTCCTTGTTCTATTTATTTTAGGGGTTACACTTTTATTATTGTTATTTTTTATGTATATGTGTGTCTGCTTAGAATTTTAGGTATATGTGCTGATACCCATAGAAGCCATAAAAGAAAGTCAGATGCCCTGGAGCTGGAATTACAGGTAGCCTTGGCCCACCCAACATGAATGCTGGGAGCTGAACTCAGGTCATGTAATAGCACTGTTTTCTAAACCAGGGAGTCCTCTCTCAAACCCCAGTTATTATACTCTTAATATAGATTTTTGTTTGAAAAATAGTTATTAAAGAGCCAAAAGACATTCAAAAAACTTGTAATCTATTTAGGCTTTAGTTTAGGCAAGTTACTATACATACATACATACATACATACAGACAGACATACATACAGACATACACACACACATACAAATTCATGTGTATGCTTACATTTATACATACATTTAGCAACTAAATATCAGTAGTATCATACATTTTTATGCCGCTTTTTTAAATCAATAGTAACTGATAACATCTCTGTTCATTTCAAGGAAGTATTGTAATATTGCTATATTGCATAGTGGGTCACCACAGCTCCTGTAGACTCATGACTGTACCCTCTATCTCACATCTTGAAGACTGCATTATACACCATACCTCCCTGCCCTCCACCCTCACATTCTTTTTGTCTCTTCTTCCACAATGTTCTCTAAACATGATTTGGAGGTGGAGTTATATAGATGTACTATTTAAGGCTTAGCACTCCGTCTCTTATTTTCAGAAATTTGACCAATTATAGATCTCTTCATGAATGCTGCACACTGGAGAAAGAAATTTTTCTAAGGCTAAGAGCAGCCTAGGTTTTATAATTATAAACACAAATATTTATGAGGCAGTTTGAGAGCAAGACTGCATAGAAAAGTAATAACAGTTTCTACCCTGTTTCTAACTCAGCCATGGGCTTCTGACTAAGATTATTGTACTAGGACATGAAATTTTCTCCTGTCGAGCAGGCCAAAATTCCAATCAGAAAGTGGTCAATTACCCCATAAGAATCTTAGCACTGCTGTATCAATGACTACATTTTTCCTGGAAAGCCAGGGTTGTAGCGGGCAGGTTCCTGTGCTGGGAAAGACCAGTGGTATCTTTTCTTCCACAGAAATCTGTACTTCTGGTGCTGACAGCTACCCAGAAAGAAGAATTTTTCTCAATTTGATTGAGATTTATTTCTCTATGTTCTTCA